>NC_137938.1:1901200-2501200 GCF_963969265.1 Rhamphochromis sp. 'chilingali'
GGCCAATTAGAGTCACCAATTAGCTTATCATCCAATATCTTTGGACAATGGGAAACTTGGATTTTAACTCAAGTGATAATCTTTTCCTAAACCTAACAAAGTACTTTTAGGACCTAAACGTAACCAGAGCGAGCTAAAGGGAAACTAAACAACACATTAGTTACAACTTTATGAAGACAAATAACTGATACATTTTCCATACCGTGTTAGCAATTAAAAATCAGTAGTAACACTTTGTTAACATGATTTCCAACATTAGCATAGCCCCAATACTGTGACAATATGTGGACAACTCTGTGTGAGAGAAAATGCCACTGGTGCTTTCCAGAGGATTGACTGTGAGCACAGTGAGAGAAGAAGGCAATGACCCATAAGTAGGGATGGGTATCGTTTAGGTTTTATCCGATACCGGTGCCAAACCGGTACTTTTGAAACGGTGCCGGTGCTTAAACGGTGCTCAAACCGGTGCTTAAAGAATGGAGAACACAAAATTGGTCCAAAAACCTCTCATGTTCAGCTGGTTTTTTGTAAAAAGATAACAATGTTAGCCTTTTCTGCAGCTATGGGGCATATATGGTATCACTCTTGGCTGGAAGCAGTGCTTAAACAATGGAAAAAACACAAACTTTGTCCTAAACCTCTCATGTTTAACTGTTTTCCACTTTTTCTTTGGTCATTTTAGCCTTTTTAGCCAGGGTGAAGGGAGCATCTGCCATCACACAAGAAGACAGCCGCATGTAGCTATGATGATGTTTGCTAGTTCACCTTACGTGCATTAATGTAATAACGTGGTTAGCCTACTCAACGTAAATTACACACGAACAACATTAAGCTACTCACGCAGAGAAGAACGGCTGCTGCTGCATCATCATCCTCATCATTTCTGCTACACTGGCAGGGCTAGGGGCCAGGACTCTCCTCTTCGTGTTTTTGGGGGATGTTGCATAACAGGCAACCCACGCACAGTAGATGTGCTCGGTGTGAGGTCTTGCAGCAAGCTATCAAATACGGCGCATTGCTGGGCTTTTAAAAAAAACGCTATGCGTCGCCAGGTGTTTCATCAGATTCTTGGTGTTACCTCCTTTGACAGTATCACAGTATCAGCTTAAAGCACTTGTTGCTGCTGAGTTTGCATCTTTTGCTGTGAAGTACAGCCAGACTTTTGACCGCTTCGCCTTGGGCATTTTTAATCTGTAGCTCTGCTCTAAAAGAACGCACGTACCTGGCCCCGCCTACTATCCTCGGAAACGTAAAATGATTGGCTAGAAGTGTATCACAGCTCAGGAAAAAAAAGCACCGAAATAAAGCACCGAAATGTGCGCTGCTTTTCGGTCTGGTTACTACCGTTTATGTCAGAACCGGTGCCATCATGGCACCGGACACCGGTACCCATCCCTACCCATAAGTCGCTGAGAGGTTACATATATCCAAACGATCCCACCACTTGCTTGTAAAAATTTAACGAAACAAATTCAGCGTGTGTTTAATCGATTCTGTATCTGAACAAGGTTGTAAAAGAAAAGAAAATCCTCCTAATCACATTGTAAATGAAGTCTAAGAATGTGTTATAACTCACTCTGGGGAAGATGGCAGCCAGAGAACAAATGGTCAGGATGAGCAGTAAGACCTCCCCCACTGCAAAGGTGATGTAGTTTGCAATCAGCCTGTTCCAGAACACGTGAACGTAGTGGAGAGTAATTAGTGAGTTATTATTATTACAGTTATGACTTCCAGTTTACACTGCCAAAGTGTGTAGGCTTACTTTTGCTTTCATTTTCTTTTGTTCTTAGGAGAGTAGGTGATATAAACCATCCTGCCCAAAATGTGAATGAGTAAAACAGACCTGTGAACTCACCAGGGGTCTATGAGCGCCTCCATCACTGCAGTAAAGAGCAGAACCACACAGGAGCAGCAGAAGGCAGCCCCGCTCTGTTTCTCCTTCTCCACAGAGAAACGTGTTTCCAGCTCTGGATCCACAAACCTGAGGGACAGCTTGTTGGTGTGTTTCCCCTTCAGACTGAGGAACAACAAGCTTAGTGACAGTGAATGCAGCACACTGGTTGTAACATTATTAACATTTTATGGAAGTGAAGCGATTGAAGTGAATGGTCTGACCTGGGCAGGCGCGGTGGAGGTGGAGCTTCCATGATTGGTCACGCCAGAATGTGGTTGCCTTAGTGAGATACCGCGCTTGATTTTCAGAGAACCAGGGTCACGCCAGTAACCAAACAACACCAATGACAACATGGACTGATTACGTCTTATTTATGGTATTTTAAGACAGGTGTGTTTGTTTAGAGTAAGAGTTGGAGTTTGCCAATTTGCAAACAAACACTATAACATATTATACCACGAGCAAGAAAAGGAAATCTCTGCTGCCTACTTGAACTTCAATCAGAGATTTGGTTTGATCACTGGCTCCACTTTTCCCACATGTGGATACAAGATTGGAAGGTTAAAGATTATTAAATATACTGCTCAAAAAATTAAACTACCACTTCAAAAACACATAATGGAATTTAACTGAAACTCAACTGATGGTTCCCTTTCAAAGCTCACTTGGTATCTCACAGTGGGAAACACTCTCTGATGTGACCAATCATGGAAGCTCCACTACAACATCTGTCCAAACCAGACAACAACTTCAAGGACATGGTGTTCCTCAACCCCCTTATAATAGCCAATGACCCCACACCAGGCATGCTTGTTTTCTTTCCTGTCAAGATCATAACAGCTTACTTAACTTTGTACTGATGCAGCCGTTACTGTAGTCCAGGATGATGGGTTTTCCTGGTTTTCACGAATATCTATTACACTATAGTACACTTTTATTTACTTTTAGAGCGTTGTTGCAATACTGCTACCTGTGTGTTATAAAACTAGCTTGTTGTTTCATATTTGTGGCTATTGCTAGATGTCAAAGCTAAGCTTTAGTAATTAATCAGAATCAGAATAACTTAAGTGGCACAGTGGTTAGCACTGTTGCCTCACAGCAAGAAGGTCCTGAGTTCAAGTCCACCATCAGGTTGCTGTCTTTCTGTGTGGAGTTTGCATGTTCTCGTCATGTTTGCGTGGGTTCTCCCACAGACATGCAGTTATTGGGCTTGGGTTTTATTGGTAGCTCTAATTTGCCCATAGGTGTGAGTATGAATGGTTGCTTGTCTCTGTGTGTTAGCCCTGCGATAGACTGGCAACCCCTCCAGGGTGTACCCTGCCTCTCGCTCTAAGACAGTTGGGATAGCCTATGGCAGATGTCACTCTGGCTCCACAGTGCCAGGCAGCGACTAGTGGTGCAACGGATCAAAAGTCTCACGGTTTGAATCGGATCACGGTTTTAAGTCACGGATCAAATCGATTTTCGGATCAGCACAAACAGAAAAAAGGACAAAATTTTAACATTTACTTATTTAAGTATTTTTTGCCTATTAAAAACATTCAACTCAAGATTCACTCCACACAGTTATATAAAAACAAATTAAGGTGCAATATAGGGCAGTACAGGGCTTTGAGCTGTCATTTGTAGTTGGGCAACAGAAGATGCCTGGATCAGTTCAGCCATAAATGTAAAAATCTCCTGCTCATACATGCTTGGAACGATCTTGTCACTGAAGTGGACGCGCAACGAGATATCATAGCGTGGCTCAAGCACGTTCATCATAGTTTAAACCTTGTTTTGCACAACAGAATACGGCCTCCCGTCTGCAGCTAAACACCCCAGTAGCTTCTGTAATAGCTTTAGCCCGGTCGGGTTGGGCAGCAAAGGGCTGCTTAAATGCCTCTGCTCCTCCACTTGGACCGCTAGCGCTGGCCATAAGTATCGCTTGACAGACCCAGCACGCCACCATACACATACTTTTTTTTCTTCTTTTTTGAATCTTCAGATCACGTGCTGCCGAACCGTGGAGTGGGATCGGTTCGGATTACCGATCAACCGTGATCCGTTGCAGTGACAGCCCAGAAGGGAATGTCAGGACTTCAGGTATCTCAGACATCGGTCCTGCTGATGGGTTAATCATTTTCTGCCGCCCTGTCCAAGAGTAACTGCCGTTATCTTGGAATGTCCTACGTGGCTGGAGATTCCACAAACGTTCTGGCAATGGGATGTATTGATGTGTCATCTGGGTGAGTTGGACTACCTGTGCAACCTCTATAGGGTGCAGGTATCGCCTCATGCCACCAATACTGACACTGACCTTGCGAAATGCAAAACTAATGAGAAAAAAGTAATGAGGAAGGAAAAAAATGCCACCAAAAAACTATGGCCTGAAGTAGACTGAACCCAGGATTCACTGTGTTGGTGACTGACCACCACAGCCTAACCATAACCTTTTATCTTCCACAAAGAGTGGAAGATAAGTGACAAAGATGTCATGTGTAATATTTATGAAAACAGCAAAAAGCTGTAAATGGTATTGTCGGTGTGGAGACATTTAAAAGTACCAACAGTCAACCTGTCAACCCCTCACTCAGTGATAACCCACTGAAGCACCAGCAGCATAACAAATGGTAAATGGACTGATTCTTCTATAGCGCTTCTCTACTCTGCCGAAGTACTCAACATGCCACATTCACACCCATTCTCACAAGCACTTTCTCTGTACTTATTATTAGTCCTTTATTTATCCAGGTAAAAAATCTCATTGAGATTAAAAATCTAATTTTCAAGAGAGACCTGGCATCATGGCAAAAAAGGCAACTCATCCGGTTGTTAAGTGATGACGTGATGAATCCTACTTCCGGGTCTAAAGTAGTCTGCGTTTAATATGGCTTTTGTGTTGTTAACATGTTTAATGTTATGTATTTTCTTCTATTTGATCTCAAAAAGCTCCTAAAACAGTCAGTGATCACTGTTGACCTCCCTCGGCTTTTATTACCGCTAATCATTTATTTAAGCTCAGTTTTTAAAACCTTAGGATGTAGCTACAGCCCAGCCCATGCAGCAGTATATGAATGACTAACCTCGTATTGTTCTCCTGGCTGAAGTTTGGTCCTTTTACAGCATCCTGCCATGCGATTACATTTGTTCCTGACCACCGAGAACACTCACGTTAACTTTTATCGAGTGGAAAAAAAGTTAGCTTGTTTATATTATGCTAACATAGCTGTGTCGCTAGCGGTCACGTAGCACATCATTATATACCAGCTAGCCCAACTTCAGTAACCCTACAAACGTCACTGCTGTTTAGTTTTCTGTCTTCATTTATGCTGGAAGTGATAGCAGAGCTGTACGTTTTAATTTGTTTCCAAAACCCCGCAGTCAGGACATGCTATATTGTATTTAGATAGAAGCTAGCGAGCTAACTTCCTGCTAACTTCTAACTCCGTTAAATGTCATAAATTCCGTTTTCATGGATGCCTGGATGTTAAACTCAATTGTTACACCTGGTAGAGCAGAACGCTGATCATTTTATTAAAGATGAAAGACTTTAGACAGTTTTTCAACTCTCAGTAATGCCACAGTGATCGTTTGATATATGGACCTGCAGCGGAGTTTAGGCCCAGACACGGCTAGTGACGTCAGACTGAACGACCGGATTGCTTTCTAACTACATTCACACACATTGCATTGGAGAGCAACTTGGGGTTAGTATCTTGCCCAAGGATACTTGACATGTAGACTGGAGGAGCCAGGGATCGACCCACAGGTCACCTACTTCCGATCAGTAGGTGACCAGCTCTACCTCCTGAGCTACAGCCACCCCAAGAAACAAGAAACCAGTATCGCTGATCGGCACCGTCACAGTGATGTGAGGCTATTCACTTACGCTTGAACCGTTTCTCTCTCCAGCAGAGCTTCATTAAGGAGTTTGTTGAGCTCCTGTTCATTCTCCTGAGCATCAATCACCCGTTCAGCCAGGTCCCGCAGCCTCAGCCTCCTTCGGGGATTAGGAAACGATGGGTTCACCACCTGCAATCCAAAGGTTAGAGTACAGTTTAGGATTTCTTGCCTCCTCATAAAATGGGAGTCTGCTCTTTATCCAGTTCACAAGTATAGACTAACTAAATAGATAAGCAAAGCATGCTGGAAAAAATGAGGTTAATTCTGGAGGATCTAGAGCAGGGGTGGGCAACTCCAGGCCCCGAGTGCCGGTGTTCTTTCACTTCTCTTTTAAACCATCTGTCTTCTCTGTCCAAAATGTGAGCACTGACATCGTCAAAAGGGTGACCTTTGACCTTTAGATGCAGACAGAGTCTTGTCCCGTGGAGGTGGCTCTTCTATGTTGTCCCATGTGATTATGAAGTGGCTGTTTGGTCTATAGGTACTGTTGTCACTGAGGAGTGTAGTAATTTTTGTGTGTGTTTAGAACAACGGTGCACCTTCCCGTGCCAGCTGGTGATATGGTGATGTTGTGGTCTTTGCTCGGGTAAGTGACGACCTTCAGGTCATCTTCCGATGAGCTACAGCCACGCTAATGCAAAATGGGAATGAGAATGCCAAAGTGTGGCACAATCAGAACAGACAAGGACAGGAAAAAAAGCAGCACTGTGTGATGAAGGACTTTCAGGCACCTGTTAATGTGTGAAAACCAGGGCTGGGTATCGTCACTGATTTCTAGAATCGATTCGATTTGAATCGGAGAAATTTTGCCTGAGAAATATTATAAATATAAATATTATAATTTATTTACAATATTTATTATTCATTATAATATTATAATTCTGATCACTTATCAGTACATATCTATATTTTTAGATCGATAAAAAGGAAGCTGACACCAGACTATCAGAGGTGTGAGCGTCACAGCAGAGGCCTTTGTGTCAAAGTAACTGAGCATAAAACAGAAAAACATGAAGGCGGTTTTCCTGGTCTGGGTTTTTATAGCAGATGACCTTAAAAATATTGTGCAGTAGATCAAAAACAAAGTGAAGCAGAGCAAAGTTACAGCGGTTTGATTGGAGACACAGCTGAGCGTTTTGCAATTTTGCATAATTTGTTTACGTTTGTTCAGTAATGAACAGCAGAAATGAGGCTCTCGTGTCGGAAGTAAAAAAACAAAAACAAACAGCGGGCGACAGCGTAGACTGGTGGGTAGTCAGTAAGGGTGGGTTTTGATTATCGATGTAGAGAGAGCGAGAGAGAGAGAGAGCTCTACATGAAGTGTTTATCCTGGTGGAAGCAAAACAACAAAAGTCGGAGGAAATTCGTGACGATGTTTATGTGAAGCTAGTTTGGATCTTCTTTGTCTGCTGGTTCAGTCAATGTTGTTTGGAGAGAGATCAAACCTGCAGCTTCTGAATCAGCGCCAAAAGGACGTAAACACAAAGCGCCCGCCGACGCTTCAAAATCAGCGAGCTGTCGGCTTTCAGCCCCGGCGGCGTGTCCGCGTCCGTGTCGTCGGGTGAGAAAGTCACATCTCACTAATCCTGATGCGTCGGCGGCTTCGCGCTTTGTGTTTACGTCTTTGTGCAGAATCCGTGTTCCTGCTCTCATTTACTGTTTCAGCTGTTTGGTGGTTGTTGAAATTTTGTGAGGTTTAACCTGAGATTCTGGTGTTTCGGGCAAAATAAATTCATATTAAAAATTGATTCAGGATTTTAATGAATCAATATCATGTTATCCAAGCCAGAATCGATTTTAATCAATGAATCGATAATCAAAACCCAGCCCTAGAGAAAACACCATCTCTTTGGTTACCCTTGTGTCCAGCTCCTCTGGTTCCTCTGGTGTGGTGCAGGCTGTGTGAACACTGCCATTACAGTCTGTGGTGTTGATCAGCAGAGGGGAATTTCCATTGGACGAGGTTACGGACAGTTTCTAATGTGAAACAAGCAAACAGCAAGTGCTGAGTTTATTATGAGGAACTGAAGGACTTTTGTTTGTATCATGCATTGTGGATGTTCGACATACAGCAACACATTCACAACATGTAAACGCTGACTATAGAAATACTTGCAGAGCAGTATGGAGCGTTTTACTTACGACGCTGTTAATGCCATTCTTTCCCACAGGTGCTTTTGGAACAACCACCAGGTAGGTGTCTATGCCTCTCTCCCTCAGGTAGTCACAGCGGTCACCGCCATTCCCCGGCTCCACATCAAACTCACCATGAAGACACTCCATGGTGCTTTGTGAGATGTGCACACGGCTGTACACACATACAAGGTGGCGCAGATTACACGGGCCATTGTTCTACCAACTGTACTTCCACATTAAGTGCTGTGCAAAGTGACGCTTTGTGTATGAGTATTTTGGGTTATGCATTTATTTCCCCAATCTAAAATATCAATACACACTGAATGTAAATATATGCACAACATTTAAAGCCTAAACTTGTGATAATAACACAAAAACCACAAAGAATTAAAGCAGTTTAAAGTAAAACATTTGATGGTGAGGTTCACAGCAACAGATTCGTCTTCTTATTCGGTTATTGGGAGGAAATCATGACAGCTTTTTTAAACGTATGAATATAATAATATAACTTCCAATTATAAATGTTAAAAAAAAAACAGTATGAAAAAACATATCACTGACATTCAGTTTCAACCAAAATAACCACAAGAGAGCACCAAGCTGCTGTGAAGCTGGTGATACAAAAAACAGAGAAATATCCAATTAAGGTGCAGAGAGCCAGAAGAATCAGACCATTAATCGATCACATGGTAGCAACTCAATTTAGACATGTAGACATGGTGGAGACGACGTGATGAAGTTCAAAGCAAGAATCAGAAAAAAGACGATTTAAGTGACTTTAAAGTTGTTGGTGTCAGACTGACTGATCTACTGGAATCACTTCTCCCGAGTGTTTACAGAGGGAGGCCAGAACAGAGGAAATATCCAGTGAGCATCAGTGCTCTGGGTGAAAACATGACCAGAAAGCTTACAGCGAGGCAGCAGGTCGCGTCAACACAACATGTAAGCTAAGGACCAAAGTCTCTGAGGAATGTTAGCAGCACCGTGTTGAATCGTTCTGTCAGTTTTAAAGGCAAAAGTGGTTTAATTAGGTAACAGTGAGTGTCTTTAGTTTCAGGTTCAGTTTCAGATCTCTTAGCCAATTCATGCAGCGTCAGCATCATTTGTTTCTGGCTGGGAATAGTCCAGCGACTCTTCTCTGAAACACACCAAGTAGCTGATACAGACAAAAACATGATATAAATGTTTGGTTCAGAGTAAGAACTTTATTCACATCTCCAGTGACCTAAAAACTAAAACGCAGCACATCTACTTTGTGCATGTTATTTACATGAGCCGACACATGAAAACACTCACATCGAAGGAGAAATAAGGAAAATGGCACCATGTGAAAAACACAGTCCAATCAGTATTGATCAATGCAACTACGCTGTAGTGTGAAGCTGATGTTCTCACCCTGGGATCCCTCCAGCCTCCATTTTATTGGCCACTGTGACATCTGTGGACCAAACATCATACTGCCAACGTTTCTGGCCCAGCACTCCTCCCAGGACCGTACCACTGTGCACTCCAACACGCATGTCCACATCTGTCTGGGTTTTCTCTCGGACATACCTGTGGTCAGTTCAGAAAGCAGCAGCATTAAAAACAAAGCACAGGTAGCATTTTTTGGAGTAATAATCAAGCTGTCTCAAAGCCTGATTACCACAAAAGAAGAAAAACATTCCAGCAATACAGGAAACAGCGTCTCTGGCGTGCCACTAAACGCCATCCATCCGTGCACAGCAATGTTCTGGAGCCTGACCAACATGATGGATCACAATCAATTTGTGTTTAATGACCTCTCATTGTTACATCACAGCTACAATCCACAAAAAGTCAATAAGAGTCCATCAGTGTGATCAATCCCACACTGTGGACAGAATGACTAACCCACTACATCCCATAATAACGTAGATGAAACTGTCTGATCTTTGGAAAAGCTTAGAATCAGGCAGTTATCCCAGGCCACCCCTCCTCACGCGTGCTCATTCATACTCACGAAATGGCCTCCACCATGGCCAGGCCCATCATGATAGAGCAGGCGGCGTGGTCGTCCCTGTAGTCCGGCAGCCCACAGATACAGTAGTAGCAGTCTCCCAGGATCTTGATCCTTAGCTGGTGGTATTTCTGAAAGGCAGGTCTGTTTTAGTCAGACAGTGGATCAAGATCGGACATAAATCACGAGCTCGCTGTCCAGCTGTCTTCTTAGCAGGTCTAACAACAGCAATGGGTTAAACTGCTAGAAACACATACATGCAATGGATGGCAGTTAGCACAGACTGGATGGAGGCGAGCACACAGGCTGTCTTTTTACTTCATTTCCTCATAGGCTAAGCTTAATCTTGGGCATTAAGCTACTCCTGTTACTAATTTTAATAAGAAATAATGCAAAAAAGCACTTTGATCTATGATAGTACACTATATGGTGTTTAGGGGACTGCGAACATTATTGGCATATTATTAATGCTAACATATTAAGCTAGGCAACCTAGAAGGATAGAGCTCTACTGTCACGCAGATACCCATAAAATTAGTTCCAGACTGGTGAAACCTTATGCAAGCTTTGACATTTGGGCTCATACACAACCTGGGTACATGTTCACAGCCAGTACGGAGCCATGCAGTAGCACTTCCTAGATGATGACAAACTGGGGTGCAGCCTCATACCAATTAAGACAGGATCTCTACAGAGAAATATTTGCACATGAGCATGCAGAACCTGTAGATAACATACAGGACTCTGGCACGAGTTTGGTTTAGGTTGTAAGTCATGAACAGCATACAGAACAGTAAATCTTGCCTGGAGATAGGGCACCCACATCCTGTTAAACGCCAAAAGATCTCACTAAACAAAGTTTATTTTCTAAATATGGTTTTCACAGTGTCACAGTGGAATTAGCCTAACAAACAAAATCCTGTTCGATTCTGGGAGGAGTCAGCAAGGGCACCCAGCAGAAGATATCTGCCAAATCATCAAACATGTGCAGCTACCCACTGTGGCAATCCCGTGTGAACAAGGCAACAGCCAAAAGCAGCTTTGTCTAATAGTGCCAGAGGTGTGGACTCGAGTCACATGACTTGGACTCGAGTCAGACTCGAGTCATTAATTTTATGACTTTAGACTTGACTTGAAAAAATGTTCTAAGACTTGTGACTTGACTTGGACTTTTACACCAATGACCTGGGACTTGAATTGGACTTGAACCGGTTTACTTTAAAAGACTTGATATTTTACCCCAAATATAAAATTTAACATGCATATTATATAGAGATTGAAAATGTGACGTCATTCACGGGTAGAACCGCAAAGGATTCTGGGAACTCGTGGCAAGCGGTACTAGCGCACGCAGGCTTTCAATTAAAATCAGTCATACAGCGATAAAAAGAAACACAAAAATGTCAAGAAGCTGTTGTATTATTAACTGCAATAGCCGGTCGCATGACAGCCACGGGAAGCCGACGGGTAAAGAGATCGGTTGTTATCGGATTACGTCGTTGAAGAGAAATTGTTCGAGCCATGTTTCCGAAGTAACAAAGAGGCGACTGGATTGCAGCCATTCAAAGATCAAATATAACGTCCCAGAACACTCCAGCTCACAGGTTAGTCTGCTCCAAGCATTTACACAAAGGTCAGTCTGCTGTTGTAGTTAATGCGTCATTTTCATAACATAATTAGTGATATAGGTTACAAGCAAGTCTGGCGCTGAACAGAAATTGTCGCGCTATGCTCCTTTGTTTATTGTGCATAAATAGTGAATTGTCCTGACACAATATTGCGTTTCGCTTCTGTTATTATGGTACATTGACAAAAACATATACTTTTATTCACAGGATAAAACAGGTTTTTTGTATCACTAATTGCCCAGTACGATTACAGCATACAGTATTATTGTCACTGCTACATTTCTGTGATGCTACCAGAAATTATTTCCACTACTAATTAATTACCGTTGAGCTCAAAGGTCCTATTAATAAACGGTTAGCGAATCTGTATTTATGGAGACAATTTGTGAGACTGGTAAACTTATGATACGTACGATGGTCTTTCGTTCTACACGGTGCATTTCAAGGTCCTGCACCCATCCGTCGGTAAACTGTACCTGGGCTTGTTGCAGTGACCTGAAGTTACTAAACTTCATGAGTGTATGCACTCACTCCAAGAACCGTATGATTATAAATATGCATATAAATATGCTACAATGAGATAGCTGACTTCATCTAACTAGCAAATGTTGTCCAGGCTACGTTGGTGATACAGTTTTTTTAATGTGTATGATATTTTTGTCATGCGATTTTAAAGCTGGTCCTACAACCGCATCCAAGAATAACATGCAGCTTATCTCAGAACTGTCGGTGAAAATTATTCTTGGAGCTAGGTTTAATTGAGCTGCATTTTAAAGAGGTGCAATTTGTGTATATTTTCTAAGTTCACTATTTTGCCATGTGTTGAGAAAAACACAGATTTAAAAATTACATGGTCTAATATTTACATTTAGCATAACTGCAACATTATTTTTTCGTTTTTTTTTTAAAGACTCAAAAGGACTTGAAATTCAAAGTTTCAGACTTGTGACTTTACTTGGACTTTTACACCAGTGACTTGAGACTCGACTCTGACTTGCCTGACATTACTTGAGACTTGAGGATAAAGACTTGAGACTTGCAAAACAATGACTTGGTCCCACCTCTGAATAGTGCAGTTATCCCTACCCTGAACGAGGTTTCAGGGATTAGGTCCTGTGTTGCAGGCGCAATCGTAGGTAGAAATAAACTCCTTGCTGTGAGTTTCTCCTTTACTGAATCAGCTACCGTTAGCTTCAAATGTGTTGTCTGCAATTTTATTGTTGCTTACAATTCAATTCAAATCAATTTTATTTATTAAGCGGCAAATTACAACAACAGTCCCCTCACGGTGCTTTATATTGTAAGATAAAGACCCTATAACTATACAGACAGAACGGCAACAATCAAAGTTTCCCAAGGAGGGGCAGCCATGTGCAGCAAGGCTGAGAGGAGGGAGACAGGACATAAGACATGCTGTGGAAGGGAGGCAGAGATTATTCATGCTCTTAGCATGTTGGCCCGTGTGATCTAAACATAAATACATATGCATAATAATAAACTGACAGCAACACTGAGCCACTGAGAAAGTGACATGAAACCACAGCAACCATTGCTAAACATGGATATATATCAACTTACCACAAAAAGTCAGAACATTTGTGTTGTAAAACAACTTTATGTGTGTTTTGTTCTTGGCAATACATATTTCTACCACTGACAAGCCTGTTGTCTTTCCACATTTGGAAAGAAAATCCATTTATGGATTGAGCCGCCACATACGTGGACTGTGCCCATGAAAAACTTCAATCCATATTGAAAATGAAACAGTTTATTCTTTTAACAAACAGGGGCCTCAGTATCATGTGAAAGAACCATACACAGCCGAAAAAGCCTGGCACCTCCTCCTGTAGCAGTGCATGACACGCACATAGGGTAAAAGGGCAGGTGGCCACCAGATGGCCAGGCACTCCTTCTCTACTGTGTTGTACCTGGCCTCCCACTCCAACAGTTTCCTGCTGATGTACATGAACAGGCGGTCACTCCTCTGGCCATAGGCACGCCACCGCCATGGCGCGAAAGACCTCCAGGAAGGCGTGGGGGTTGTCTCCTTCACCCATTCGGTAGAGGGTGGGGGCGACGGCAGTGTCAGCAAGGAACCACCTTGAGCAACCAGACTCTCCGACACTTTCGTCTGGTGCACAGACTGGTCCTGCACAGCTGTCTGCTCCCACTGCAAAGCTGGCAGCTCACCAACATCTGGGCCCACGCCTTAACTGGTTGGGCCAGTCATTGTTCCGCCATGCCACGACTCGGGTTTTGGCACGGCTGTGACAATGATGGACCCGACAGCAGCATTGCAGTTTTCCACGTCTTTATTGGCTGGGTTTCCACTGTGCACCTTTCCAGCTGCCCTGCTTCTGTACCACAAACAGCACACCTCCCACCTCAGATCCTGGCAACATCTTTTACAGGGGAACCATGATTGGATGATGAGGTCAGATGTATAACTCCTCCCCTGACAACACACCCTGAACACACTGCTCCACCCCTCCCCTGCAGCTGAGCAACAGAACCACACCTCCGCCACACACCCCCACCGCCCAACTGAGGCCCACACCATCACACCGCCTCTAACTAAAGCTGTTACCCTACAAGTTAATAGATTAACATATCAGTAGACTGCATCTGGACTCATTACAGAGCATAATATTCCTCCTCATGTTCAGGTTCCAGTTTACATGATGCCGACACACCTGCAAACAGGCCCGACAGTGAAGGGCATTTAAGGCACATTGGTGCAACTTGGTTTTACAGAACACCAGCTTGAAGATGCCCCTTGGCACAAGCCCTATCCAGATCAGTCAAATGTGGCATGCCTTACCATTGTAGCAGACCATTGTTGTATCTGATTGTCAGCACCTGAGTACCAGAGATCAAAACAACAGCAGAACCAGCGGTTTTTCATTAGCAAAGGTGGCACCATTTGAGGGGAAAGGAACAGGCTTTTTCCAATGGTATAATATTTATTGCCAAGAAGCATCATTACAACAAATTGATATGTGACAATCATTTCAAATGACCTCCCATAAATCACATAAAGGTTAGAGGTGGATTCTAAATGAGTATTTCTTGTAATCTTGATGAATCCCATAAAAGATTTCAGTCTAAATCGGAAAAATGTAAATAACAACAAATAACCGTGACATCACTTTAGTTAGTTTACACTGTGATACTCACAGCAGCTAGTTTGTCAAAGCGGGCAAAGAGCTCATTAAGCAGCTTGACAAGCTCCTGAGCACTGCAAGAAGACGACAGCTGGGTGAAGCCCACAATGTCTGCAAACAAAATACTGAAAGAGAAAAAATACACATTACTGACATCATTCTTTAACAGCTACATTAAAAAATTCTTCATGCACATTTTCAAAAATTCAAGAAGAAGCTTAGTATAAGCAAATCTAATAGGACCATCGGCTTTCATTTTTAAGTTAGTGGCCTCTTTTTCACAATATTCTTATCCATTAATATTAAAATATATACAAGCCATGTTCCAAAAAGCAATTTGTAAATAAAGAATGCAATGATTTATATTTATACTGTTTTGTTTGTTTGTTTGTTCTTTTACAGACAATATGTCAAACATGAAAAGGCAAAACTTTTCTTTTAAGAAATATGTACACTCATTTTTGAACAGCATTGTTCACATGATAAGAGTACTGTGCACATCTGTGAAGGCATCATTAATGTTGATCAATATATTTTATAGCTTCACTCTAGTCTTACTATTCAAAGCACTTTAGAGTACAAGCTACATTTAAAGCCAATTTAGAATTGTAACTGAGAGAAAGCACCCAAATGCAACTCACACGAAAAATAAATATACAAAATCCAAACCTTTAACTTCAAACATGCAGTGGTCACAAACAGTGAAGCTGGGAACAATGCCAAAAACCAGAGCAGGACAAAAGACAGTTTGTAAAACACTCTGATAGCTCAAATGCAAATCAAAAGTAACACAAAGTCCAAAAACACTGGTGGAAATTGTAGAGCAGGGGTCCCCAGTCCCAGTCCTCGAGGGCCGGTGTCCCTGCAGGTTTTAGATCTCACCCTGGGTCAACACACCTGAATCACACGATGAGTTCATTACCAGGCCTCTGGAGAACATGTTGAGAAGGTAATTTATCCATTTAAATCAGCTGTGTTGGATCAAGGACACATCTAAAACCTGCAGGGACACCGGCCCTCGAGGACTGGGATTGGGGACCCCTGTTGTAGAGTATACAGTTGTGGTGGGCAACTGAGTGAATACAGCAATCCTGAGCCAAATATTAACAAGGATTTAGAATTACCAAAGGAAATAAAACCCAAATCCCCAAACCTTGACAAAAATCACAAGACTCATACTTCACAGACATGCAGAACCCTTGATGGTTTAAGTTTATAGAGGTACCAAATTACCTGACATTTTCATGCCTGTACATGTACATGGTGTTGAACTGTTGCATTTCTTTCTGACTAGGCCCCTTCTTCATGTCCTGAAGCATTTCATCAGCTATGTGCTTTGGAAGAATGGAGAGGAGCAGACGCTCCTGTGGAGGACAAAAGCAAAAGCAGACAGAGCATATTAGAAAACAACACTGGTAATAATCAGGTCCCTCACAGAGAAGACACTGGTTATCCTATTGCTTTTCTATTTGGCTTGAATACAAGGACACTTTGCCATGCACATTGGAGCATTAGCATTAGAGAGATGGTGCACCAATTAGCACCATCTCCCGCTCCCTTTCTCCTGTTACTTGTGAGCAAGGCCGCGAAATACTTGAACTCCTCCACTTGGGGCAGGAACTTATCCCTGACCCGGAATGAGCACTGCACCCTTTTCTGGCTGAGGACCATGGCCTCAGATTTGAAGGTGCTAATTTTCATTCCCATCGCTTCACACTCGGCTGCAAACCGTTCCAAGGCAAGCTGGAGGCCACCACCCGATGAAGCCAACAGAACCACATCATAACGCGAAAAGCAGAGATGAAATTCCGAGACCATCCAAGTGAAAGCCTTCCGCCACTTGGCTACGTCTATAAATTCTGTCTATAAAAATCATGAACAGAATTGTTGACAAAAGGCAGCCCTGGCGGAGACCATCACCCATCAGGAACAAGTCTGACTTATTGCCGGCTATGCGGACCAAGCTCTTGCAATGGTCGAATAAGGACTGAATGGGCCAGACACCCCACAGCACCTCCTACGGGACACTCCAAAGGACACAGTTGAATGCCTTCTCCAAGTCCACAAAACACATGTAGACTGGTTGGGCAAACTCCCATGAACCCTCAAGTATCCTGGAGAGGATAAAGAGCTGGTCCAGTGACCAGGACAAAAAACTCATTGTTCCTCCTGTATCCGAGGTTCGACTAAAGGACTCTCCTCTCCAGCACCCTGGACTTTCCCAGGGAGGCTGAGGAGTGTGATCCCCCTGTAGTTGGAACAGACCTTCCGGCCCCGCTTCATAAAGATGGGAACCACCACCATAGTCTGCCAATACAGTGGTACCACCCCTGATCTCCACGCATCATTGTAGAGGCGTGTCAATCAAGACAGCCCTACAACATCCAGAGCCTTCAGAAACTCAGAGCAGATCTCATCCCCCCCAGGAGTTGTTTAACTGCCTCAGTGACCTCGCCCCTGGAGACAGGCGAGTCATCACCCTCGTCCCCAGACTCTGCTTCCTCCATGTAAGACGTATCAGAATATCTTCGAGGCAGTTCTAAAGAATTTTTCCATGGCCTCTATGAACTCCTCCCAAACCCCAGTTTTTGCTTCAGGCCTATCAGTATCTGTCAGCTGCCTCTGAAGTCCCACAGGCTAACTAAGCCCAATAGGACTCCTTCCTCAGCCTGGTGGCTCCCTTCACCTCTGGTATCCACCATTTGATTCGGGGGTTACCACCACGACAGGCACCAACCACCTTGCGGCCGCAGCTCAGTGCAGCAATGAAGATGCTGAACATGGTCCATTCAGACTCAATGTCCCCAGTCTCCCTCAGAAAGCTGTTGAAGCTCTTCCGGAGGTGTGCGGACTGGGGCCTCTGCCAGGCATTCCCAGCATTTACCCGAGCATCCAGAACATATGGCCGCAGGTCTGCTTCCTGGTGCCACGTGCATTTATGGACACTCTTATGTTTGAACATGGTGTTCATTATGGCCAAACTTTGGTTTGCACAGAAGTCCAACAACAAAACACCGCTCTGGTTCAGATCCGGGAGGCAGTTCTTCCCAATCACACCCCTCTAGGTCTCACTGTCGTTGCCCTCATGAGTGTTGAAGTCTCTCAGTAGGACAACTGAGTTCCCATGCGGTGCACCCTTAAGCACCCTGCCCAAAGACTCCAAGAAGGCTGGGTACTCTGAACCGCCACTCGGCACACAAATGCAGACCCGAAGGCGCATGGAACAAACCCTCTAATCCACTGGGAGAAACCCCAACGTACAGGCAGCAAGCTGAGGCAATACTACGATATCCACCCTCAACCAGGACCAATTTGCCATGGGAGACCCTACCAAGGGGCCCTACCGGACAACATAGCCCCCTGGATCCCTGGGACACACAAACCTCTCGACCACGATAAGGTATTTAAGCGTATTAAATTTTGTTTTAAGAGAATGAATCGCTACCTTATCGTGGTGGAGGGGTTTGTGTGTCACAGGGATCCCAGGGGCTATGTTGTCTGGGGGCTTTTGCCCCCTGGTAGGGTCTCCCATGGCAAATTGGCCCTGGGTGAGGGACCAGACAAAGAGCGATTCATAAGACCCTTATGAAAAGGACATCGAGGGAACAGTTTACCCTGCCCGGGATAGGGTTACCGGGGCCCCGCCCTGGAGCCAGGCCCGGGGAGGGTGCCCGAGGGCGAGCGTCTGGTGGCCGGGCCTTAGTCCATGGGGCCCGGCCGGGCACAGCCCGAAGAGGAGACATGGGCCCATCCTCCCGCAGGAGGCGCCATAGGGGTCGGGTGCATTGTGTGCCGGGTGGCGGCCAGGAGCGGAGGCCCTGGCGGACTGACCCCCGGCTGCCAAGACTGGCAATAGGGACATGGAATGTCACCTCTCTGGTGGGGAAGGAGCCTGAGTTAGTGCGTGAGGTTGAGAGGTACCGGCTAGATATAGTCGGGCTCACCTCTACACATGGCTTGGGCTCTGGAACCAGTCTCCTGGAGAGGGGCTGGACTCTGTCTCAGTCTGGAGTTGCCCCTGGTGAGAGGCGGCGGGCTGGGGCGGGTATCCTAATATCCCCTCGGCTTGCTGCCGGTACGTTGGGGTTTTTCCCGGTGGACGAGAGGGTTTGTTCCCTGCGCCTTAGGGTCGGGGAACGGGTCCTGACTGTCATCGGCGCTTATGCGCCGAGTGGCAGTTCAGAGTGCCCAGCCTTCTTAGAGTCCCTGGGGGGGGGGGGGTGCTGGAGGGTGCTCCACCTGGAGACTCTGTTGTCCTGCTGGGAGACTTCAATGCTCACGTGGGTAACGACAGCGAGACCTGGAGGGGCGTGATTGGGAGGAACGGCCTCCCTGATCTGAACCCGAGCGGTGCTCTGTTATTGGACTTCTGTGCTAATCACAGTTTGGCCATAACGAACACCCTGTTCGAACATAAGAGTGTCCATAAGTGCACGTGGCACCAGGATGCTCTAGGCCGTAGGTCGATGATCGATTTTGTAATCGTATCAGCAGACCTGCGACCATATGTTCTGGACACTCGGGTAAAGAGAGGGGCTGAGCTGTCAACTGATCACCACCTGGTGGTGAGTTGGATCAGGTGGCGGGGGAAGACGCTGGACAGACCTGGTGCACCTAAACGCGTAGTGAGGGTGTGCTGGGAACGTCTAGCAGAGGCCCCAGTCCGCGAGATCTTCAACGCACACCTCCGGCAGAGCTTCAACAGCATTCCGAGGGAGACTGGGGACATGGTCCGAATGGACCATGTTCAGCGTCTCCATTGCCGAAGCTGCTGCATTGAGCTGCGGCCGCAAGGTGGTTGGTGCCTGCCGTGGTGGTAATCCCCGAACCAAATGGTGGACACCAGAGGTGAAGGGAGCCACCAGGCTGAAGAAGGAGTCCTATCGGGCTTGGTTAGCCTGTGGGACTCCGGAGGCAGCCGACAGGTATCGACAGGCCAAGCGGAATGCGGCTCGGGCAGTGGCTGAAGCAAAAACTCGGGTGTGGGAGGAGTTCGGAGAGGCCATGGAAAAAGACTTTCGGGCTGCCTCGAAGAGATTCTGGCAAACCGTCAGACGTCTCAGGAGGGGAAAGCGGTGCTCTACCTGCACTGTGTATAGTGCTGGCGGAGCGCTGCTGACGTCGACTGAGAAAATTGTCGGGCGGTGGAAGGAATACTTCGAGGACCTCCTTAATCCCACTGACACGTCTTCCGAGGAGGAAGCAGAGTCTGGGGATGAGGGGAATGACCCGCCAATTTCCGGGGGCGAGGTCACTGAGGCAGTTAAACAACTCCTTGGTGGCAGAGCCCCTGGTGTTGATGAGGTCCGCCCCGAGTTCCTGAAGGCTCTGGACGTTGTAGGGCTGTCCTGGTTGACACGCCTCTGCAATGTTGCGTGGAGATCAGGGGCAGTACCTGTGGACTGGCAGACCGGGGTGGTGGTCCCCATCTTCAAGAAAGGGGACCGGAGGGTGTGTTCCAACTACAGGGGGATCACACTCCTCAGCCTCCCTGGGAAAGTCTATGCCAGGGTGCTGGAAAGGAGAGTTCGTCCGTTAGTCGAACCTCGGATACAGGAGGAACAATGCGGTTTTCGTCCTGGTCGCGGAACACTGGACCAGCTCTTTATCCTCTCCAGGATACTTGAGGGTGCATGGGAGTTTGCCCAACCAGTCTACATGTGTTTTGTGGACTTGGAGAAGGCATTCGACCGTGTCCCTCGGGGTGTCCTGTGGGAGGTGTTGTGGGAATATGGGATGTCTGGCCCATTGCTACGGGCCATTCGATCCCTATACAACCGTTGCAAGAGCTTGGTTCGCATTGCCGGCAATAAGTCGGACTCGTTCCCGGTGGGTGATGGGCTCCGCCAGGGCTGCCCTTTGTCTCCGGTTCTGTTCATAATTTTTATGGACAGGATTTCTAGGCGCAGCCAAGTGGCGGAGGGCTTTCGCTTTGGTGGCCTCAGAATCTCATCTCTGATTTTTGCAGATGATGTGGTTCTGTTGGCTTCATCGTGTGAGGGCCTCCAGCTCGCACTGGAGCGGTTCGCAGCCGAGTGTGAAGCAGCGGGAATGAGGATCAGCACCTCCAAATCTGAGGCCATGGTTCTCAGCCGGAAAAGGGTGGAGTGCCCACTCCGGGTCGGGGATGAGTTCCTGCCCCAAGTGGAGGAGTTCAAGTATCTCGGGGTCTTGTTCGCGAGTGATGGGAGAAGGGAGCCGGAGATCGACAGACGGATTGGGGCTGCAGCTGCAGTAATGGGGACGCTGCACCGGTCCGTCGTGGTGAAGAGGGAGCTGAGTGTAAAAGCGAAGCTCTCAATTTACCGGTCGATCTACGTCCCTACCCTCACCTATGGCCACGAGCTGTGGGTAGTGATCGAAAGAACGAGATCGCGGATACAAGCGGCAGAAATGAGCTTCCTCCGAAGGGTGGCTGGCCTCTCCCTTAGAGATAGGGTGAGAAGTTCGGCCATCCGGGAGGGGCTCAGAGTAGAGCAGCTGCTGCTCCACATCGAAAGGAGCCAGCTGAGGTGGTTCGGGCATCTGACAAGGATGCCCCCTGGGCGCCTCCTGGGTGAGGTGTTCCAGGCATGTCCCACCGGGAGGAGGCCCCGGGGCAGACCCAGGACATGCTGAAGAGATTATATCTCTCGGCTGGCCTGGGAACGCCTTGGTATTCCCCCGGATAAGCTGGAGGAGG
Source organism: Rhamphochromis sp. 'chilingali' (assembly GCF_963969265.1). NCBI lineage: Eukaryota > Metazoa > Chordata > Actinopteri > Cichliformes > Cichlidae > Rhamphochromis > Rhamphochromis sp. 'chilingali'. Next base: position 1,922,568 of record NC_137938.1, read on the forward strand.
TCTGGGCCTCTTTGCTTAGGCTGCTGCCCCCGCGACCCGGCCCCGGACAAAGCGGATGAAAATGGATGGATGGATGGATGGAGAATGAGGCCAAGCCACAGATCCTCAGCAGGATTTTCTGGCACAAATTTACCTGCTTCCAAGGTGCGTTGACAGGATGAAACAAATCGCAATGCAGAGACTCCAGCAACACTTAAAGGGAAGAGGAACAACTTTATTGACTGACCAATGCGTTTCGGCTTGTTGCCTTCATCAGGGTCATAGTAACACATACTAGAAGTGTGCTTAAAAAGCGCTTTGGGTGCCTAGAAAAGTGCTATATAAATGCAATCCATTATTATTATTATTATTATTATTATTATTATTATTATTAGAGCTGGGCGATATGAGATTTTTTCATATCACGATATGTTTTTTTCATTTCAGGCGATAACGATATCTATCACGATATAAGCCAAATAACTATATTTGTAAGATTTAAATGTGCCGTTGCTCACAAGTAAAATGTGAAATAATCAGCAGCTTGTTTTTAAATATTTATTTCCCATAATAAGTTCAACAGGGTAGATGTACTTAAGGAACATGAGACTTTTTCAGATAGATAAAGGCAAATATTGCAAACTACACAAAAGGCAGCCGCTAAAGCGTTTAAGTTTCAAAATAGAACAAACGAAACAGACTAAATTGTCAATTCCACTTAGAAACAAAATATTAATTCTAAAAATAAATCTTAGTTTGTTTTACAGAAGAACAGACAAAACTGACTAACTTTTGTCAATATCAAATAAACTGAGAAATAAAAGGAAATTCTCAATCTCTCCTTGTTGTATAGCTGAGCTTTTCAAACAGTTTTAACAGTTACTTTAGTCTGACAAAAGCCGAATGACAAATTAGCGCTTCCAGTCAGAGACTGAGGCTACGTCCACACGTACACGGGTATTTTTGAAAACGGAGATTTTCCGTTTTCGTTTTAAAAAAATAATCCCGTCCACACATAAAGGCAGAAATGAAGAAAAACGCTGCTAGGAACATGCCAAAGCAGCAGGTGGCGCTAGATTCCTAACCGTGCAGAAATGTTGGCCAATCAGAAGTCTAGAAGCCTCGGTGGGAAAAAGTAAACAAAGCTGGGGCATAGAAGCAGAACCGAGTCGTATGTGTGGAGGGACAGTAACTGTGTGTATATGTAAGCATTTAAACACTGCAGAGAGTAGAATTAACAGTATTGTAGAAATTCATTTCACCGAAACAATAACGTGGCGCACAGTGTGACGCATGCACCAGTTTATTGTATTTCCAGACTTGCTTTCGGCACAATTTACAGTGCACGCTACTCGGTTTTTTGTCAGACTTGAAATAGCCGAAATACCTTCACACTACGGAACTTCTATGGCTCTTCCGTTCGACAATCTCTCCGGCGTTGGAACCATCATCTGTTTTCTCTTCGGTCACGCTCGGTTGATTTTTCTAGTCGGCACACTCATTTCCTCCATTACGCGCTGGCTCCATTACCCGCTGGCTGCTTCCCAAACAAACACACGTGTGGCTTGGCACTTGTGCTGTACGTAACAAGTCACACGATGTGACGCTGCGGCTGTGATTGGTTCGGCTCTGCGCTGCTTAATTTGGATTGGCTGACCTTTTTTTTTTTTTTTTTTTTTAAAGAGGACAAGAGCGGCGAGGTCTATCGCGATAGCTTAATTTCTCTATCGAGTAAAAGTTATATCGCGATACATATCGTTATCGTTCTATCGCCCAGCTCTAATTATTATTATTAAATAAAAGGCAGGAATCAGAAATTAATTTTTAAAAAATTCAATTTAACCAATCACATCTTCAAGCCACAGATCCAGAAATTGCTGGAAGGCTCTCATCTGACCAAGGAACCTAAGGCCCTAGTTGTTCACTAGGTCATTATTGCACTTTTCTCAATCTTTTAGGAAATGGCAGCAACGTTAAGAATGTAAAAATAATTCCTAGAAAAGAACACAAGAAACTACAGTGAGCAATACATAAGGGAGATGAGTAAAGGTCTAAATGTCTCTTAAAGCATGACAAAGGCACCCTAACCCCAACGCCCTAACCCTCTTGCTGTGTTTACAGGTTGACTAGCTCCAAACTGTTAGGCAGTGAGGCTGCAGTGTGTCAAGGAAATCCAAAAGTGAAACACAGGAGTTAACATCCAGTTTGTAAGAGTGCTGTACAGAATGCTATAACAGGGTACATCTATATGTGAACTTTCAAATAGAAACGGTTGTAATACTTGAACTTTGTACTAATTTTTATGTGTGTTGAGATGAAAAGAGGAAGAACAGTGGAGCAAGTTACATTAACGTACTAGATGTGCCAACAGCATGGACAGGTTGAGCGTGTGCATGAGTGCACATGTGCACGTATAAAACAGGTGTGAGGCATGGAAAATATTAGCAGTGTAGAGGGAGAGCGAGAGGAGGCGATGTATATCACCAAAAGCATATAAAGTGCTGCTGAAAAGGTTTGGGATTCTTCTTCTAATTTTCCATAAAGAAGTGGCAAACAGCATCAGAAGAACAGACTTTGGAGTTCACAGTTGGAAATATCAGCGAGAAGCACCAGAGGATTAACCACTCTGGACTTAACCACTCTGGACTTATGAATTGGAATGATAATTTTTGGCTTTTTCTCTACTTGTTTCTGTAGGATGTTGGATTGCCATCTCAAAGCTCATCAAACTTTGTAGCGAGTCTCTGCTTCCCCATTTGGACATTATTGGGCACAGCATGGAGTGGAGTGCATCTCAGTCCTGGATGTGCCTCCTCTCTCATTGTCCTTAAGATTAATCTCAGAGATCAATAGCATGAAGTAGATTAGTTAGATTAGGGTAAAATTTAGGTGATCTGATTAAGTGATTATTACTATTTGACTAAGCTTTGGCTTTGGTCCTACTATATTGTATAGATAAAATATCCTCATTCAAAAGTATAAATTGTGTTTATTCACTCTTTGTGAAATAGTAAAGGTCAAAACTTGTGCATGAGCATCATCATTCAAAAAGTTCTTGCAGGTTGTGCACAGCCTTAAAATGAACAGATCCTTTTTCCTACCCACTAAAGAGTAACCTGGTCAATTTTATGAGGTGCACGGGTTATACAGAAGAGCTCCAGTTAGTCGGTGTGGTTCACGAATCGCACTTGAGCTGCAAGGATACCCAGTCAGAGGAAGTAGGGTAGACATCCAGAGTTTAGCAGAGCCAGGCGAATCTTCTCATCACCAGCTCAGTAGTCCAGTTCCTACATTCCCTGTTGCATAATATCACTGACCCTGCCAGTCCAGATCCCCTTTACAGGGATAACTGGCAGATCCAACAAGTGTTTTTCTCAAACAAAACAAAAGCATACATTACACACACACACACACACACACACACACACACACACACACACACACACACTTATTGTTTTTACACATTTCAAACGCACCTTCACAGAAGTACACACAGACCGAGAGGCAGGCTGGGCATCAGCAGCTTTCAATATCGTTATCAAAATTCAACAGAGAGGCCAAGAAGGATCAAACAGCTGAATAGGTTGGCTCTGTGATTACAGCTGACACTGACTCAGGAGGCTGGTTGCCTTGGCAACCATCACCAGTCAGATGTCTCTTGATTGGTCAGCAGCTCTCATCTTTCACCAGCTTATTTATCACCACTGCTGGGTTACTTTTCCTCTCAATTTCTTCTCATAGCACATTCACACTTGACATCTCTTTCTTACTTGCTCTCTCTCACAATCTCTCTCTCTCACAATCTCTCTCTCTCACACTCACACACACACACACACACACACACACACACACACACACACACACACACACACACACACACACACACACACACACACACCATCTGTTCCATAAATAATAGTAATAGTAATTTAGACTGCCTAGTGGCCACAGATGCAACAGCAGAAGGGGAGCTGACTGCTGATATGGTCACAGCTCAGACAAACACGCCAACATACAAATAATGTGTACATATTTTCCAAAGTGAGTGCTGCTAACAGAGGAAACATATCTATGAAGCCCTGTTGGTTTCATAAAGCCAGACAATAACTTATATTTGGTAGTGTTGTTCTCTGTGCTTGTGTTTCACTGTGGACTTGGGCAGCTCCTGCACACATTCAAACAGGGACAACAGTGAAACAGAAGGGTGTACTAAAAAGCGAGATACACATTTTTATTTTATCTGCCCAAATCACCACAGCAGTTCCCCGCATGCATTGAAAAAGTGCTCAGACACACATTTTGGGAGCAATTCAAACATATAGGAATGCTGGAATGTTCATAATGCTTCACAAGGAACAGATGGTGAAAGTGAAAGCAGCAACATTTAAATAAGTTCTTTTTTTTACTGATTTTGAGCATAGAATTTAGAGTTTATCGTAAATGTATTATTTACATTCTAAACACATGCAATTAGTGGCTAACTGGTGATTCTAAATTGCCCATAAGTATCAGTGTGAGTAGCAATGGTCGTTTGTCTATGTTAGCCCTGATCAGACTGGCGACCTCACCAGGCTGCACACGGCCTCTTGGTTCCAGCCCACCGCGACCATGATAAGGCAGAAGACATTTTTTATTTGTAAATTTAGATTTCTTTATTACTCTCACTTAGATGAAAATAGGTGAAATGGGAAAATCTCTGTTTTGCATTTAGTTGTATAATTCTGCACACTAACAGTTGCCCGATCATCGTGGATATAAAAGCCAAAACTTTGACCATCTTAAATATTCAGGTTTAGTTGATCAGCAATAAAATGAATCGTCAAAGATACGAGTTGCCTGTGCACACAGTGCAGTGTCTGTCCTCTGACCTGTTGTTGACTCTGCTCCTCCAGGTTGAGTTTGACCTCCAGCGACTGTCTCGCCTCCAGAAAGGCCTTCCGATGTTTCCGATCAGCCATGTAGTACGACATGATGCCCACAGTGATGGCACAAACATAAATCACAAGGTTGGCTAGAAGCTTGAAAACAAGAAGTGAGAGTACATTCATAATTTCACTTCTGTGCACTCTTACAAGTTTATAAATGACACAACTTACTTTTTAAAAATTCACATATATTTAAAACAGTACAGCAAATGGAAATCCTGTAACTATAATCACCACACACTGTGAGTTTGCATGTTCTCAGTCCAAAGACATGCAGTCAGTGTTATTAGGCTAACCGGTGATTCTACATTGCCTGTAGTGTAGATGTAAATGTGAGTGTGAATGGTTGTGCGTCTCTCTGTGTAGCCCTTTTGTGTAAGGTGTACCACAGAGCAGGGATAGGCTCCCCCCACGCTGAATCAGATAAGTGGAAGAAAATGAATAGGATGAATGGGAATGAATACGTTTTTATTCCAAATGTGTAACTGCACATTTAAGGAGGGGTTTTGTTTGATAGTGTTTTTTCACACTGACAGTTTCTTTTTTATATTAATGTTTCTCCCACAAATCCAAAGTCACCCATCAAAACTACACAACTAATTGATTAACTGCATAAACATTCACTGAGCTCAGCAAAAGTACTAACACATCAGCTAGCTAACGTTACTATGGTACTCTTTTCTCTATGGTTGGACCAAGTCCTTTGCACTACTTCCACGTACTTTGCAACCTGTCCTGTCCAGCAGGTCTTTCTCTTGTTTTGAATTTATTGTTTGTATATATGTATTGCTGCTGTCTTGTAACCGTCCAAAAGGCTTCCTCGCATAAAGGGCGCTTTATCATAGGGAAAAAAGAAAGTGAAGAAGAAACGTGATGGAAGACTTTTCTTCTTCACATTCTGGAAGAAGAAAAAGATCGTCGTCTGAGAAACCGTCAGTTTCCCAGTAGATTTAGAAGTGTGTGATTGTCGGCTTACATGGAGTCCTCTAACAACAACTTTTGTGGCGTTTCCTGCAGGATCTCGGAAACAGGTGGATCGAGCTGACGCACGGGTTTTGGGAACAGAGGAAACTGAGACATGGGGCACCGTCACCAGAAGAAAATATAGTGCACTTTGTCCCTCACCTCACTGTAAATAAACGCACGCTTTATTTAATGAGTCCTGCGTGTGGGTTCTGCAGCCGCATATCTGACGATACCAGTTTTTAAATTGTGTTGATAGGTCACATCAAACCACAGTTATGATTAAAAAAAAAAAAATTTGCATTTGAAGTTATGAGAATAATTTGTTAAAGATGTTTGTTAAAGTTTGTGGTTTTTACAGTGAAAAATATAACTTCTTTCTACTCTGATGTTATGTTTAATTTAGATCAATTGCATTAATACAGTATTCCTAAATGAAAAAATAACTAAAGTGAGATGTGAGGTTGTGCTGAAAAGAATGATACCAAACAAGGCAAGGTAAACAGTTTTTAATGGTGAAATGCAGAGGTGAAATCAAAAGTAGTCAAAAAAGGCCAATTATACCCTGGACGCCAGAGGGTTAAACATGTGCATGATCATTCCACATAGCTGATGTGCACAGTCCCTGGGCAGCCTGCGACAAGAGGGCAGAGTGGGGCCTGAATCAAACCTGTTGAAAAACAGTTGTTCATTCACAGGGGTGTAGTCTGAAAGTACATATATGAGGCTATAATGTAGGAACCAAGGTGTATGCATCCTTGATGTTTGCATACAGTAAGTCCAATTAAATCCTGACAAAAGGATGTGCTTCTCCAGGAATTTCCTTAACCCTGGAGAACCTATGGGGTCAGAGCCGACCCCATGGGTTTTCTAGGGAAACCATGGGGTCAAATTTGGGTTCTCCATGGGTTCTCCAGGGTTAATGTACTTCAACGTCTTCCGCAGTTTTTCTTGGTCTGCAAACTCACAGTACAATCCTGTGCAGGGTCGTAGTGATTTTCTTCTTTCAGACTACAATTCCCTACAATTGGCTAGTTCATTCACAAAGCATCTTGGCATTTGTACTGGGCTCCTTAGACACACTAGTCTTCTTTCTGTACTGTATGGCTCTCTTTGAATTTCTTGATGATACTCCAGTTCTTGACATTTGGAAACACTGTGGAAACTTTGAATATCCCTCTCCTACTTTCTGAGCACCAAAAATTATTTTTCTTAATTCTAAAATGATTTCTTTTGGTTATTGCTATAATCCTTTCTCAAGTGACAGCTTAAACCCTTGCTCAGGGTTCATACACCTTTTTCCAGAGTAAAATTCAGCACTTTCAAGGTCCATTTTAAAGCTTTTCCAGCACATTACCACTTTGATAAATTACATATTTATACAAATACATACAAACTCAAAATGATTTCACTTTTTTGAAATCGTACAAAAAAAAAAGAAAGAAAAAAAGTATTATGCTATATGTCACTTGACAAATAACTTCAAATAAAATAAATAAAGAAAAAAATGGGGAAAATAAAGGCATAGTGCATTCTTTTTTAAAAATAAAATGTGCACTAACAACTCAAAATACTACAAAAATAGCAGGGGTGCAACGATACACAAAATTCACGGTTCGGTTCGATACTTTGGTGTCATGGTTCGATATTTTTTCGATACAAAAAAATGTTCATGCCTTTTTAATTTATCATTTATTAAAATTATAAATATATATTTTAACCCAAAAGTACAGTTTTTGAATTTAATGGTGCTGAAACAAAGTAATAAAAAAAAAAATCTGATTGAGGAATCACTCATCTTTGGAAAAGAGAGTTTATTACACAGAAATGTCTCTTTCCAAAATAAAAGCTATACTATCCGCTTCTTCTGGGCTATATTCTCAGCAGCATATTAAACGGCTGTCTAAATGACTCGGGTAAAGTTTGTAGCATGCATGCTTGTTGTTTTTGTCTGCTTCCACTTGTCTTTGCACTAGGATGATGTCGGCGTAAATGTGCAGTCATATTCGTTGTGTTCCCACTAGTGCTGTCAGCGTTAATCTGAAATGACGTTAACGCCACAACACGGCAAATCTCCGTTAACGAGCTACCGCGGATCGCCCCGTGCATGGGGCTGGACGGCGTCAACACGTTAACAAGCTAACTGCGCTAGTTCCCACAAATTGAGCATTGCGTGGCACATCCGACATACTGTTTTACTTTAGTCCATGACGCGCTTACCTTCAGGGTCATCCGTCACATGAAGACCAAAATAGTTCCAAATGCCAGATCTGAATGAGGGTGGGGGAGGTTCAATTTGCCATGTTGCAACGAGCTTAGCTTCTGTCTTGCTAGCTTGCGCTGCGCTCAGTTGATCTGCACTCGACAGTGCAACCTAGGCGGAGTAGTCGAGCGCAGATCCACTGAGCGCTCAACACAGACAGCATCGTCAGAAGGAAAGTTGATAAAATAAATAAAAAAAATTTGTATTGTTCAATACATATGCGTACCGAACCGAAAACACTATATCGAACGGTTCAATATCGATACGAGTATCGTTGCACCCCTAAAAAAATAGATAGGGCAAGTCAATGTATTTATTTATTTAAATATTTGGATAGACAACTTTTTTTTTTCTAGTTTTGGTTCTATACATTACCACAATAAATTTTAAATGAAACGACTCAGATGCAGTTGGAGTGCAGACCTCCAGCTTTAATTCAGTGGGTTGGGTCAAAAACACTGCATTAAATGTGAGGAACTAAAGCATTTTTTAACACAATCCCTTCATTTCAGGGTCTCAAAAGTAATTAACAAATTAAACAGATGAAAATAAAATGTTCATTTCTAGTACTTGGCTGAAAACCTTTTGCTTGCAATGACAGCTTGAAGTCATGGACATGACCAGATGCTGGGTTTTCTTCTTTTTAATGCTCTGCCAGGCCTTTAGTGCAGCGGCTTTCAGTTGCTGTTTGTTTGTGGGTATGATTTGGGTCATTGTCCATCTGTATTATGAAACACTGCCCAATCAATTTGACTGGCTTTAGCTGGATTCGAGCAGACAGTTTGTCTTTCAAACACCTCAGACTTCATTAGGCTGCTTCTGTCCTGTGTCGCATCATCAATAAACACTAAGTGCCACTGGCAGCCATGCAGGCCCAAGCCATCACACTGCCTCTGTTGTGTTTTACAGATGATGTGTTGGCTTTGGATCATGACCTGTTCAACACCTTCTTCATATTTGTCTTGCAATGATTCCGGTAGAGGTGGATATTGATTTCATCTCTCCAAAAATGTAATGTTAATGTTTGTTTGTTTTTAAGCAAACTTCAATATATACTTTCTAATCTTCAGACTTATGAGTGTCTTGCACCTTGCAGAAAAACATCTGCATTTACTTTCATGCAGTCTTCTCTTTGTGGTAGACTTGTATATCCATATGACTACCTCCTGGAAACTGTTAGTTACTTGGTTGGCTGTTGTGAAGGGTTTCTTTTCACCATGGAAATGATTCTGCGATCATCCACCACTGTTGTCGTGGACGTCTAGGTCTTTTTGAGTTGCTGAGTTCACCAGTGCTTGCTTTCTTTCTCAGGATGCACCAAACTGTACATTTTGCCGTTCCTAACAGTGTGAGTTTTTTCTCTTTCCGCAGTTTAAGGGTGGCTTGTTTCACCTGCACAGAGAGCTCCATTGACCACATGATGTCTGTTCACAGCAAAATCTTCCAAATGCAAGCACGACTCCTCAAATCAACTCCAGGTCTTTTATCTGCTTGATAATGACAGAACGAAGGAACTGCCCACACCACATCAGTTGTCCAATTACTTTTGGTCCCTTTAAAAAGAGGGCGGCACAAGGAGCTGAAACTCCTAAAACCTTCATCCAGTTTGAATGTGGATACTCTCAAATGAAAGCTGAGCATCTACAGATTATGTCCATGTCCATTATATACAGTAACCATAATTGAAATCTGGTTTAGTAAATAGGTAGAAAAAAAACCTTTGGCCAGTGTCCAAATATATATGGACCTAACTGTGTATATATTTATATATAGTGCAACAACAACAAGAAAAACGCATATTTCATTTCACGTTTCCTCAGTAAGACCATAAGCAATTAACACAAATAATCCTAGAAGTTCATCATACTGCAAAGGCAAAAGGTTGCATTGTATGCTTTGAGGCGACTGTGTTGTGCTATATAAATAAAATTGAATTGAACTGAATTGAATTGCATATAGTATTGTAACGGTTGGTTAAATGTTATTTTATAGTGACATGTTGGTTATCTCTGCACACTGTTGTTATTTCTTTAAGATACATGTTTGGTCGTGCTGCAGGAAAAAGGGAGTTAATGTATGCACGAAGGGGAGGGGGGGTCCTTGTTGTGTGACTGTGCGGGGCTGAAGTGAGGTGTTGTACGAGGGCACTCTCCCGGAGTTAACGGCCCGTTTGCCTGTGTTACCGAATAAACGGACAAACTGAGATCCAAACGTCTGGTTCTTGCAAACGTTACACTGGTGTCAGAAGTGAAGAGAGAAAAAAAACAAAAACAAAAAAACACCGAAAACGCCCGACACCCTGTTGCTGGCGACGCTGACCGTCACGAGACACGAGGATGTTGCCAGGCAAGATTAAGAAGGAGACGGAGGAGAGGCAGGTTCGTCCGCACTCGCCTGCCCATAGATTGAGGGAAACGGCGACTTTTGCCATGTTCCAGTGATGATTGCGGGGGTGTCCTGTACGGCCCTTCTGGACACGGGGTCCAAGGCAATGCTGGTCCGACCCGATGTTGTCCCAGCCGGAGCTGCTGTGCAACCAACTAATGTGCGACTTAAGACTGTGACCGGTGATCTGGCCCCAATTAGAGGGAGGGGAGTGTTCCAGTTTAAGGTGGGGGACCTCGGCGTACCTTATGCTGCCTGGGTGGCTGACGTGCAGGACGCCTGCATCCTTGGGCTGGATTTTTTGCGAGCCATTGGTGGTGTACTGGACTTAGGCAAAGGCTTCCTCGTACTCCCTGATGGGAAGAAGGTGCAGCTTATTCCTCTCCGGTCTGCCCAGCATCTGCCGTGGCGTCCACCTCCACCTCCGAGACCCCTGCAGACCCGCCAGCAGAACAGCAAGCGGGGGAGGAGGAGAGGCTCTCAGCAGTGAGGAGCATCTGGTCAAAGAACTGTGAGGGGCTGACTCCACAGCAGCAAGAGAGTCTATGGCAGGTACTAAGAGAGTTTAGTGACATTTTTGCCCTGAAAGAAAGTGATGTTGGCTTGACACACTTGGTAGAGCACGTCATTGAGACCGGGGATGCCCAGCCTATTAAAGTGCGCCCCCGCCGCCTGCCCCTGGCTCATCAGGAGGCTGCTGACAGAGAGTTGTGTGAAATGAGAGTTGTGTGAAATGATAGCCCGTAGGCCTCTGCTGTGGTGATGGTGCCTAAGAAAAAAAGCCCAAGGATGCGTTTCTGTGTGGACTACAGACCACTCAACAAAGTGACGAAAAAGGACTCTTACCCCCTTCCCAGGATTGATGAGTCTCTCGATTTAGTAGCCGGATCCTCCTGGTTCTCCACCCTGGACCTGCGGAGTGGCTACTGGCAGGTGCCACTGTCCCCTGAATCCAGACCGAAGACAGCATTCTGCACTAACAGGGGACTATGGCAGTTCAAAGTCCTGAGCTTTGGTCTTTGCAACGCTCCTGCGACCTTCGAGAGGCTTATGGACAGTGTGCTGGCTGGCGTCCCACGGCAACGGTGTCTGGTTTACCTGGATGATCTTCTAGTGCACAGGAGCTCGTTTGATGCTGCCCTGGATGCCCTGAGACAAGTGTTGGGGAGGGTGGCGACTGCAGGCCTGAAGCTGCACCCCGACAAGTGCCACTTCATGAGGAGGGAGGTAGAGTTTCTGGGCCACAAGCTGGGTCGTGAGGGCATCAGCACTTTGGAGGAAAAAATTCACACCATTACTGAGTGGCCCACACCAGTGGACCAGAAACAGCTCAAAAGCTTCCTAGGACTGGCGTCTTATTACAGGAGGTTTGTGAAGGGCTTTTCCTCTATAGCTGCACCACTCTTCCGCCTGCTGCAGAAGGACCGTGACTTCATCTGGACCCAGGACTGTCAGCAGGCATTCAACACCCTCCGCAGATCGCTGACAGAGTCCCCAGTCCTCGCCCCCCCTGACCCCACCCTGCCTTTTGTCCTGGACACTGACGCAAGTAATGTGGGGCTGGGAGCTGTGTTGTTGCAGGTTGGGCCGGAAGGTGAGAAGGTGGTGGTGTACTTCAGCCGGGTCCTGAACAGGAGTGAGCGGCGCTACTGTGTCACACGACGTGAGCTGCTGGCCGTGGTGGCAGGGGCGAGACACTTTAAGTACTACCTGTGTGGCACATCATTTGTTATCAGAACTGATCATGCCGCCCTCCAGTGCCTGATGTCTTTCAGGGAGCCAGAGGGACAGGTGGCTCGCTGGCTGGAGGAGCTCCAAGCCTTCAATTTCACTGTGGAGCACAGAACAGGGACGCACCATTCTAACGCAGACGCCCTCTCTCGCCGCCCATGTGCTGCAGCTGGCTGCCGTTACTGTGAAAAGCGAGAGGAGATAGAGCGGGAACTCACAACAATAGACGGAGCAACACAGCTCGCCTGCAGGGCTCTTCTGGTGGTGGATGCAGCGGAGTGGAGGGCACGGCAGAAACAAGTCACTGACCTGCTGTCAGTCCTGCAGTGGCTGGAGAGGGAGGAGCAACCCCTTTGGGATGAGGTCACTGGGTTTTCCGTCTGTACCAGGGGGCTGTGGGCCAGGTTTGCAGCTCACAGGCTGAAGGAGGGAGTGTTGGAGCGTGCCTGGAAGGATCCTGCCACAGGGGAGGAGAGGTGGCAGGTTGTGGTGCCAAGGTCGCTGAGGTCAGCTGTGCTGGAAGCCTGCCATGGGAGCACTGGCTCCGGCCACTTTGGGATCTCCAAGACCCTCCGCCGCCTCCGCCAGGGCTACTACTGGGGTCAGCAGCGGAGGGATGTGGAGGACTTTTGCCGCAGCTGTGATGCATGTTCCTCGCACAAAGGGCCACAGGACCAGTCCCGGGCTCAGCTTCAGCAGCAACCAGCAGGAGCTCCAATGGAGCGAGTAGCTGTGGACGTCATGGGCCCATTTCCTCGTACAGACAGAGGAAACCGCTTTGTCCTTGTGGCCATGGACTATTTTACCAAGTGGCTGGAAGCATATGCCATCCCAGATCAGGAGGCTGAGACTGTCACTGATGTATTAGTGGAGGGGATGTTCAGCCGCTTTGGAACAGCAGAGACCCTCCACAGTGACCAGGGGCGTAACTTTGAGTCCAAGGTATTTGCTGCCATGTGTGAACGCCTTGGGATTAAGAAGACTCGCACCACCCCACTTCACCCCCAAAGCGATGGACTGGTGGAAAGGTTTAACAGGACGCTGGCCCAGCAGCTAGCCATCCTTACCTCAGAACACCAACGGGACTGGGACTACCATCTTCCCCTTATCCTCATGGCCTACAGGTCGGCAGTGCAAGACTCCACCCAATGTACGCCTGCCCTGCTCATGTTAGGGAGAGAGCTGAGAACTCCTGCAGAGTTGGCTTTTGGGAAGCCCCCGGACGCGCCAGAGGCACCACCAGGCCGGGACTACGCAAGGAAGCTGCAGGACCGGCTGGATTCTGCACATTCCTACGCCCGGGAGCAGCTGGCGAAGGCAAGCCTGCGCCAAAAGAGGAATTATGACATCACCACTAAGGGGAGGCACTTCCGTGCTGGGGAGCTGGTGTGGGTCTACAGCACAAAGAGCACGGTGTCCTAAACTGGATTGCAGCTGGGTGGGGTCCTGGAGCGAGTGGGGGAAGTTGTTTACAGAGTGCAGTTGCCTCCTAGAGGGAGGAAAGTGACCGGATGGCCCCCTATGGAGAGGGCAGTCCCTCCCCTCCTTCCCTGAGGGACGAGTACAGAGCTCCCATGACCCTGCACAGAGGGACCCCCGGCCGGAGCTGCGTTCCCCTCCCTCGGACTCTTCACCTCAAAGCCCCGAAGCTCCGTGTACACCCCAGGGGCTCAGGAGGTCAAGGAGGGAACGTAGGCTACCACCCCGCCTCAGAGACTGTGTTGTTCCCTCGGGGATGAGGAACTTATTGCTGGGGGGGCAGTGTAACGATGGTTAAATGTTATTTTACAGTGACATGTTGGTTATCTCTGCACACTGTTGTTATTTCTTTAAGATACATGTTTGGTCGTGCTGCAGGAAAAAGGGAGTTAATGTGTGCAGGAAGGGGAGGGGTGTCCTTGTTGTTGTGTGACTGTGCGGGGCTGAAGTGAGGTGTTGTACGAGGGCACTCTCCCGGAGTTAACGGCCCGTTTGCCTGTGTTACCGAATAAACGGACAAACTGAGATCCAAACGTCTGGTTCTTGCGAACGTTACAGTATATAATAGGGATGGACCGAGCCGATATTACGTATCGGTCCGATACTGACCTAAATTACTGGATTTAGGTCACCTGCAACATGGCGCAACTCAGCTCATAACCTTAGCACGTCGGAGCAGTACGCATCACGTGAGAGCGGCTGTGGCGTGCAAGACCTGTCGGCGCTCTGGTTGAGCATTTGGAGCCTCGCTACCAAACCAGCATTTCATCTCTTAAGAAGTTATCGCAGAGAGAAGTAAAGCAAGTGTGTAAGTTCATCTCTGAATGTTAGTAAAGCATTCCAGCCTTAAGCTTAACAACCGATATATGGAGCGACTGCCTCTTCTTGCTGCTACTTCAATCATGAAACTGATCAATGATCAGCTGATCGTCTTTTCTGTCGCGAGTCCGTCTCTCTCGTTTGTTTTTGTCTCACTTTGCACCAGAAAGAGGAAACCAGCGGCTGAACAACAGCAGCACGTTTAAGCTTGATCAGCTGTTGTTAGAATTTATTTAATATTACTTTCTACACCAGGATCCTTTCTATGCAGCTGACGGCTGTAACTGTGCAGGGGCGGATCTAGCAAAGTTTAGCCAGGGGGGCCGATAGGGCATGAACAGGGAAAAGGGGGCACAAAGACATACTTTTCTTTCTTATTCTCATTTAAAATGTCTAGCTTTTAATAAATAATTATCTGAATCTTACACCAAAGTTTTAATCTGATGTAAAATGTATAGAAGTCCATTACTGTATATTATTTAGACTGTTAAGTCTAATATACCCTGGTAAGCTATAGTACTTTTTCCTTTGGGAAGGCACCACCTGTGCAGTCTGCAGTTCTGTTGAAGAAAGATGTTGAATCTATTTAATTATTGTAGAAAAGTTATTGATTTCTGTGCATTTTGTTTTTTGTCTGCTCGTTCACACTACAAATAAAATGCGACAGCAAACGCGCTCTAGTGTGAACGCTTGAAGCGGCCGCATGCACAAAAAAAAGACATCACACACAACGCGCTCTGTTTAGACCCAGACTACCCATTTGGAAAAGATATATATAAATCTTATAAAGTTTGTATCTGTCTTGTGTGAAACTTATATGCTTTTCATATAAGTGTGAAAACAGATATAAGATCCCTTGAAAAATTATATAATGAAACTTATATGTTTTGGATACTTACTAAAACAATGTATGAAAGTAATGCGAAAGTGGCCACTTTCATGAGTAAATTATGTAAGCCTTATATGATTTACTCATGAAAATGGCCACTTTCATGAGTAAATCATATAAGTTTTTACTATTTCTTTTCCGTATGGGTAGGGCTGTGCGATATGTCCAAAACCTCATATCCCGATATAAGACATCTATCGCCCAATAACGATATAAATCACAGAAATGTAACATTTTCTGTAAACTCTGTGAATCTCGGGCAGCTCGACCTGCGTGAAGTGTTTCCAGCTGTGCGTCATGTAGCTGAGTCGAGTGTTTTAACCGATGCATGAAACGATACATTTTTAGACATAAGTTGTAACGGCGCCGTTTCTTTGTGAGTATTTATTACACGGCGTGCTGCGGGGGAAAGCCTGTTCTAACGTTTGAGTCTAAGGTTTATTTTTTAGCACCTGGCGGCTCTTTTTTACTTCTCATCCATAAATAATCTGCATCTTTCACGTGATTCAGTTTATTTTGAAAAGTCTCAACAGGATCTTGAGCTTTATTGTGAAAGGTTTATGTAGAACATAAACAAGCGGACACGCGATGCTGTTACCGTCGTTGTTGCTAACCACAACACATACAAACAGGCGCTTGTCCGTCCGTGGTGTGGTTATATTAAATATAAGAGAAAGAGAGAACTTTAAGAAATTAATAATAACTACAGTGACCATCAGAACCATGAACAAATATTGCCGTAAACAGTTTATTTTGTGACACCACGAAACAAACGACAGCGTAAAATGAAACGACAGACGTTTTTATATCGTCATCCGATATATATCGTTATATTGAACAGCCCTAACCCAGACCAAACAGTATTGTTTGACTGATGGCCTTAATATAAAGACTTCAGACTTTATGTTTCCCAATTTTGCTTTAAGTTACTCTGTTATTTACATAATAATGTAAATAACCTAATAATGATCCTTACTGCTGTTTTAGAGGAGCGCTGCTTCAGAATCAGAATCAGAATCAGAATACTTTATTGATCCCTGGGGGAAATTATTTTTTGTTACAGTGCTCCATTTTAAACCAACATTAAGACAAGACAGACAATACGCTAACTAAGAATAGTACAATATATACATATATATACATACATACATACATAAGTCACTTATAAATAAATATTTGGAAAAGAAACATGTGTAGCTGTAGCAGCAAACAGTGTGTTAAGTGGATGCGTTGTACAGGGAGATGGCCACAGGCAGGAATGATTTCCTGTGTCGTTCAGTGGTGCTTTTCGGTAATCTCAGTCTCTCACTGAACGAGCTCCTGTGACTGACCAGCATGTCATGGAGTGGGTGGGAGGTGTTATCCAACATTGTCTTTATCTTGGACAGCATCCGCCTCTCCGACACCACCTTGAGGGAGTCCAGCTCCATCCCCACAACATTGCTGGCCTTACGGATCAGTTTATTAAGTCTGTTGGCATCTGCGACCCTCAGCCTGCTCCCCCAGCATGCAACAGCATAGAGGATCGCACTGGCCACCACAGACTCATAGAAAATCCTCAGCATTTTCTGGCAGATGTTGAAGGATAGTTTCTGTCAGAATCTGCAGATTATACAGGACAAATAAAATGTTCACGTTTCTCCAACGTTGTCGTCCCAACAGTTTCACTGACATCTACACGGGATGGCCAGGAAGCGTTCACGTCGTCTTCTCCGGCGCTGATAATTGGCGTCTGTCTTGTGTCAGTGACGTAAAAGACGGATTCAATGCGACCTGACCATCAAACAGCAGTCGCTTTCTAAAACATCAGATATGTATCAGATTCAGGACCACATATGAAAGTGACCCAGATCGGATTTGATGCGCTTTCACCTGCAGTGTGAACGTAGCCTTAGAGTTCCTTGAGTTTGTCAGTTAGCCGTTTCTGCAAATCCTCCAGACTCTTTTCATTTTCTGTTGCAGGTCTTTGAAGCCTGTTGGACTTCAGATGAAGCACAATCTTCCTTCAGACTCAGCAAAAAAGAAAAATAGCAGACGGGTTATTTAAAAAAAATAATAAATCCCAATACAACTATCAGTGATATGCTTAACTTTGTTTCTGTCTTTGTTATTGCTGAAGTCCTAAATGATCACAGACTGCATTGGGATTCTCAGCTCTATTTAACCCCTCAAAGTGTTCCCAAAGGAACCAAGTTAACACTTTAAAAAGCTGCAAATTGTAAGACATACAAATATAGACAGTGTTCTTCTATTTGGGTGGTGACAACTTTGCTGCTATATAGCCTTTATTCAGAAAGCCCTGGTTATATTGGGCTAATGTTTAAAGCTTTCAGTTGAGGGAACTAATTACAGTCACTGTTACTGCTAAGTAATGTTAGCTAGGTTAACGCATATTCCATAAATTATCACTAGTACTGCTTTACTGCATCACACTCACAATTTATCCTGTGAATTTGCTAACTAGCGAAAATAAACAAATTAGCATTACTGTGTAATGTGCACGTACCTTTCATGTGACTCGAGAACGCAGACTCCCCCACTGTGAAAATCCTTTTTGCAGACTTTGCATGTGGCTATGCATGGATTTGGTCCTCGTCTTATCCATAATTCGTATTTGTCGTTTTCCAGCCAACACTCATTAAAACAGACTGACTGACGCAGAGGTGCAAAGCACGCCCCAGTGGAGAAATGTTTCTTTTAGCCTTTTTGACTCATTTTCTTTCTCCATCTGATCAGCAAACTATGCAATCAAATACTCATATGTTGTGAATGAAATACAGTTTTAAGCACCACATCCAAAATTCAAGCACTTTTGAAACCCTGAAAAGACAATATTAAAATCCAAGAAAGGATTTCAAGCACCTACACAAACCCTGCTTGCTGAAGTTTTTATAAAGTGTGTAAACTGGAAGGTAAGCCTCAGCTTTAGTTCGATTTTACAAGCTTTGAGCGTTGAAAAGTTAAAGCACATCACTGCACAGCATTGGTTTCAGCTGTAGCTCAATAAAAAGGTGGCGTTTTCAGCAGGGTGATAACTTTTTTGGTTCACAGCCATCTTCTGCTTATCCTTTGCATGGTTGTGGGGGGATTGAGCCTAGAGGCAGGATACACCCTGGACAGGTCACCAGGCTGATGCAAAGCTAACACTGAGAGACACACTGTAACGCACTAACTGCATGTCTTTGGGCTGTGGAAGGAAGCTGCAGAGAAACCATGCAAACAGCCACCGGCCATTTTTTGTTCCTGAAATAATTCTTGTATCGTGTGCAAGCAGAAATTATTTCGGTTTTCTATAGAAATAATGAAAATAGTATGTTTAGAAATGTCGCGTTGCAAATTCTCTGCTCTGCTAAAAAAAAAAGCACTAGGGGAAAAAACCCTTTTGTCCTCATTAAAGACAAAGTCAAATGGGACATAAGAGGCAAATATAACACTAATAGGTGAGTTTTATACAAATATGTGTTTAAAACAAAAACAGCACCTCCAGTTCTGCCAGTGGAGAAAATTTTCATGGAAGAATTTTATTAGCTTTTCCATTAAACGACAGATTTGGATCTAATAATACAACAGATGCAACTATCACAAACGTTATTGGTCAGACGTAGTGGCACAAATGAAAGTCACACTAGGTTTTGAGATTGACTGTAGTTCTGATAGTGTATTACCTAAATATACAGTAACTGGTTTGCACGTTTAGGACAAATATCTTCTCAAAGTGTTAATAACTGCTGAGAAAAAGACAAACAGCTGGACAAAGTGGCCCTTTTAAAAGAAGCATATGAAGTGGAATACTTTATATTGATAGATATAAAAAGTATTGATTACAGTGGCTGTTATATGTGAATGGCAGATTTAGATACTGACAAGTTGAAATAATAATTTTACCATAAAGGTGAAACTTTTCCTGTTCCTAATGCAGTTTCATGACTCTGGTTTCATCTGGACACTCGTCCATACTTTCAGGGCAGACCCGTGGCACTAATGTTAATAATAACTTGTCATGTAGTCAACTACTGCTTCTCTTAAAACACAATATATGAAAATAAACGTTATTTAAAAAGGAAACCAACAAAGAGGACTCTGCGGGTTGTTCTGTCAACTGTGTAATCTGCGTACAGTTACCAGACCTATCCAGTATTAGTTAGTATCCCTGTGAAACGGAGATATTTGGCTTTGGGCAGCTTTACTGCCTTACATCTGGCTACATGCCATTAGACACAGGAAATTCAATGCGTTAACAAACAGACAACTCAACTCTCACCTGTCTGCCGAGTGCTGCGCCGTGTATGTCATCCTGCTGCTGCTGGGCAATGGTGACACCCAGAACCAGGGTGTGGACCCCACAGGACACAGTGGTGATGAGCACAATGGGAGTCAGTCTCAAAGGCAGAGTCAGAAAAACCGAAAAACTGAAGAAAGCCTGCCAGCCTACAGTGTCGCTGGCCTGGTGGAAGCGAGCATAATTCAACCCCAGGTAGCAGAATATCTGAGCGGCTATGAGCACCCACAGGGCATAGGGCAACACCCGCCGGGAGATGCGGTCTGGCAGCAGCCCAAAGCGGCACAGCAGATAGAGAATGATATCTGCTGCCAGTCCCACTGATGCCACTAAAACAGAAGCCAGCTTATCAGCGGTGTAGACCACAGCACACATGAGGATGATGTAGCTGTCGAACAGCGCGGCAAACACAACGAGCACCAGCAGCGTTTCGTGTCTCTGCCGTCTAAAGTAGGTCTGGTAAAGATTCTCCAAGGACTCGGGCGCAAAGGTCAGGCGCATGAAACGCGGCAGACAGAGACAGCATCCCGAGGTCCGCACCGTGACCTCGTGTGTTCGCCCCACTGCCTGCCCGGGGTCAGAGGGCAACGTCACAGAGCAGTCTGCTGAATACTCAGCAGAATACTCGGGCTCAGAAAAGGCTCGGTTCCGAGGCATGGTTTACATTCAGCTGCAGCTCCCAGTCTTCTTTCAAAAACAATGGAAGCATAAATCAAACACCGACCGAAGTCTCAGGTTCACATCCTGTGAGGGAAGCCCACACGTGTGGACAGCAGACTGTCAGGACACTGGAGAGACGTCCTCTCTGCATCCACAGTCACTCCATCCAGTGAGGTCACTTGACGTGCTTAGCCTTCTCTCATAGGTCCAATCTGAGCACGCCTACTCTTCATCATCGTGATGTCCACCTCTGGTTTTTCAGCTTTGCAAATGGGACCGTTTCACCTGAGCCCGGTCGTCTCCGTAGGCCACATATCAAAGTTGGACGTATTAACATTTACTCCGCTGATTTTCTTTGTGTCACTGCCTTCATTCCTCCGCTTTCCATAAATCTCACATGACCTGAATAAAGAAACACAAAGTCACCAGAGAGCAACAGGTAGAAGTGTCACGCTAACTTTTTTAACTGCTCTTTTTCCCGGGTGGAATCATTACACAGCAGACATCTTTAATGGCTTTAAATGACAAGAATCGCAGGGGGAACATTTGAACTTATTTTGGATTTTCTCTCACGCAGTCAAGATTATACACATACACGCCGCTAATATTTGGTTAAATGTCCCTTAGCAAGTTGCACCTTGACTACATGCTTTCGACAGCCATGAACAACCTTCTGGGTGGATATTTGACCACTTTTCTTCTCTGCTGAACTGATAGAATTCATTTCAGTTAGGCTTTTAAGTATAGTCCACGGCGCTTCTCAAATGTCTTGTACAGCAGTTCCAGGCCTTCTCAAATTCACTCACTTTCCAGTCCTTGTCCCTAAACTTTTTCAAAGTACGGCTTTTTGTTTGCTAATCTGCTTATCTTAACACTGAACTACGAGGCACTTAGCTTAAGGGATGAACAGCCAACTATTTTAACCTGCAAACTTAATCCATGCACTTTGCTGCACCAGATGCGTTTACATATCTGGTGTAGCAAAATATGTAAACAATATTTTAGTTGAATCTATGAACAAAGGCAAAGATGGATACCAGTTCAGCTCACGGGTGACCGCGTCACTAAAGGCTATAGGTCTGAGTGTGACCCACAAAAGTGATTACTAAAGCACTATTAACTGCAAAATAATGAGCTGTGTGCCCTAAAACATGCAGGGGAAACAAAAGAAGAAGAAGTGGTTACACAGCAAATGAACAGCATGTGAAAGTCAAAGCCAAAAGTTTATCCACGGAGGCAGACGTCCGCAGCCGTGTGACGGTGCAGGTTGGGTGTTTGGGGCTGCTGCTCAGTCAGGAGCCGTGGGGATCTCCGCACAATGGATACGAATGTAGAAAAGTAGTGTCAGAGTTTGATCCAGCACACAGTACCAAAAGGGTTTTGGACAGTGCCTTTATTTTTTCGGCATGGCAACGATCCCGAACACATTACAAATGCACAACATAAAACTGTGCGTCAGAGACGATCCTCCAAACTCAGACTTTAATATCATGAAGCAGTGTGTGAGTACGAAGAGGAACTTTGGGATGTCCTTCTAGGAGCCCGGAGAACTATTTCTGAAGACTGCGAACACATTTTAAAAGCTTGTTGATGACAGCTCACCTGTGCTGACGAATAAAGGCAGTCATACAAAATCTACGAAGCTCTGTTTGCTCTCTGGACTGCGTGTTTACACGTTTCAATAAATCCCTTTGTAACAAACTAACCGATGCACAGCGACAGACGGATGATTGTTCCCTGGGCTCGCACCTCTGTTAAAGGCAGGCGCTGTGAAACGGCCACATTTTGGCGTTAGGGTCTCTCCACGCTAGAGCGAGGCTCTCCGCTGTGGGCCTACCTTGTTACATGTTGCGCTCCCACAGGTACACATGTCGTAAAACCACACTAAAAACAAACAAAAGCCAGTGGGCTTGTGTTGCCTGAGGACATTTCCACGTCCACGGTACTCGCAGTGACAAAAGGGGTTCTCGGGTGGCACACGGTAGCTGTCCAACAAACCTTTCTCTGTGGCTGCGTTAGCATCTGTGTCTTTCGAACGGAAACTTATCTGGACGTGATTTCCACTTCGGCTCTTCGCTGTGTGCTTCGTGTTCACCTGCTTCACTGCAAGCTCTCCGTGGAGCTGATGCACCGCTTACCGTGAAAGCATCCGTCTCCTGTGGGTGCTAACGTTATTCCCCTCACACAGATATCAGCTACCGGAGCCCCGCACGAGACCGGATTCACGTGAAGATGGAAACAATCACTGAATCTAACGAGTCACAGAAAGTAGCCGCGGCCGGTGGCTCCGCCCCCTCCCCCACTGTTCTTAACATGAATTATTATTAATGTTATTTTTATTATTTATTTCATTATTATTATTATTTTACCTCGGATGTTTTCCGCAGAAGACACGGAACAGCTTTATCACGAGCGCAACCAACGAGGCTTCTGGTGGCTTACAAAATAAAATCACTGCTCGCGAACGTTGACGCAGGAAAGAGCAGAAGTATGATTGAAAGCTATGTGAATAATGCTCTACAGGCCACACAGCAACCCTAAAAACAAGCACCGTTTGTGTAAAATATTTATTTCAACTGTAATAACGATAATAATAATAGAACTTGCTATACAGTAAAATAAATGATCTTGTTACACTCAGAGCTTTGTCTTACCTGGAAGCCTTTTTCTCGGCTCCTCAATTTTTTTTCTATCCACTAAATCAATGCATGACAGTTCATAGTTCATTCAAAATGTAAGGCAATATGAAGATATCAGTGAAACCTAAGTGTTGAACAGAAATGCACCTGCCGCTCAGCTGATAGAGCAGGTTGTCTGCCAATCTCAGTCCACCGTTCCCCTGACCACATTTGTTTAGGTGAGACACCGAGTCCCTCCCCAAGTACATGACCTGGAGTGTAAATGTTAGGAATGACAAAAGTGATGTAACTGGCTTGATTCAATTCAGTTTTATTTAGATGATGCCAAATCACAAAAGCATTCACCTCAAGGTGCTTTTTGATGTATTCTCCAAGAGTTCCCACAACAATACAGAGAAAACCTCAACAATCAAACAAGACCCCCTTTGAGCAAACACTTTGGGGACACTGGGAAGGAAAAACTCTTTTAACAGGAAGAAACAGTAAGAAGCAACACCAGGCTCAGGGAGGGGCGGGGCCATCTAACCTGACCAGTTGGGGGTGAGCTGAGGAAGACAGAGCCAAAGATCAATAATCTCTGAGACAGAAAGGAAGAAAGCAGCATATATTTCATATGTGCACTGAAGGATCCTGATCAAAACTACTCCAAGATTCCTTGATAACCTGGACGCCAGGTTAATTTAACATTCAGAGTAAGCCAAGCACAATAAAAACTGAGTGAAACTCTTCAAATAAACCATTTTTTACAGATGATCAGTTAGCTGTTCTCTTTCAAGAGTTTCTCAGATAAAAAGAAGGTTGGAGATTGGCCTGTAACTAGCTAGGACAGCTGGTCAAATGATGCTTTTTAAGTAACAGTTTAACTGCTGCCATCTTGAAGGCCTGATACGTAGCTGATTCATAAAGATAGGCTAATAATATTTATGGTTGAAGCATTAATTAATGAGAGGGCTTCTTTGGAGAATGTAATTACTAAAGTTAACTCAGAAAGATCTATTGGAGAAAGGAAAGGGGATTCGAAGGGGGAAACAGGCAAACACAAACAATCCAACTCTCTCTCAGAACAGGCAGGCTCACCACAATGCAGGGAGTAAATTTAGGGAAGGTCTATACAGAGGAGATAGAAGACAACATCAGGTCTGAAGACAAAAATCATCCAGGTAGACAAAGTATTTAAAGAAGTACCAAGGGACATCATTCACGAGGGCCTGAAACACTCTGGACCTGTTCGTAAGACCAACAGGCATCACCAAAAACTCAAAGTGGCCCAGTTGAGTGTTGATGGCTGTCTTCCACTCATCCCACTCCGTTATCCTTACCAGATGGTAACCACACAAGGGCGTGCCCACAGATGGAGATGGGATGAGTGTTCTGTGTTGCTGGACACACAGTATAACAAAGGGGTATACGCCAGGCTATGGTAGATTCAAGTTGCACGCAGACTGTAGTCCACCAAAATCTGGTTCGGCCGGAGAACTGTTAGAGGCAGAGTGGGTGGAGGTTAGGTGTGTGCATGGGGACGTCTACAAATCTGTTTTGATCAGCGTCTACCACCCTCACACTGACGGGTTGGTGGAGTGGCTGAATAAGACTTCAAAGTCCAGTGCACCACACAAATGCTTCTGGGGTGGAAGCAACCTTAGGTTAGGGTGAAGAGAACGCTGAGGTAGTATATCCTGCAGAGGGTTAACTGGAGACAGAGCTGGGCTTACTAGGACAGTTTGTTAAGCCAGAGGCAAGCTCTCCAATCACGTGGAGCCAGCCGAGTTACACTTCCTGGGTGGAAAGGACGTGATGAACATGACCTGAGTCCGCTGAGTCCACCAAATCCATAAGTTGGCTGGATACTTCTGTCATGAATACTGGAATGGACTCAAATGCAGGGCTTGGAAGAATCCCATGCACACTAACTGTGATTCTAAGTTTTACCAGAAAATGCTATCCACAATTAAGCAAAAGGAGAAAATGGGACTCCAGGTGTCCAAGGGGAAAATGCACAACAATCCAAAATTCTCTGTAGGGCGCTCAGAGAACAGGCTCCCCACACTTCAGGGAGGAATTCCAGGGAAGGTCTATAGAGGAGTGGGAAGTAGGGATGAGAAGACTGAAACAGCTGTTTTGACACTGTGTTGACCTTCCAAAGCACAGATGTTTCGAAACATTGCTCAGAAGCGTGGTTCAAAACACCCAGATCACGTGACCATGACAAAACACGATGGTGCACTCCACCCCAGTTATGGCAGGTGGCGTACCTGCTGCTTCGACGCATTCCTGGGACAAGGATTCCCATTTTTGAATAACCACACTTATTGATGCTGAGCCTTGTAATGACTGCATTCATGTTTTTGATATTACGGATTCAGTTTATCACACGTGCACGTGTAAAACCAAACAATACCTATCTCTCATTATTTAGCTGTAGACTGTGAAGACTAATATGACTTCAATTACTTAAACACTAAACTCCAAAGTTTAATACAATTAAATAGATAAATAAATAATATACAGATATCTTATTTGAATGATTACTGTCAAGAAGAAAGAGGTTGGTGGGCGAGCTCAATTCAATCATATCAGCAGAGAGAGAGAGCGACACAGTGTGCCGTTCATTAAAAGTTTTCACCTCTGACTCCGTCAGTTCTTTAGTTTTTTGTTTTGTATTTTCAACAGAAAATGTTATTTGCAGCATCAGGTGACTTCATCCTCACTGTAACCTGTTACTCACATACTATGCTGACATAAATGATGTATTTAAACTGTAAGAAGAAAAGCTAGAAAACATGTTTATTCTCACTGACACTTCTGGGGTGAATATGTTATAAACAACAGGAGGTTTGCAGGGTGACTATAACCAAAAGTCCAGACTTGCAGTGAAACATCGTGCCATGCGTTACAAGACGCAGCATCCACAGCAGTATGGAAAGTTCCTTCATGGTTCAGATGTTGCTCACCAGTGATTTAAAGATGTTGCCACGGACCCGGGGACTCGGGGTCCGTGAGCAGTGTGGACGTTTATTATTATCATCATTATTATAGCATATGATGTATGTTTGCTGCACTGTGCTGTGTTCTTGTGTTCCATGCTTGTGGGTGTGTGTGTGTGTGTGTGTGTGTGTGAGTGCAGCAGTGACACTCCCAGGCCTGGTGGGTGTGGCCCTGCCAGCTGGCTGGTCACGCCCAGGATCTCACACACCTGCTACTGATCAGGCTCGTCGGGGAGCTGCTTAACAGAATGATGGAGCTTCCTCTGGCGCAGGATCGTTGAGTTAGACTCCATGTTAGTGGTTCTAGTGCTGTTAAGTGTATGCCTGCTGGAGTTGGTGTCGTAACGGCTGCGTCTGTTGTGTTTTCCTCAGGAGGAGAGCGGAACACAGGACAGCAGGACGCACGGGGTGTGCGTAGGCACGGGAGCAGAGAGCACGAATACCAGCACTTAGGACAAGGCACAACACAGGAGTTGAAGGAACGCACTGGAGATTTATTGTGTGTACATTTACCTTACTGTAAATAAACGCACTGTTCATATTTGCACTGAGTCCAGCATTTGGGTCCTTTCTCCAACATCCCCACGGCTTGCCCTGGCAAACCGTGACAGATGTGCAGGAACTGTAGAGGAATCATGTCTTAAACTTAGTTACAGCACTTTCAGAAAGACATCTACTGTAGTGTCATGCATTATTATAAATGTAAACATTATTATGAAATGATCAGATTAAAGAGGGATTTCAGGAAACACTGTTAAATGCTGAGTTTCTATCTGAACAAGATCTGGCATGTGATTAAAGTGATGGATGGTTGCTTTTACATTGTGAGAGAAGCCAGTTGAGCCTATTAATAGATTAAATGCTGTCATTTTTAATGCTTACATACATCTTAAAATCACCCACAATAATTATTTTATCTAAGCTGAGCACTAAATCAGACAGAAGCTCTGTGTAAGATAGAAAACAAATGAAATGGTCTTTTGAGTTTTACAGTTAGGGTGGACAAGGCTAAGCATCAGGCTTCTGAATGAACTCAAACTCTGTCAGAGTCTGTGGTTGACTAATAAACTCTAAGTGGAAGATTGCTCCCCTCCCTGCTTCGAGGATTCTGACAATTTGTATAACTCTGGGTGTTGATTCATTTAACCTAACATAATTATTCTGCTGTAAGTAGGTTTCTGTGAGGCAGATCAAATCAATTTGTTGATCAATTATTTTTTCATGCAGTAATAGAGACTTGTAAAACAAAGACCTAATGTTTAATAATCCACATTCAACAGTTTTACTCTTTGGTGCAGTTGTGAATCTATATTGTTGTAACAAACCCACGACAGACCCAATGTCACGGTCCTGGCTCTGTGACCCAGTGTTTTCTGTTCTGTATTGTTAATCTTTGATTTCTTGATGTATCTTTGTTTATTCTTACGTTTTGGTTCTGTGTATCCCCTCTAGTGTAGTCATGTCTCTGTGTTAAGCCCGCGTCTCTGAGTCCGTGGTCTAACCCTATCTCCCTCTGTCATCCTGTGTGGTTCCCCTGCATCTTCCAGGTTAGCTTTATTCTTAGTTTTCCCAGTTTAGGTTTTGTCAGTTCTGTTCTCGCCACCCTCGCCCTTTTGTTGAATGTTATCCTCCTTAATAAAGCTCACTCTCATCAGAAACCGTGTTTGCACTTTGTGTCCTTTAATAATTTACACACGGCTTGCCCCGCTGGCCGTGACAGTACGAACCAGCCACCATGGACCCTGCAGCATATTCGACCCACCTGGGGCTACGGGAGGATATTACAGGGAGTGCAGAATTATTAGGCAAATGAGTATTTTGTCCACATCATCCTCTTCATGCATGTTGTCTTACTCCAAGCTGTATAGGCTCGAAAGCCTACTACCAATTAAGCATATTAGGTGATGTGCATCTCTGTAATGAGAAGGGGTGTGGTCTAATGACATCAACACCCTATATCAGGTGTGCATAATTATTAGGCAACGTCCTTTCCTTTGGCAAAATGGGTCAAAAGGACTTGACAGGCTCAGAAAAGTCAAAAATAGTGAGATATCTTGCAGAGGGATGCAGCAGTCTCAAAATTGCAAAGCTTCTGAAGCGTGATCATCGAACAATCAAGCGTTTCATTCAAAATAGTCAACAGGGTCGCAAGAAGCGTGTGGAAAAACCAAGGCGCAAAATAACTGCCCATGAACTGAGAAAAGTCAAGCGTGCAGCTGCCAAGATGCCACTTGCCACCAGTTTGGCCATATTTCAGAGCTGCAACATCACTGGAGTGCCCAAAAGCACAAGGTGTGCAATACTCAGAGACATGGCCAAGGTAAGAAAGGCTGAAAGACGACCACCACTGAACAAGACACACAAGCTGAAACGTCAAGACTGGGCCAAGAAATATCTCAAGACTGGTTTTTCTAAGGTTTTATGGACTGATGAAATGAGAGTGAGTCTTGATGGGCCAGATGGATGGGCCCGTGGCTGGATTGGTAAAGGGCAGAGAGCTCCAGTCCCACTCAGACGCCAGCAAGGTGGAGGTGGAGTACTGGTTTGGGCTGGTATCATCAAAGATGAGCTTGTGGGGCCTTTTCGGGTTGAGGATGGAGTCAAGCTCAACTCCCAGTCCTACTGCCAGTTTCTGGAAGACACCTTCTTCAAGCAGTGGTACAGGAAGAAGTCTGCATCCTTCAAGAAAAACATGATTTTCATGCAGGACAATGCTCCATCACACGCGTCCAAGTACTCCACAGCGTGGCTGCAAGAAAGGGTATAAAAGAAGAAAAACTAATGACATGGCCTCCTTGTTCACCTGATCTGAACCCCATTGAGAACCTGTGGTCCATCATCAAATGTGAGATTTACAAGGAGGGAAAACAGTACACCTCTCTGAACAGTGTCTGGGAGGCTGTGGTTGCTGCTGCACGCAATGTTGATGGTGAACAGATCAAAACACTGACAGAATCCATGGATGGCAGGCTTTTGAGTGTCCTTGCAAAGAAAGGTGGCTATATTGGTCGCTGATTTGTTTTTGTTTTGTTTTTGAATGTCAGAAATGTATATTTGTGAATGTGGAGATTAACTTATGGCTGGAGCACGAGGGGAAAGACTTTCGCCAAGCCATAGCTAATTGGCTACAGCGCTTAGTTTCTGGTCTCCCCTGGTTGCTCAGCTTACTTCACCCGCTCGCAGAGGCTTTCTTTCTGGACGAGCTTCACTTTGTTCGTCCGGCCTCTACCTCTCGCCTAGCAACTACTGTTTCGCTGCCTGGCCCGACTAAGGATATTCTGCCCGGCCCGTCGACCCAGCCTTCGAACAGGAAGCGGCAATCGCGCCGTCGACGCCCCTCGCCACAGTCGGACACCGGGATTTCAGAGCAGCCGGCTGTGGTGAGTAGGAAGGACAATATTACTGGTTTGAACTGTGGGACTGTTTACTCGGCGGTTGTGGTCTGTACGGCAAAGGACAATAAGAACTGCTTATCAGCTGTTCAGTCTCCTGCTCAGCTGTCTTTACTTCTTTACCGCTGGAGGGTCCGAGGGGCCCGTTCAGCAGTCTGTCTCCGCTGGAGGGTCCGAAGGGACCCCTCCAGCCGTCGCCTGCAGTGCCAGGCCTGCAGTGCGGCTTCCGTGCCGTCGTCTGCGGTTCCATCGCCTGCAGCTTTCACGCCGTCGCCTGCAGCGCCGCCATTAGGGACTTCCACGCCGGTCCAGCCTCTGCCTCGCTGTCTGGTCCAGCCTCTGCCTGAACCACCTCGCCTTTGCCGGCCACTTTCCAGGCCTCTAGCTGGATGTCATCACCGTCGATGGTGGCTCCCTGAATGAGGTCGCCGCTCTCTTCCGTGCGACCGGCCTCCGGACCTCCCTCGGTTTAGGTTTTGTCAATTCTGTTCTCGCCACCCTCGCCTTTTGTTGAATGTTATCCTCCTCAATAAAGCTCACTCTCATCAGAAGCTCAAGACACTCAAAGCGGTTTACAATACCACTATTCATTCACTCTCACATTCACACACTGGTGGAGGCAGCTACAGGTGTAGCCACAGCTGCCCTGGGGCAGACTGACAGAAGCCAGGCTGCCATATCGCGCCATCGGCCCCTCTGGCCATCACAGGTAGGCGGTAGGTGAAGTGTCTTGCCCAAGGACACAACGACCAGGACAGAGAGAGCAGGGGATCGAACAGGCAACCTTCCGGTTACAAGACGAGCTTCCCAACCCTCTGAACCACAGTCACCTCCTGATGCATAGCCACCAGGTCAGCCGCTATCCGGGATCTGTCACAACATGACTGGGTTTTGGCACCACTTTAGCAAGGACCCAGACTGACAGTTTTTCCAGCACGTGACTGTTTTTATGTGTGCAAACCAGTGTGCATCACATTTATTGGCAGGCTTTTCAGTCCCACTCTCTCCAGCCCAATGCTCCTCTCCTTGGGCAGCTTTCCAGTTGCCTTCAGTGCAGCAGAAAGCTCTTCTATCCAGTCCCAGCATCCTACTCATAGGGGAGACATGATTAGGATATGGAGAACAGCTGTGTGGATCAGCCTCCCCTGACACACACCCAGAGCCCACTGCTCCACCCCTCTCTGCAGCTGCCACAGACCACAGGCTGTATGACCAGAGGTTAAACAGACAGAAGGCCACACAACATGAGGGAGGAAGCAACAATGAAAAGAGGGAGATGCAGACAATATGTCCACAGAAGGAGATCGAGGCAGCATCTGGGACCTGTGAACAGATACAGGCATGTTCAAGACCCTCGTGATGGGGAAGAGACCAGGCAGCTCATTGTCCTGCCAAATATACGAGAGTCAACACAAACTCAGGGTGGCATTTCAGTCTGATGAGGAGGAGCCATTATTGGCCCACAGTGACTCAAGAGAAACACTTGTGCACCCTGGGAAGCCCCAGCAGCCTAGACCTATTGTAGTGTAACTAGGGGAGGATTCAGGGTCACCTGGTCCAGCCCTAACTATATACTTTAGCAAAAAGGAAAGTTTGAAGCCTGATCTTGAAAGTAGAGATAGTGTCTGTCTCCTGAATCCAAACTGGAAGCTGGTTCCACAGAAGAGGGGCCTGAAAACTGAAGGCTCTGCCTCCCATTCTACTTTTAAATACTCTAGGAACAACAAGTAGGCCTGCAGAGCGAGAGCGAAGTGCTCTAATAGGGTGATATGGTACTACAAGGTCATTAAGATAAGGTGGGGCCTGATTATTTAAGACCTTGTATGTGAGGAGCAGGATTTTGAATTCTGGATTTAACAGGAAGCCAAAACAGGAGAAATCTGCTCTCTCTTTCTAGTCCCTGTCAGGACTCTTGCTGCAGCATTTTGGATTAGCTGAAGGCTTTTCAGGGAGTTTTTAGGACTTCCTGATAATAATGAATTACAGTCTTCCAGCCTGGAAATAATAAATGCATGAACTAGTTTTTCAGCGTCACTCTGAGACAGGATATTTCTAACTTTAGAGATGTTGCACAAATGGAAGAAAGCCGTCTTACATATTTGTTTAATATGTGCGTTGAAGGACATGTCCTGGTCAAAAATGACTCTATTATGTAGAGGTTTGATTCCCAGTCATCGTATATTTGTTACTGCCCCCGTGGCGGTTTTATGAGGAACAATGGGGAAGAAGAAGGTTCCAGTTTTGTACAGAGCCCCCTTGCCCTTGTACTCTGTGAAAGTGGACCCTGACACAGGGCTGGTGATCAAAAAGTATATTCCATGTTCTGTTCTGATTGGATTAGCCAACACAGGCACGGTGGCTCATAACAGACAAATGGTGCACAGTGATCATTTAACCAGAGGATCTACAATAACTTTAGTCAGAGATGGAGAAAGAGATAAAGCAGACAGGAGAGGAAGAAGAGAAGAACTGCAAATGACATGTAATGTGTGTTGATAAATTATGTGTTTTCATCATGTGAAACATCCTGAAAAACAAACTAACTTGTGTTATTAAAATGTTGCATGAAAATCCAGGCCAGTTTTGTGCAGGATAAACAGATTAGCTGTGTGAGCGTGTCTGCAGATGCTCAGACTGTCCCAGCTCATGGCATCTGGATCTGTTCACAGCAGCTTACTTTGATCTGCATACACACAGCTCTATAAACGCTGAGGCATTTGTAATGAAATAAGATCTTTCTCCACATTTGATCTTCATGTTCTGCCTCCTACATTTAATCTACTGAGGTCACGTTTGAATAATTAGATTTAAAACGAAATGTAAAATTAGGATTCAGCTTAATCTAAATGATGAGCATGGACATTATAATAAAATGATACATTTTATATCAAATTTTATTCAGTGTATGATGACAAGATGCTCCTGTCATGGTCAGCACTGGTCTTTATTTACCCGTTGCTATGTTGAATCGTAGTTTCGGGGCTCTATTGATGATGCCTTTCTTTCCCTACTATGGCACTCAGCAGAGTGAACCTGAGCGCTTCAGTGCGTCATTCCATTGAACCACACTGAATTCACTCTGATCAGCTGTTGTGGAGCAGGAAGCTCGGAGTTGTTCAACTTGGAATTTATTTTTAAACTCCGTTTGTTGAACCTACTTCTTGGAATCAAGTCAACACACGACACCAGACGGTGGCGATGATGCACCGTTCGCTGTTTGCCCACCGCCATTCCTTCTTTTAAGAGAAAGAAGAAGAAATCTTAACGCCTGGTTAGCTGCTGACGTGTATGTGCGTGGAAGTGTCAGTGGATATCGTTTAGTTCTTTCCGCGACAGTTCAAAATGAAATCATTAGATTGAGCTCGTACCTCGATGGTAAAATACGAGCCGAGGATAGCGAGGACTATCAGCACAGGTAGGTGTCCAACATTTAAATCACTGACCGGCTAGCCGGCAGAGCTAAAGCGCTAACTGTAGCAAATACAGCCGAATGCTATACATTAGCAAACCGTAGCGGTTTAAATACACCATTAACATGGTTCTGGTTCCGTCGCTGCCACCGTTTCCTTTCACCTCATGGTTTTTCATTCAGTCGCTGCTCAGCTGCTCTTTAAAGCACAGAGTCCTGTGACAGGCCGGCTGTGTAGCTTCTCAGCCGTCCAGGTTACAGTAGCCTGAGAGCTTGAAAGGAAGGTAACTGCACTTATTTTCAGGGTTTTTCTTTTGTGACGACATTTCGCCTCTTCCGTTTGATCTCTCCTTCATTTCCCTTAAAACTGAACAAACGTCTTGGAGAAGGGACGAAACGTGTTCAAAAATCCAATTGACCTTCTTTTCAAGCTTATATGTGGGACTCAGTAGCTTTCTCAGTCCGACACGCCAGCACATCATCAGCTGCTTCAAGAAACACGATTACTACATTAACCCAGAAACTAGTAATACATGAAGGAAGAGGACATCAGCCACGCAGGTTTCATTCCAATGAATAGTGGCTTTTATATAGTACTTAAGTTAATTAGCTTTAAGCATTTCATCTGCGTACAATTCATGGCCGTTTAAAGTGGATGTGAAACACTACATATATTAAGTGTAATTTACACCATAGAGCCTTAAACACACACACACACACACACACACACACACACACACACACACACACACACACACACACACCCAGTCACGGCTTTAACACTGTCAGGGAAGCGAGAGTTAAGATCCTTCAGCATCGCTACAGGAGGAAAATAATGCTACATAACATTGTGCTTGATTGTTTGGGATTTATGACATGTTTTAGAGCAGGGCTACAGCGTGTATATTAGGCTAATGCATAGTGTTTGTGATAAGAACAAACCTCAATGTCTCATGTGGGAAACAGTGCTAATCATAGCTGTATTTACATAATAAAATAATCCAGGGTTGGGGTTAGAGGAAGCTGAAGCATCATGCAGATTCTAACCAGCACCCAGTTATTCAGCATGAGCATTCATGCAAAACTTGTGTGTGCACATGCTTCTGCTTCACACTCAACTTGACCTGTAATGATTTGTCCATCAGTCTGCTTTGATGTTTTTCAGCCTGTTGGCTCTAGTGTTATAAAACCCCTCACTCTACTCATACTGTTGTATTAATATCTAAATGCTGTTTTTGCCTCCTCAGGGTAACAAAGCGTCGCACAGCTGCACACAGGAAGGCACACAGCTGCTGCCCTCACCAGCAGCTGAACAGCAACACACACAACAACACTTTATGAGGACTTTCCAGAGGTTAGCAAGCTCCTGTTTAAACCTGTATTTTTTGCACTATATTGGATGACTTGAAAATAGTTATAATAAAAGAAGCCAGAAGAAAGAGCACATTGGAGGAGCTTAAACTGATAATGGTTAGTCTTTTGCTAGAAATATAACCTGCTCAAAAAACATTAAGGGAACAGTTGATGATCATCACGTATAGTCGGTTTCACTTCTGACCTTCAACTCTGGTGCAAATAAAAGTGCAAACAGGTGTGCTGGTGAGGCAACAAAACAAAAGCAACACTAAATCTTTTTACCCACTAAAATGCTCGGCGTAGCGGTCTGGAGCTCTGTTATACTGTGGACTGAAAGTAACAATGGACGCAGCGTATGTGAGACAAAGGGAGAGATATAGAGTCTGCAGCACTGTTCCTGAAATCGTCATTAAAGCCTTTACTGGGAAAAGCCAGCCTTAAACTCAGGAGTGAAGACGGGCAAACGTGGTCGCTGCTGTTTGTTTAACACAGTGAAATGATGCAGCTCACAGCTCCGGTTTTATATCCGATACCTGCAGCAGACGGGCGAGTCTAAAGGGGGGCATGGGGTTTCACGGCTTTCTGAACATGTTTCAACTTGAAAGTGGAATAATATAAAATATTGCATTAATATTTAAACATTTTAAAATAAAAGCTTTCTTTTTCACAAGCCAGAAAAAACGTACATGGGCCATTAAACTCTGAGCCACTAACCTGAGGGTTGTAAGGTTGGACCCTGAATTATTGTTAATATGATTTCATGTCAACACCAGCAAAACACCTGTTTCCAGCAGCGTGCTCTTAACGTCACAAAGCCTTCCAAGCAGCCAGAGTGAAGGTCATTATTTTATGCTGTATCATTTTGTTTGATTGGAAATGGAAGTTGCTGGACTAGACGTGACTAAGATGGTTAATGGTTGCACTGTTTAATAAAGTTCAGGGACGCCATCGGCATCGCTCAGTGTAACCTCTGTAGCTCCAGCAGAGGGAGGACAGACGACGTCACAGATGAACTTACTCTGTTTTCCACAGGTGTGTCTTGGCAGCTTTGTGAGGAACAATGGGGAAGAAGAAGGTTCCAGATTTGTACAGAGCCCCCTTCCCCTTGTACTCTGTGAAAGTGGACCCTGACACAGGGCTGGTGATCATAGCAGGAGGAGGGGGGGCCTCCAAGACGGGCATAAAGAACGCTGTGGTTAGTACTGAAGATGGGTGTTGTACAGTCGCTGTAGTGTTGCTGTGTCATTGTCCTGATAAGGCTCATTTATGTGATCTAATAACGTATACCAGGATGATCACAGACAGCATGCTACGGCGGTTTACATGCACACATGAGTTCTTCTGTTCACTTGTGCTTTTCTTCTTGTATTTCTTGACTCTCTGGAAACAAACTAACAAAAATAGTGTTTTGAGTGTGTTTGGTGAGAGTATCCTGATACATGATGCACACTGAGTTTGTATCCATAGTACAACAGTAGCAGACTGATGTTTGTGTTTTACAGCACTTCCTGGATCTGCAGCTCGTTGGGGAATACCAGCACAGTGCCAGTCTCCTTCACTCCCATGATACTGACACACGTGCTACCATGAACATGGCTGTAGGTAAAGGTGTGATTGCTGCAGGACAGGATGGGACCTGCTGTCTGATGCAGTTTAAACAGTGCACGCAGAAAGAAGCCAAAGATGCTAATAAAGATGGTGAGGCACACTGCTACAAGCTAAATATGCTAAAATGACACCTCTTTATTGTGTCTGATTCAATTTAATGTTATATTTCCCAAACAGCAGCTACAGCACTGAGCATGAAGAAAAGGGTTTTATGGTCTGAGACAAAGACTGAACACCTCCTGTTCAAATAAAAAGTGTCCTCTGTGCTGCAGGGAAAAGCAAGCAGCAGGGTAACGCCAGGCTACGAGCTGGGAAAGGAGACAAGTGTGGACAGGATGGAGTTACACCATCTGGAAACATGTCAGATATGAAGGACGAGACGATTCACATCTCTGTGACCGCTTCAGCTGAAGTGCAGTCAGACCTGAACCCTCAGGATCCGCTTCAGAAAGTCGTCAGGTTCAGTCCTGACCAGAGCCTGCTGCTAACTGGAGGCACCGATGGGCACATCAGAGTCTGGGAGGTAAGACTCAATCATTTCAGCCACAGCTGTTAAACATATACAGTTAGCTCCGCATAGACAGAGACGGTGTTTTCTTCTAATGTTGGTTCTGAACATTACCACAATGAAGAACACTTTCAGCCTTCATGCAGTGTGTGGAACAAAAAGATTGCATAAACTGAAGCATTTCTTTCAAAAACACAATCCTGTCACTTCAGCGGCTCAAAAGTAATAAATAAACTAATAACTAAAGTATTGATTTCAGGGCTTGCAAAATCGCTAGTCCGACATCCCGGGGCTTTTTCCAGTCGGGTTACTAAAATCTATCTCAGCCCTGCCTGTCGGGCTATCATAGGAAGGTGCTTTTGCAAATGTAGCTGGGTAATTGTGTCATTAGCATCGATGAGCCTCTGTCAAAATGTGACGTATTGAAATCGCGTTTGACTTTGCGCTTGTTTGTTGCTTTCACTTTCATTTTGTGATCGCACAAACTGTATAAAGAGCGGCAGTACTGACTGGTGAGTGAAAAGCCGACCACAACGCCGAAAAGTTCTGACAAATCAGACTACGAGGCAAAAAGAAAGCGCATCTTTTTGGTTTCATGGACAAAAGAATTTCTGTGGCTGGGATATGACGAGCGAAATAACATCATGTTCTGCAGGGTGTGT
Source organism: Rhamphochromis sp. 'chilingali' (assembly GCF_963969265.1). Classification (NCBI taxonomy): domain Eukaryota; kingdom Metazoa; phylum Chordata; class Actinopteri; order Cichliformes; family Cichlidae; genus Rhamphochromis; species Rhamphochromis sp. 'chilingali'. Next base: position 1,959,498 of record NC_137938.1, read on the forward strand.
CGTGAGTTTTTGAGTCGACAAGCGCCTTTGTTACTGGGACCAGTAATTTTAGGAAAGACCCCATCAGAACCCGTGAGACATCTGTGCATCACAAGAAATGCATTGGTAAATGGTAAATGGCCTGTATTTATATAGCGCTTTACTAGTCCCTAAGGACCCCAAAGCGCTTTACATATCCAGTCACCCACCCATTCACACACACATTCACACACTGGTGATGGCAGCTACATTGTAGCCACAGCCACCCTGGGGCGCACTGACAGAGGCGAGGCTGCCGGACACTGGCGCCACCGGGCCCTCTGACCACCACCAGTAGGCAACAGGTGAAGTGTCTTGCCCAAGGACACAACGACCGAGACTGTCTAAGCCGGGGCTCGAACCGGCAACCTTCCAATTACAAGGCGAACTCCTAACTCTTGAGCCACGATCGCCCCGCATTATTGCCCAGTCTGCAGCATCTTTCCCAGAACAAACACCAGTTGCAAAAAACATACTAAAAATAAACCAAGCACAACAAGAAGTCCTGAAGAAGCTGTACCAGAACTGCGTACCATGTTGCAAAGAGTGAACTACCACTGGCAAAATTTAGCCGTCTTTGCAAACTTCAGAAAGCAAATGGCCTCGATCTTGGTTCCACTTGCCTCAGTGACCATGCTTGCAGAGTTTATTGGAGCAGCAGCACAAACTTCAAGACACCGGATTGAAAAGGAAATTCAAGAAAGCAGGTTCTTATCCATTCTTGCAGATGGCAGTACAGACACTGGTATAATAGAACAGGAGCTGGTTCATGTCAGGTATGTGAGGGATAATGGTGACGTAGCCACATACATGATCAAACTTCAGCCAGTCAAGAGTGCAAATGCTGCAGGTATTTTAGAGGCTTTTGATGAAGCAGCGAACACCATGGGTATCAGAGAAGATACGTGGAAGGAGAAAGTAGTGTGTGCAACTGTTGATGGCGCTGCAGTGATGATGGAGAAAACAGGAGTAGCTGGGAGACTGAAACAGAGGATACCCCACATCATAACAATCCACTGTGTGGCACACAAACTAGAGCTAGCTGTGCTGGATAGCGTGAAAGGCTGTGAGTACCTGGTGAAATTTGAAGATACACTGAAAACCATCTTTAAGATGTACTACTATTCCCCAAAGAAGCGAAGAGAGCTGACAGAGATAAGTGAGCTGCTAAATGAGAAGCTGGCACCTTTCAGTGGCCTGAAGAGCACACGGTGGCTCCAAGCCGGCGGAGATGACTGAAGGCTGTGGAAAAAAATTACTCCCACTGTTGTTCATATGGAGAACATGGCAGAAGGAAGTGATGTCAAAGCCGAGGATGCAGCCGAGGCTAAGGGGGTGGTGCAGGAGATGAAGACTGAGAAATTTGTTCGCTTCCTGCGTTTCATGTTGGACTCCAGTACCATCTTATCCAAGTGCTCTACTGATTTTCAGCATGATAACCTAAACATCACACGAACCAATCAGTTAGTTGAGAGCACAACATCACGCTTACTCAGCCTAAAAACAAAACCAGGAGAATATCAGAAAAGCTTGGACACAAAGTTCACAGCGAACCAGGATGGTAGCATTTGCTACTGTGGAACTCGGTAACAAAAAGTCAGCCTCTGCTAGCAGAGGTGAGGGCACAGGCAGAGGCACCTTTGGTGCAGAGATCCAGAAGATTATTGACAACACAGTCAAGTACATGGACAACAGATTTAAAAATCTGCGTGGAAAAGCCTCTCTCTAGTTTCAAGGTTTTTGACCCTTCCACTCTTCCCTACCCCAGAGAAGAGCTGGCGAATTATGGGGATGAAGAGGTGGATTATCCTGTCACACATTTTGCCTGTTTGCTAGATGAGAAAGAGAAAATTCCACAAGAATGGATGGATCTAAAAGTGTGGCTTGCAGAACGCCGGGGTAGCAAAGTAGATTGCTTGTACAGAGATCTCCTCTCTGAGAATCCAGAACATCTCTCTCATATCTTGTTGCTGGTGAAATTAATGCTGACACTTAGTCCATCGACAGCCATCTGTGAGAGGATTTTCTTGCATGAACCGAGTGAAGACAAACATCGTACCTCTCTACACCCTGAAACACTGAATGACTGCATGCCACTCCCTATTAATGGGGAAACAGTTGAATCTTTTTGCCCTGACAAGTCGATTCGTTTCTGGATGTTTTCTTGAAAAGGTTCAAGACACCTGGATCATAAAACCCCGACAAGAAGAGCAGTGAAATGGAGGGCAATGCACAGGAAGAGAAAGCTGATGAAGGAGATGCTATGCCCTCAACGTCGAGTGGCATTTTCTCATCCGTGACTTGAGTGGAAATGTCAGATCAGGATCTGACACAGGCTGATTCATGTCCCACACAGTTCTTACAAGTTCACAGAAATTTCTGTTCAGTTAGAACCAAGTATTTGAGTTGGTGATTGTAATTTATATACAGTTGTTGTAATTTTTGTTTTAACATTTTTTTGATTGATGTTTTGTTTCCTTTACAATATTATACAATAAAAATAATCTTTTTTTATTCGGGCTACTTAAATTTACTTTGGGCTACCAAAAACTGAAGAGTGACTGGCCGAAGGGCTAGCAGGGATTTAGAAACTTTGCGAGCCCTGGATCTCTAGTACTTGGTTGAGAACCCTTTGCTGGGAATGACAGCCTGGAGTCTTGAACTCAGGGACATGAGCAGGTTTCCTCCTTTCTAATGCTCTGCCAGGTCTTTACTGCAGCAGCTTTGCTGTGTGTTTGTGGGTCTTTCTGTCCAAAGTCTTCGATAGTTAAATGCTTAATTGGGTTAAGATCAGCTGACTGATTTGGCCATTTGAGAATATTCCCCTTCTTTGCTTTAATAAACTCCTGGGTTTGTTTGGCTGTGTGTTTTTGAGTCATTGTCCATCTGTATTATGAAATGCCCCCCAATCAATTTGACTGGCGTTGGCTGCATTTGAGCAGACAGTTTGTCTCTGAACATGTCAGAATTAGTTTGGCTGCTTCTGTCTGTGTCACATCTATAAACACCAGTGTCCCAGCACCACTGGCAGCACCCCCAAGCCATCAGTCTCCACTGTGCTTACAGATGTGATGGCTTTGGGTCATGAGCTGTTCCACACCTTCTCCGTGCTTTTCTTTCTTGCCATCGTTCTGGTAGAGGTGGATGTTGGTTTCATCTGTCCAAAGAATGCTTTTCCAGAACTCTGCTGGCTGTTTAGGTGTGCTCTCTTTTGTTTCGCTTTCTTTTCTTTTTTTGCAAGCTCCAGTCTAGATTTTTTGTTCTTGAGACTTATGAGCGGCCTGCACCTTGCAGTAAGCTCTCTGTATTTACTTTCATGTAGTCTTCTATGGTAGACTTGGATACGCCTACCTCCTGGAGAATGTTGCTTGGTTGTGAAGGGGTTTCTCATCACCATGGAAATGATTCTGCGATCATCCACCACTGTTGTCGTGGACGTCCAGGTCTTTTTGAGTTGCTGAGTTCTCCAGTGCTTGCTTTCTTTCTCAGGATGCACCAAACTGTAGATTTTGCCGCTCCTAACAGTGTGAGTGTTTTCTCTTTCCGCAGTTTAAGGGTGGCTTGTTTCACCTGCACAGAGAGCTCCTTTGACCACATGTCTGCTCACAGCAAAATCTTCCAAATGCAAGCACGACTCCTCAAATCAACTCCAGGTCTTTTATCTGCTTGATAATGACAGAACGAAGGAACTGCCCACACCTGCCCATGAAATGGCCTTCGTCAGTTGTCCAATTACTTTTGGTCCCTCTAAAAAGAGGGTGGCACATGTTAAGGAGCTGAAACTCCTAAAACCTTCATCCAGTTTGAATGTGGATAACCTCAAATGACACTATGTCCATATTCATAATGTAACTATAACTGGAATGTTTCAGTAAATAAGTATTAATCACATCTGCAATTTTCTAAGTACATATATTTCTAAAGGTGTTACTACAGATGTTGGTAACAGCCCATCCAATCCATGCATGCAAAGAAATCAAGCATAGCTCTCTATAATGTTAATATTATGTTAAATAATGAGAAATGACACAGGGGAGCATTGAAAACACGAAGAAAGGCATGAAACCAGCTGAAATCTCAGTCATTAGAAAGCAATCATTCAGTGCACGTCTTGTTGTTGTCGGCAACAGTGGTTACTGAAGGTAAACATGAGCACTGGGGTGATAATCTGCAAGTGGAAAGAACGTGATTTCACTATAAACCATAATAATGTATTTATTGTTTTTGAGCTCAGTATTTAGTGGAGTGAGATGTTATAAGACGCTGGTGTATTTGTCCTGCAGTGGAAGAATAAAACGTTGTCTTCACCTGGTATGTCCTGTTTCAGTTTCCTTCCCTGAAGAAAAAGTTTGACTTCAAAGCACATGAAGGAGAGATCGAAGACTTGGATATAAGTCCTGGGAACAAGGTCAGTGTCAATATTTAACAACACAACTTGCACCACTAGCTACTTGATGAGGTGAACCTGTTCATCTGCTCATTAATGCAAATGTCTTATCAGCCAATCACATGGGAGCAAGCCAGTTTAGTTTTATTTATATAGCACCAAATCACAACAAGTTATATCAAATCACTGTAAGGTATGTAAAGTACCCTACAATACAAAGAAAACCCCAACAGTCATATGACCCCCCCCTATGAACAAGCATTTTGGCAACAGTTGAGAAGAAAAACTCCTTTTTAACAGGAAAAAGAGAGCCATTGATTAATAATGACTAATAATTGAATCCAGAGTGATGGATAACCACAGAGTGAGTCTAAAGGTGAGTGAAGAAGAAACACCCAGTGCATCATGGGAATCCCCAGCAGCCTACGTCTATTGCAGCATAACTAAGGGAGGATTCAGGGTCACCTGGTCCAGCTCTAACTATATGCTTTAGTAAAAAGGAAAGTTTGAAGCCTAATCTTGAAAGTAGAGATAGTGTCTGTCTCCTGAATCCAAACTGGAAGCTGGTTCCACAGAAGAGGGGCCTGAAAACTGAAGGCTCTGCCTCCCATTCTACTTTTAAATACTCTAGGAACAACAAGTAGGCCTGCAGAGCGAGAGCCAAGTGCTCTAATAGGGTGATATGGTACTACAAGGTCATTAAGATACGATGGGGCCTGATTATTTAAGACCTTGTATGTGAGGAGCAGGACTTTGAATTCTAGATTTAACAGGAAGCCAAAACAGGAGAAATCTGCTCTCTCTTTCTAGTCCCTGTCAGGACTCTTGCTGCAGCATTTTGGATTAGCTGAAGGCTTTTCAGGGAGTTTTTAGGACTTCCTGATAATAATGAATTACAGTCGTCCAGCCTGGAAGTAATAAATGCATGAACTAGTTTTTCAGCATCACTCTGAGACAGGATATTTCTAACTTTAGAGATGTTGCACAAATGGAAGAAAGCCGTCTTACATATGTGTTTAATATGTGCATTGAAGGACATGTCCTGGTCAAAAATGACTCCAAGGTTCCTCACAGCGTTACTGGAGGCCAAGGATGTTTGATATAAAGGAAGGTTGGAGATTGGCCTATAATTAGCTAAGACTGCTGGGTCTAGAGATGCTTTTTGAGTAAAGGTTTAACTACAGCCAGCTTGAAGGCCTGTGGTACATAGCCGATCATTAGAGATAGGTTGATCATATTTAAGATCGAAGCATTAATTAATGGCAGGACTTCTTTGAGCAGTTTTGTAGGAATGGGGTCTAAAAGACACGTTGATGGTTTGGAGGAAGTAATTATTATAATAATAATAATGGATTGGATTTATATAGCGCTTTTCAAGGCACCCAAAGCGCTTTACAATGCCACTATTCATTCACTCTCACATTCACACACTGGTGAAGTTATTGAAGTTAACTCAGAAAGATCAATTGGAGAAAAAGAGTCTAACTTAACATCAATGGTACTAAGAGTAGCTGTAGATAATATTACATCTGTGGGATGATTACTGGTCATTTTTTCTCTAATGATAAAAACTTTATTTGTGAAGAAGTTCATGAAGTCATTACTAGTTAACGTTAAAGGGATGGTTGGCTCAACAGAGCTCTGACTGTTTGTCAGCCTGGCTACAGAGCTGAAGAGAAACCTGGGGTTGTTCTTATTTTCTTCAATCAGTGATGAATAGTAAGATGTTCTGGCTTTACCAGATTGCTTTTTTTTTTTCTTTAAATAAAAGCAAAGAAGTAAAATTATTAATAAGATAATTAACCTTTGTAGCGTTCAGGTAGCTGCTCAGCAAATTTAGGTCTTTGGTTAAGATGACCTGCTAAGAAATGTGATTTTGGGCGTGGCGTGGTTGTTGATGTCAGGACTTGAAAAGAGAAGAAATTGCTGATTTACTTGGATTTTCCTGCTCACCTATCTGTCATTAGAGTGATCTGAAAAAGAGAAAATATGTCATGACCGGCAGCTCACTGTCAGAGGAGAATGGTTGAACGTTCGAGTAGACGTCTACAGCAGCAGACTGGACTACATTTCTACAATTGCTGTTTCCAAAATTGGACAACTGAACACTGAAAAATCATCAAATTCGAAAGTAACTTTCTACATCTGAGTGCTTTTTGTCTAATACACACACACAGTAACACTCTGAGTGCATCGGGAGCAACTTGGCGTTCAGTGTCTTGCTCAGCGATACTTTAATAAGCAGACTGGAAAAGCCAGCGATCACAAACCACCGACTTTCCAGTCACAGGCACCCTTCTAGTCACTAGATTTCTACAAATGTCAGTCCCATCTCTTCATCACCTTTTGGAGTTTTTCCCTCATGGATGTGCAGCTGACAGATATACAGCATCTGTGTGCTATGATGACAATATAGATGTTTCAAGCACCTTGTTGAATCTGTGCCATGAAGAATTAAGGCAGCTGTGGATGCAAAAAGGGGTTCAGGCTCGTACCGGCACGGTGTAACTTAGTAGCCAGTTAGTGTAGATGGTTCATCAGTAACCTTCTGTCTGTTGTCATATAGCATCTGGTGACTGTTGGTCGGGACTTTGCCTGCAGTGTATGGAGTGGCAACCAGTTGTCTATGAGTCTTAAATGGCATGAAACCATGTCTCAAATAGATGAGAAGACCTATCGATATTTGGCTTGCAGGTAAAACCTAATCTAGCTTGTTCTTCAATCAAAGAGCATCTTAGTGTTTCATACAGTACGGTGCACCCAGAAAGCATTCATGCTTCACTTGTTCCACGTGTTGTTACAGCCTTATTCCAAAACGCATTAACACAATATCTCACAATGATGCAGTGAAACAAAGTTGACTGGAAATTTGTTTAAATTTGAAAAATATAAAATGGGACACTTCCACAAGTACTGAGTGTTTGTGACGGAGCTCCTGCGTCCTGTTTTCATCACCTGTCAGATGCATTACTCAAGAAAAGTGATGCAGCATGTTACTTATTTACTCACTACAGAAAGTAATTTGTTACACTACTTGTTACATTGCATTGAGATCTGAAAATGGCTGTGCACTGTTGCTCCCCATCTAAGCTGACGGAGCTGCACTGTTCGTGTCAAGCTTGTAGCATTTAACAGCTGCCAGAGGTGCTTCAGCAAAGTACTGAGCAGGCTGTACTTATGTACCAGTGTGCATCTTAGTCTTTCATTTTTTAATCAACTTGCAAAGCTTCAAGCAAACTTTTCCATTTTGTGGAGTTTAGTCTGCAGAATGTGAATGTGTAAAATAAATGGAATCCATCCATAAGACTAAGAGATGAAAAAATGTGGAACAAGTGAAGTGATGAGAGTTTCTCAGGTGCACTGTACAGACGTCTGTCAGTAACAATGACTGCATGGTTGTCTGTTCGCCTGTTTCAGGTTTGGAAAGGTTGAAGACCAGAAAGATGCCCTGAGACTTTACACCGTGCAGATCCCCCATAAACGAGACAGAAAACCTCCCCCGTGCTACCTCACCAAGTGGGACGGCAGGAGCTTATTGGCCATGCTGACGGCTCCCTGCGGCACGGAGGTCATCTCCAGTCTGGCTGTCAGGTAACAGCTTCATAAATGCTGACATGCAGACTGGCTGTTGTGTTTGTTGAGATGTGGTATGACTACGATGTCTAACGAGGCCCTCGTTTCTGATTTCAGACTTTTTAATCTGATTTAGTGCGACCTAAGCTCTGCTCCTACAGAGGCTGATTATCTGCTTTAATGTTGTCACGTCCTCACAGCGTGCGGCTCTGAATACTGTCGCTCCTCTGAACAAGTCTCAGACGTCCTGGCTCTAACTCACAAATACACAAGTAACTAATCAGTAAGCTGGAGAGGAAATGTCTTCTCACTAATTTAGAGCATTTTCATTTAGCCTGGAGAGTGTGTGAAAATGAGAATAGCTCCAGGTTTTTCCAGCACTGTATCCATGGCGACAAAGAGGCTCTGATGACTGCTCCTTTTTAACCTTGAATAGTAATGACTTCATCAATAAAGTTGTAACCATTACACAAAACATGACTCATAACAATCCCATAGACTTCTTACTGTATACAGCTACTTTCACTGATATTTATTATTTAGACTCTGTCTCTGGCTGATTTTCCGAGTTTACCTGCAGAATCACTTTTAATCTTCACCCTCCGTGTTCATTTTACATCGTTCCTACAAGGCTGCTCAAAGACATCCTGCCATTAGCTCACTCTTCGATCTTTATCACTCTTTATTAATTATGTATGCATGTACATTTAGGATGGCAATAATTAAGCCTTTACTCAAAAAGCATCTCTAGACCCAGCAGTCTTAGCTAATTATAGGCCAATCTCCAACCTTCCTTTATATCAAACATCCTTGAAAGAGTAGTTGTCAAACAGCTAACAGATCATCTGCAGAGGTTTATTTGAAGAGTTTCAGTCAGGTTTCAGAGCTCATCACAGCACAGAAACAGCTTTAGTGAAGGTTACAAATGATCTTCTTATGGCCTCTGACAGTGATGTTTCTCCCACTGAAAACATCCAGAATCAACCTTTTGGGATCTTAATATTATACAGATTTACTAACTGTAACCCTCTAGTTGGGGGATGGACAAGGTACCTCTGGGTTCAGGCAGCAAGGATGTTGGCACTGTTCTTTAAGTCCTGTGGTTTATGTGATGGTGACTCTTGTTCTAACACGCCCTATAGTCTAAAGAGCTTGGTAAGAAAAGTGTCTGGACTTCTTTAAGTTGCTTGAAGACGTTTCACCTCTCAAGCAACTTAAGGAAGTCCAGACACTTTTCTTACAAGCTCCTTAGACTACGATGACCTGGATGACCGAGAACCTTCACAGACAACACGTCCTATAGATGTTTACATTGGATAGTGTGGAGGCACTGCTCCATCTCTGTACTGCTTTAGCCTTAGCTGTCTTTTAGACGTCCCCTTTACTAATTTTCATCACTAAACTGGACCTCTGAACTAAGATGGCGCCCACAACAATGCTAAAGTCAAGGTCTTCAGTCAGCAACCATTAGCTGTGCACATCTTTTATCAAAAGTGATTAGTGTTTCTCTGAAAGCACGTTTGCGTAGCATATTGAGTTTGGAAAGGCAAGTCGGACTTGAAGCTGTTTGCTTTCTTCCTCGTAGTGACTCTGGAACATTTCTTGGCCTTGGAACTGTGACAGGATCAGTAGCAATCTACATCGCGTTCTCCCTACAGGTGACACGCTGCACTTACAGATGCATAAATCCAACAAGCAGCCATGTTTTTAACTTATAACGTGGTGTTTGTATGCAGAGGCTGTATTATGTGCATGAATCACACGGCATCGTGGTGACAGACCTGGCCTTCCTGCCTCACTCCATGAAAGGCAAGAACATCAAGGGGAACAATGAAACAGCCCTGCTGAGCGTAGCTGTGGACAGTCGCTGCCAACTACACCGTGTTGCCAGAAGAAGTAAGTCTTGCATCATCATTTATTGAACATGTCTCATAATCTCAGAGCCTGTTCATCATTTCCTGTGTTCTCTCCAGGATACTTCCCTGTTTGGCTGGTGTTGTTCTTCTGTGGTGTCCTGGTGGTGGGAGTCGTTCTCCTCCTACAGCACCTCTTTCCAGGGTTTATTTAAGTCGTACATGTTGCCACGAATGAGCATTTAATCATCTCTCTGCATCGGCGGACCTGAGTTCAGCCTTCATGCGTCCCATCACTGCACCGTTACTAAACCAAACCTGGACAGCGTTAAAGGTTTATCATCGTTTAAAAGCCGGATTTTCATTGGATTGTTTTGTGAGGACGTTGCCTTTTATTAAAAAAACGTTCACAGTGAATGATCCATTGACTTTGAGTAACTTTAAAAAAATGTTGGCAGCAGAGACATGAATGATGACAGAAGCTGCTCGTTGGTTAAACATGTTTTTGTCTGGATTCAGCTCAATATAAATAAAAATGAATCAAACTGAAATTGTTTTTCATTGGACGTCTGAATTCAGACGTTTCCTGTGCGAGCTTGTGTCGTGTTGCAGAAGAATAGCAAGTCTGGCTTTATGAACACCTGAACAGCTTCTTCAGCCTAAGGACAAAAATAAGACTTAAAAAACAACCTGATTCCATTTGGTTAAATAAAAGAATAAAAACTAATAAAAACCAATGATTTTAGCAGTTTACTTTGTGCTTCACAACAGTGACTGTTCAAGCTCTACATTTTACAGCAGTTAGTTTTAAAACCCTGAAGTTTATTTGAGCACAGTAGAAACTTGCTGTTGAACTCATCCAACAGGTAAACGTCTCAGATGACCAGACAAACCTTTGATTGTTGGGTCTTAACTTAAAGTATTGTTTCTTGAGGCGACTGTTTGGTCCTGTGTGAATAAAACTGAATAAAACAACCACATGCATAAAGGTTATTTTAATTTATAAAGACACTGGCTGTAAACAGCTGGCCTGAGACACAACAGACCAACAGGACTAATCATTAGTGATAGTATGTCTTCATCAATAAACTGCAAACTTGCCTTCTCGTTAGAGAGCTCGAGCTCTTGTTGCATTAAGCAGTAGCTTTATTTCAATGATCTTAATATTTTTTCTGCCATCAGCTGTCACGATGTTTCAGCCTCTCGCCTGGATAAGGTACCTCTGGGTTCTGGTAACAGGGATGTTGGTGCCTTTGTGGATGGGTCTGGTTGTAGCACATCCTGCAGATGTTCGCACTGGGATCTGGGTAGTGTGAAAGCTGCACCAAAAACTGCATGTACTTTAATATGCTGTTTTCCCTCTCCTTTCAAAACTGCATGCCCAAAGTATTTTCCTAGAATATTATTTGGAAAGTATTCCCAGCACTTCACTCGTCATGTTACAGCCTCACTCAAAAATGCATGAAATCTTCACATCACACACAGTGCAGAGAAGTGATTGTGTGAATATTAGACAACGCTTCAGTAGAAAGGACAGAAACAAGTATACCTGCCCAACTAAGAGTTTTCTTTCTTGTTCAAACTTCTTCCACTGATGGAGGACGCTGATGTTTGGACGCTTCAATCCTGCAGAAATATTTGTACTTATTCTCAGCATGATGTATATTTTACAGTACTGCCTAAATTCTTGATTTATGATTAAAAACCAGCTTCTATTGGTTCTTGGCTTTAAAAAATAAAATCAGTCACCTATTTAAAAAAATGCTAATGGTTGATATTTCCTACCTCTTGAGCTTCAGTAGGTGGCACTAATGTGACGGCGCAGAGCTGCTAACATGAACACTAGGGATGGGTATCGTTTAGGTTTTATCCGATACCGGTGCCAAATCGGTACTTTTGAAACGGTGCCGGTGCTTAAAGAATGGAGAACACAAACTTTGTCCAAAAACCAGCTGGTTTTTTTTGTAAAAAGATAACAATGTTAGCCTTTTCTGCAGCTATGTGGCATATAAGGCATCACTCTTGGCTGGAAGCAGTGCTTAAACAGTAGTTACCTGTTGGTCTAAACTGATGACCGGAGTGCAGAGCTCATGTCGTGGCCATTTACACCTGTCCAGGCAAACAACCTGCTGGTAACCCCGCCCCTTTTTAAAAAAACCCCAAGTACAAACGTTTGCCTCTGCTGCTTAATGGCAACATGTCCGAGTGTTATTAGATAAAATCTCAAAGACAAACATCAGCAAAAATATCAATACACACCAGCAACACCAGTGTCTGTATAAAAACACATTTGAAAAAATATGACAGATTAAACGATCTCTACATTATTTATATGCTCCCTTTACAAAGAGGAAAAATACAGCAAGCTGATACATTAATGGCACAATGCCCATCTCTTTGAACGCAGTGTTGTATCAACAATAACAAAAACTGAAAAAGAGTCCTGCTTTCAAAACGTGGACTCTCTTCATCATCATCATCATCATCAGTGCTTTCAGCGGGGGAAACGTTTCATCACCCATCCAGCTGACTTTGGTTTCAGCTTTCAGGGAGGAGCCTAAAAGAAGGTTTAAATGACAAAATCTTATTGAATACAGTTATAGCAGCGCCATGACAACGTAGGACAAATCTGTCAAAGGAGGCGCCGCCTGTAAGAGGACATGGAGTCTACATGTTTACAGACTTGTTCCATGTTTCAAACTTTGTTTCGTTGCTCAGGTTGGGCTTTTGATACTTTGTGCAGTTGGTTGCTGTGTTGGCTTGTTGAGTCATCTAAGAAATAAATGGCAAATGATTACGACTATTTTTGGTCATGTAATTATAAAACCAAAGGTATCAAAAACCGTTCACTGTTATTGGCCCAGGTATCAAACAGTTACACAATACTGGCCCAAAGAGTAAACGAACGATGAAGGCCTGAGACGGCACAAAAACAAAACGTGATTCCATATATTGTGATAATGTTTATGATGCACTTTGATATATAATCTCAACACAATGTGTGTCGGTATGTGTTTTCAGTACAAAACGTATCTTCTAAATAATGTTTTAATCCTAAATAAATATCTGCATGAAAAACAGTCCATTGAAATACATGATTTGCATAAATCACCTAAAAATGAAATGCTGGGTGCTGGTTTAGCTCAGTGGGATGAGGAGGCGACCACATGCTGCAGGTTCTCCCTCTGCACTCCTGTCAGTCTCTGCTGTGTCTCCAATGAAAGCTGAAAAATGAAATCCTGGCACAGGCGTGAAGGGAGATCTGGACCTGTTTAAGGATTTTCCCTGTTCATCCAGCAGAAGAAGCAGCTGACTGCAAAAGGGTCGTCTGTGGAGGAGGAAGGAGGTGGAGGCTGGAGACGGTCAAACCTGCAGACACTGCTCAGGCCATGGTATAGCCATAGCTCCCACAGTGCAAAGCCACCAGCAGGCGGTCCCTCAGGACCTCCTTGCTTGGGTATTCTGGAAGTTTCAGCATGTTGATACTGTGGAGGGGGTAAAGGCGCCATGACCAACACAGCAGGGGAACAGCTCATTCTTTACCAAAACAACTGCAGCTATATTAATGACCTGTATGCTTGGTTTGAAACTTTCTAAGAAAGAAATGATTTTATGTACTTTTCCCAGTATTTATTATATTTATATGTAATTTCTCTCTATTGGAAAATGAAGGGGGGATTAGCAAATGATAGCAGGACGGAAAAAAGAGATCTGTTTCTAATTACCAGGTACTCGAGGTAGGCAGCAGGTTGGAGGTGTACGGGACTGCAGCAATAGTGAATTTCTGTAAACCGCTCCCACCCATCAGGTAGGCAAATCCTCCATGAGGAACCCTGGAACTGGACGAGGATTATATTAGCACCATTCCCTTTAAAAGGCATTTACACGTTTCTATATTTAAAAAAACTGTAGAAGGAATTGAGCTGACAAACCTTCCCGTGACAAACTGAAGCAAGAGAACCCTCTCCTCCTGGGTCAGGCCCGTCACCACGTCCCAGAACCACTAGGGGGGAGGAAAGCTAATTAGCTGGCAGCTAAAGGACATCCTCATATTACTGACAATGACGAACTTCACTCTGTCTTTTCCTACGGAGCCATGAAGTAAACGTTTCCCTATAATCAGTGCTGTGTTCAAAATTAAGCAGAGCGTGACAAATACATGCGACGTGTAAACTCCATGTCAGCTTCACGTATTGTAGAGTAAAATTTTAATGTGAGAGGAAATCAGAGCAGGTGAAGAGATTCTCTGGTGAAAATTAGGAAACACTCGGTTTAAAGTGCAGTCACAGGCACAGACTCAGTGTTTTTCAGGAATTTCAAAAGTTATTTTTTATAGTTTTGCATTATTGAGTTCTTTTGCAATTCTTTACAAAGTACTCAACGAAAATGTGAAGGTGTCTCTGGTTGACTCAGGTCTTGTGTTCAAGGATTTGGTTCTTGTGTGGTAGCAGAGGGGCCCACCTGGATGACTGGCTCCTGAGTGTCGTATCCACTGGTGTACTCAGTGTTCCTACACCAGTCCTGCACATCAATCTCGGGCATCCCTGATAGTAGGAGCTCCTGTATGTGTGCACGTACACGCAGCGATGCAGCGACGTGCACACAGAGAGAAAAGAAAAGATACTAACTGAGACGAACACAACAGGAGAGCACAGAGCTCCTCCCACAGTTCAATGGTTGGTTGAGCAATACACTCACACATGCTCACTAGGGCTGCCACGATTAGTCACTAGTCACGATTACGTTGACTATCAAAATCGTCGACGACTGATTTAATAGTCTTCATTAGGCCTTCATTTCCCCAGATTTGAAGGATGGATCGGGTGTATACTTCGTGGCCCAACCTATCCCAGAATTCATAGCGCGGCCCAGCTCAGTTTCCAACAATGGCGGCAGCTAGTTAGTTTTAATGTTACTCTTATTATTCTTTCTGGGTCACAAAATAAACGTTTAACATATTTTCAGGCGAGAATGTAGCTGTGTAAACCTCAAATATCTGCTCAGTTTATCAGGACACCACATATTTTCAAAAGCGCTCCGACGTTTTCGGAGACGTCTGTTACCCACTAGCTCGATAGCGAGCCGGGGTTTAACGCTCACTAGAGCCGTGAGAACACCGGACTCCCGGCAAATCGTTTTCAAACCCACCGCCGTCTTTCGCTGCTCAGGTTAAACATGATATATGAGTCACTTAGATAACTTAAAATGTTATTGTTTGGCTTTTTTTAGTATTTTATTTGTTCCTGAGTAAATCAGTTTGGCTGAGATTAAAGTTTTTACACAGCTGAATAAACGTCAAGCAGACAGCTGATCATCAGAAGTGTGAGATGCTCAGAATTTACTCCGGTGTCCTGTTATATTTTAGATAGCAAGGAGTTTATTAAACTTCACCGAAACAATCTGCAAATTTCATTAAAATTTAATAAACTATCATCTTGTCTTTATTGTTAGTTAGCACCTTAAACACTTAAAGCTGTAAGCTAATGATAGTTATATAAGAGCAGATGCTGCTGGTGCAAGAAGCTGTAGTTTTACGTCCAATGGATGATCATCTGATTAGTCGTCTATCAAAACAATCGCTTGTGGCAGCCCTGATACTCACACACTGCAGTGTGAGTATGTGTGACTATGGCCATTTTACCAAACCCAAAGAAAAAAAAGTGTACCTGGAAGCAACACAGCACCTCCACACAGGAAGGCCCCAGCTGGATGGTGGATTTCATGCTGTTAAACCAAGCAGCCTAAAACCTCATGGTGTTGAGGTCTGAATGTGGTGCCAGTAAGGAAAGAACAAGGATAAAACTAACAAGAAGAGTAACTTGAGGAGGAGGACTAACCAGTTCATATTCGTCAAAGAGCTGAATGAGCGAGGCGGGGATGAAGGTGTGGAATCCCTGCAGGAATGCATTTATCTGAGGCTGGATGGCTCGAGTCATCCTCAGCTCTGTCACTAGCTGCACATACTCAGCCTAACAGAAGAGGCACACAAAGACACCAAGCCTGAAGAGATGCCGACTGACAGAAATGGAAAAGACAGAGTTTATACATACATGTCATTTTTAGCACTCTGCTTTAAGCAACAGCAACAGGGAACACTGAGGCACAAATAGCTGACATACAGTGTTACGCTTCATCCCTTCACCAACCAAATAAGTTCCTGCATTCCACTGACACTGGGACACGTCAGACTGTATTTGTGATGACTGACCTTGTTGTCCTGGGTGACCAGGATGCTGGTCCCTCCGGGTTTTAGTGGCACTTCCTCCATCGCTCCGAACACATCAGTCTCTACTGAGAAGGTGAGCTCCAGGCCCAGATCGCTGATGTCATTGTCCAAGATCCACTGCAGATTCTTAGCATACTCTGGATCGATAGAAGACACGTCCTGGTAATTCACAGGGATACCTGTGAAACGCACAAGACAAGACGTCACCACACAACGTAGCACTAGAAACAAAAACACTGGAGCCAAGGAGGTGATATAATCAGACATTTAAAAAAAAGTCATATTACACTATAAAATATGGGGAATTTGGACGCCATGTCAACACCTCATCCTCATTGTGCTCCTCATCCTGCTGAAAGAGGGCCCGACAATCAGGGAGTGCATGGTCTGCACCAGTGGTTGTGTAGATGGTACATCGCCTGAGGCATCACACTGCCTCTGCTGGCTTGCTGTTTTCCCATAGTGCATTCTGACACCAGATGTTCCCTCAGGTGGGCGACGTAAAAGAAAACATGATTCATCGGATTAAGCCACTTTCTTCCATTGCTCCAGTTATGATGCTCATGTGGCCATTATTAGCATTTTTAGCGGTAGACACGGCTCAGCAGGAACAACCCTGACTGGTCTGCAGCCATGCAGCCCCATGTGCAACAAAAAGTGATTCACTGTGTATCCTGACACCTTTGCATCAGAACCAGCATTAAAACAGTACCTTATTTGTTGGATCGGAGCCTACAGGCATCACTCCCCACACGAATCAGTGTGCCTTGTCTGCCCATGGCCTTGCACTGGTTCTTTTGCTCGATGTTTCACTATGGGAATGACCTTGGCATGATCAGCTCCAGTGACATCGTGTGTCCATGACAGATCTGTTGAGATGTGGTCAGGGCTCCGCCCCATCATTCTAGCATGGCCAACCAGACGTGTTAGCTGGACTGTGCTTAATATGTCCTCAAAAGAAATGAACTCATAGTTACATTCTGTAGAACAGCAATCACATCGAAGAAAGCTGTTCCAGCAGTTTCCTGGTTTTAGTTAGCAGCGTACCCAACGTTTGTGTAACTCGGGCTAACGCATTATGGCAAGCCTTTTTAGTGTCTAGCTAGCATCAGCTTGTTAGTAGGCCACAAACCATGCTAGTGTCACACCACATTAGATGGTTAGCCAATTCTAGGGTTTGGCTAGCATTAGATTTGTCACTACCCGATCCGTACCGGAAACCCGATCCGTACCACGTATGTGCAAATCTTATGTCTCTTCTGCGCTGGCTAGTAGAACTCAGCTAACGTGTCATGTTCATTCTCACAGCAACTAGCTCGGCCTTAACCCCAGCTGCTAGTGCTTGCTACAAACAAGTAACCCTGGTGTGGCTTAGTTTCACCCCTTTCTGTTACCATGACTACGGCTCCTACCCACGCTGGTCAGACTGAAGGCCAAAGAGGCGTCATCCCACCCGTCCATTATGTGGTGCCCCGATTAAGAGCAGGGACACTCACCTGTGTACATTTGTAATGGCACTAAACATGGCCAGGCTTCTCTGGCGGACCCTCGAGGCTGCCCCCACTGTGCTGAGATGCCACAGAAGGTCTTGGAATGGAGGTTGAGAGTAGCAGGGACTAACTGACAGGGTGCCTGCTTGCCAGCTGCTACTGCTGCAGGTGATACGCATCATCTACGAGCCACCACGAGCTGGGCAGACATGATTGAGAAAGATCCCCCCCACTCTCCTAACATTTGAGGTCCTCCTGGATCAAAACATGGCTGAGCTGGGTGGTAAGGACACAGAGAGTGATGCCAACTCCAACCTCATCAACCTAGGGAACATGGAGGAGGAGGACTCCACGTTCCCTGCAGAGCAGTGCAGATCACCAAATGGGGCAGAAGTTGCACCCCCAGTAGACACCAACTTGTATGAGGTCTGAATACCTAGTTGCCAAGCTAGTAGTCCCATGGCCAGCAGCCTAAGATATTTAAAGGGGAAAACACAACCTGTGTGGTGGCAAGAGCCTTCCACCAGCAAAGAAGCTTCTACCAGCAGTCCCAGTTGGCATGAGAGAAATGAGGCACTTCTGTTCAACCCATTTTAAGAGCAAGCTTCTGACCCAGGGGTGCTGGGTCACAAGCTGGATATCCAAGAGATGGGTGAGCTCCGGTTGACCAAACCCAGGGCGGCAAGGCAATCTCAGCTTCTTCTAACATATCTCTGCCCAGGAAGACAGATCGCCTCAACACATTCTTCCTATCAAAGGATGCACAGGTATATATGTAAGGATAAGCGAGTTTGGTGTGGAATAACTTGACTGGTCTACACAGGCCAATCCACAGAGTCCTGACCTCGACCTGACAGAACACCTTTGGGATACGTTGGAGACTGCGAGCCAGGCCTGCTCATCTAACATCTGTGTGTGACCTTACAAATATGCTTCTGGATCAAAAATTCCCATAGACCTCATGGAAAGCCTTCCCAAGAGTTGAAGCTGTTATAACTGCAAAGAGTGAACCGACTGTATGTGAAATCCTATGGATTACAAATGGGATGCCACTCAGGTTCATATGCATGTTAAGGCAGATGAGCTAATATTTTTGTCAATACATTAAATTAAAGGCGTGGGACATATTAAAGTGTTTCTGGATATTATCACTTACAGTCTAATTTTTCCACAGATCCTGGAGAAACATTGAAGGGACTTTCTCATCAGTCTGGTGTTTGGTGCAAAACTCAAACTTTATTACTTAAAGGTAGGTAACATCAGGTATTAGCAACCAAAGTTTCTTACCGAGTATGTGTTTGTAGAATGAGCGTGTGAAGTAGATGTTGACCAGCTGCCGGTGGTACAGAGCGAGACCCAGAATCTGACCTGCGAATCGAAAGTAGTTCAGATGGTCTGGGTTCACTGATGAGTTGCTGTTGGGTTGAAACGTTGTACCTGTGGATCATAGACACAATTTGTGATAAACAGGTGTGTGTGTGTGTACGGTAAGTACACTTTGTTTGTTTCAGCGTCTTAGAGAGACTCATCCTGAGACACTTGCGTCTGCTGGTGGAGCCCTGGCTGGACCCCCTGCAGTTTGCTTATCAACCCGTATCGTGTGGAGGATGCCATCATCTACCTGCTGGACCAGGCTTATTCTCACCTGGACATTGTTGGGAGCACTGGGAGGGTCATGTTCTTTGACTTCTCCAGTGCTTTTAACACAATCAGACCATCACTGCTGGGGAATAAGCTCACGGAAATGCAGGTGGACGCCCCACTGGTAGGTTGGATCACGGACTATTTAACAAGTCGACCACAGCATGTTCGGCTGAAGGGCTGCCACTCAGATAACATCCCGGGCAGCACGGGGGCGCCGCCTATCACCCTCCCTCTTCACCCTCTACACGTCTGACTTCAGGTACAAGTCACAGTCATGTCATCTGCAGAAACTCTCTGATGACTCAGCCATTGTGGGCTGTATCAGATGGACAAGAGGAGGAGTGCAGGAGTGTGGTGGACAGCTTTGTTGAGTGGTGTGAGCTTAACCATCTACAACTTAACATCACAAAGACAAAGGAACTGATCATGGACTTTAGGAAGCAGGCTCCTCCTCCTACCCCTGTCACTATCAGAGGGGCTGATGTGGAGATCGTGGAGGACTACCGGTACCTGCGGTAAACACTGTAAACTGGACTGGACCAAGAACACCAATGCTGTCTTTAAAAAAGGGCAGTCGGCTTTTCCTGCTGAGGCGGCTCAGGTCCTTCAATGTTTGTAGGAAAATGCTGACCATGTTTATCACTCTGTGGTGGAGAGCGCTGTGTTCTTTGCAGCTGTGTGCTGGGGCAGGGCGGTGAAGACAGCCGATGCCAACAGGCTGAACAAGCTGGTTAAACGGGCTGGGTGTCAGACTGGAGAACCTGGAGGAGGTGTCTGAGAGGAGAATGCTAAAAAAGCTTCTTTGTATCATGGACAACCCCTCCCACCACATGCACGCCTCCATGATGGACCATCGGAGCACACGCAGCAGAAGACTCATTGCCCCGAAATGCAGAACTGACCGCCACAGGAAATCCTTTGTGCCGGTGGCAATAAAACTGTACAACTCCTGAGGATTAATAACAAAGCTATTCTGTTCCCATTCAGACCGTGCAATATCACCAACAGTTGTTTCATGTATTTATTCATTTGCACAACACTATGTCACTTTTAGAATCACCTGCACTGATAGCTAAGCTATTTATTTTTCAGGATACAGTTATATTGTTACTTTGTTACAGTTATTTGATCTTATATTTTGCACTATCCTACTGTATATTACTGTATACTAGTATTCTTATTGTATATATTGTATATCTTATTCCTCTGCTCCTCTGTCTCTCTTGCTGCATTGAGCATGTGTATGACAAAAGAATTTCCCTCGGGATAAATAAAGTTCTTCTTATCTAATCTCATCTCTCTGGCATTTATTCTCTCCTCTCTCTCTCTAACACAGTGCTCTTGCACAGCATGACTTTCATGACTTAATGCATTTTGTAGATTAACTTGGGAAGCAGTCGTGCATTTTCCTCTTACAAATTTGTAAATTATGATTCTACAGAGGCAGTCGCCATTGAGCAAGTATTGGGGAGCCATGCTAGTTCCTAAGTGCGACTAAACTGTGCCTCATCTTGTCAAGCACGTCAGTACAAAATGATCTTAATAGCAAGCAGTGGTCACACAAACATGGCATGAGCTCATTCTGTGGATCACTCTGTACACCTGAACTCTTGTGATTTAAAGGAAAAATGCCACGTACCATCAGCTGACTGAGTGAACAGAGCGTAGTCTGGGTTGATGATCTCATTGGATAGAATGTCAAACCACTCCCGAACTACACCTTGGCCCTGAAACACACACACACACACACACACACAGACACACACACAGACACACACACGCACAGTACTCTGCGTCTTTAATACAAACTACAATACTACTGTTTATACTGTTAACAGCTGAACTGCAGACAACTCACCATACCCTCCTCGCCATGGAAACGAACAGCAATGCCTTGTTTGAGTTTTTCATTGGTGGACTTTGACACCATCTCACAGCTACTCCTAAATATGGAATCTGATGGTGATATGGGGAAATACAATTTATATTTTGTCGAACAAACGTTTTCATACAGATCTTCGGTTTTATGACGGTTGAATGTTATTTATTAGGGTCTTCTTGTCATTTCCCATTCAGCTGGTGCACATTTTGGACCAGTTTGTTCGACCAATGGTATTTTGAACCTTCAATGGCCCAACTGCTTTGGGCAGACCTGCTGTATGTTTCCACGTTTGTTTCTGTGTTACGACACTAGTAGACAGAGTTTATTAGATACTTTGTTACCTTTTATCATGTTACTTTAGGTTTTACACCATACAACACCTTCAACTTGCCAACAACCCTCACATGGCCACATTCACAATCTCATTCCGTATGCATAACCCTGCAAATGACATCAGCGACTGGACACGAGCAGCTTAAGTGTGTCTGTACCTCTGTGGATGAGCAGCACATCATTCTCATTGACTGGACGATGAACCATGTCAGAATCCGGCTGGCCGGCCAACAGATGCTCGTAGAACCACTCACACCGATCCTTAAAGGGCTGACGGGAAGACAAGACTTTATTTCACACTGCACAGCACTTTCTCAAACTAATTATCACTTGGCTGTGTTTTCAATTTTAAGGTTGGGGAATTTTTCAATCCGAGTTGATTCCTCAGGAAGTGTTTTGTGCTGAAACGCTCATCTGTAATTCAGAGCCAAGGCCATTTCCATAATATATGCCTTTATTCTCCAAGCACCGAGGAGTGAAAGATAGAGTGCACTGAGAGAGGAATAAGGAAGCCTGTAATTAAAACAAGGACCTACTCCCAGGTGAGCTATGATCCATGGACTTTCATGCTGCAGCTCAAATATAAATACTAAAGATAGGATAATTAATATAACTCAGAACAGCCATTAAAAATTAATGAAGCTGAATAAACTTTTCTTAAGACAAGTGTTCTCGCCGTGAAAGGAACACTTGATCATGAAATGACATGGGGTCACTCAAAGTCTCACAGGACTACAAGATAAATAAGGTTTAAATCCATCGGCCGGGCGGGACCTTTCTGTTGGCGTTTGTACATCCTGCCCTTGGTCTGAGTGTGTTCTCTCAAGGTTCTCCAGCTTCCTCCCACAGATCACAGAAGTCCACTTTAGGTTGAGTGGTAGTTCTAAATTGGCTGCAGGTTTGCGTACGAATAGCAGTCTGATACAAAAAAAGTCAGGTACAAAAAGTCAAATGTGAAGACGGACTCTTCAAAATAAGCAGCATGGTAAAATAAAGTTATTTGGCTAAAGAAAACAAAATTGTCAGTGTTTTTCTAAATAATATCACACTGATCCAACTTTGAAACGGCTTCTGTGCAGAAAGCAGTTTGCTTAGCACTGACTTTAACCACGAGTTATCTGTCATTCAACTTTTATTGTTTCATTTATATCAGAATAACAAGCAGGCTGGCTACAAAGATCATTTTCTTCTTCTTTTTCAAGCACCTTAAAGGATCTGTTGTCAACAAGTTTTGACAGTGTCTTCTAAGCCTAATGATGGTACGCTAATGAAGTCAGGAGACTCAGAGAGTAGGCCTGGCTCACAACCTCTGCTGTAACTAATCACAAAGCTGTTCTATGGGGTTGAGGTTAGGACTCTGTGCGACCAGTCAAGTTCTTACAAACAAACAAACCTGCTCATCCATGTCTTTATGGACTTTGCTTTGTACACTGGAGTGAGTGATTCAAAAGACCTCTATGAGAGAAAAACGTAGGGAACAGTTCGTCCTGCCCAGGATAGGGTTACCAGGGAGCCTTCCAGGAGCAGGGCATGGGGAGGGTGCCTGAGGACGGGCAACTGGTGGCCAGGCCTTAGCCCATGGGGCTTCGCTGGGCATAGCCTGAAAAAGGGCATGGGCCCATCCACCTGTAGGTCCACCACCCGCAGGGGGTGCAGTAGGGGTAGGCTGCAATGTGTGCAGCAGCCAAGGGTGGAGACCCTGGTGGACTGATCCCCAGAGTTGCCTTTGGTGAGAGGTGATGGGCAAGGGTGGGTATCTGTAGTATCCCCTCGGCTTGCTGCCTGTATGTTAGGGTTTTGCCCAGTGGACAAGTGGGTTTGTTCCCTGTGCCTTTGGGTCGGGGAACGGGTCCTGACTGTTGTCTGTGCTTATAGACCAAACAGTTCAGAGTACCCGGTCTTCTTGAACCCCCTCGTTAGGGTGCTTGAGGGTGCTGCACCTGGGGAATCCGTATCTTACTGGGAGACTTAAACGCTCATATTAGCAACAGAGAACTGAAGAGGGGGTGAGTGGGAGGAATGGTCTGCTAGATCTGAACCCGAGCGGTGTTCTCAAACGACAGTTTGTCTATAACAAACACCATGTTAGAACACAGGGGTGTCCATAAGTGCATGTGGCACCAGGACACCCAAGGTTGCAATCGAGGTTGTAATCGTATCAACAGATCTGCGGCTGTATGTTTGAGACACTCAGGTGCAGAGAGGGGCTGAGCTGTCAACTGATCGCCACCTTGTGGTGAGGTGGGTCAGTAGCGGGGGAGGGCGCTGGACAGACCTGGGACACCTAAACGTATAGTGAGGGTGTGCTGGGAACACATGGAAGAGGCCCACGAGCTCGTTCACAGAGCTTCGTTAGCATTCTGAGGGAGACTGGGGACACTGAGTCCAAACGGCCCATCCTCAGCACCTCCATTGCTGAAGCTGTTGCACTGAGCTGCAGCTGCAAGGTGGTTGGTGCCTGTGATGGTGGTAACCCCGAACCAGATGGTGGCTGAAGCAAAACCCGGGTGTGGGAAGAGTTCAGAGAGGCCATGGAAAAAGTTTTTTGAACTTCCTTAATGAGTTTGTGGCAAACCTTTAAGCGACTGAGGAGGTAAAGGTGGTGCTCTGACTGCAATGAGTGTAGTGTGGGTGGAGCGCTGCTGACTTCAACTGAGGATATTATCGGGCAGTAGAAGGAATACTTTGAGGATCTCCTTAATCCCACTGACACATTCCTGTAGAGGAAGCAGAGTCTGTGGATGAGAAGGATGACTCGTCTATCACAGGGGGCGAGGTCACTGAGGCAGTTAAACAACTTGTTGGTGGCAGAGCCCCTGTGGGAGGATTGCCCTGAATCCCTGAAGGCTCTGGATGTTGTAGGGCTGTCTTGTTTGTATGTTGTAGAGGCATGAATGCCTCTGCTGCTGCCCCTAATACCCAGCCTCAGATAAGCAGAAGAAGGTGGATGGATAACTTATAGATTAATTAATAAATGTGGGATCAAGAATGGGTGGTAGGGTCGTCAGTGGGGTGAGAATCACAAAATACTGGTGATAATGAACTAAAAAATGTCAGGAAGTGTTACCACCTGACCGAGAACTCCGGGGCTTTGCCATGGAGAAAATGAAAATCAGAGCTGATATAGAAGAAGAGATGCAGGGGCCCGTTCTTCGTACCTCGCTAAGTAGGTTAGCCGGATTAGATTGTTGACGATTTCGCGTGATCCTGGATCAGTCGGTTCCCCGAAGCTCATCCGGGACTTGCTGTCATAGCAACAGAGCCGTAAGCGTAAACCTGCTCGGGAGCAGGTTTACTTTATGTAAACAGGATTAGATCGCGGCCACGCAGGTATGTCCGCTTCATTTATACGAAAGCAACAGCGATAAATAAATAACATCAATGTAACTGAAGATAATGCAGCACTTGATCCTTTTATTGATGTCACACAGATACATACAGGTCATTTCCTAAAAAAGGGAAATGTACTATTAACATTCTATTACATGTATGTGATTATTACAGATGTAATTCATATTTCAGAGTAGTAATTGTAAATTACTTCGTGTAATCAAGATGAGAGACCACGGCTATAAAAGCGAAGGTGGATTTGGGAAGTCTGTCGCAGCCATGTCCTGTCCGTTTACGCGAGCAACCCATTGCGGAAGGTGCAAGATTGATAAGGAGAGTCCTCAGAATTCAGCGTATATTGCGGGACAGACAGGATCCTTTAGCTCAGCGCGACAGTGTGCTCATTGAGAGATATCGATTTTCCCGTGAGGGTATTATTTACTTAACCAACTTGTTGACGAGGGGGTGCAGGACCACCACCTGTCTTTTTTTGCTCTGCCCTTTTCTTGGTTGCTGTTATAAACAAACAAACAGATTATTTCAGGCTCTCTTTCCAAGAGACGAAAAGCAATATAAGTGATAAATATTACCATTCTGTAGAATATTCTTATATTTCACTTTTACTTGTTCCCATGTTCTAGTGGGTCCTGTTGTGGCTCTAATGTGAAAGAGGATATAATATAACAATATAATATAATGTAATATAATATTGGATAATATAGTGTAATATAATAAATCTACCCTACCGCCTACTGGTGTTGGCCAGAGGGGCCGATGGCGCAATATGGCAGCCTCGCTTCTGTCAGTCTGCCCCAGGGCAGCTGTGGCTACAACCGTAGCTGCCTCCACCAGTGTGTGAATGTGAGAGTGAATGAATAGTGGCATTGTAAAGCGCTTTGGGTGCCTTGAAAAGCGCTATATAAATCCAATATATTATTATTATTATTATTAAATTACTTACGAGTTTAATTTGTCAGCAACTTTCTGCCAGCCCTCTCTCCTTGCTTTTGCAGCCTTTGCAGTGTTCCCTTGCGTTCTGATTAAACTCTGAAACTCCTGAAATCCCTCACTCAGGAGTTCTTGCTCTGCTGCCGAAAAATACCGAGCCGAGCGCGCTCCTTCGACATTTTCGCCGACCAATCAGAGGGTTGCCGATCAATGTTTCTACTATCGATGCGTAGCCCCTTTTATGACACCCAGTGATGTCACATTACTGCGTCCAGCTGTACTAATCGTCAACAGCAGGTGTGTTCGGGGAACCGGATTAGCGAGCTCACGGTTAGCGCGATGATTTGATCTTGGATGTGTCATTTGATCTTGGATGTAGTAAGCGACGTACGAAGAACGGGCCCCAGGTCTGCAGGTTTGCACCGTGGGAAGTCGGATGAATGTTCCAAAGACAAATCTTTTGAATACTAGTACTGCTGTACTTATTCTTAGGGACACTATAGGACACACTATAGGAAGGAAGAGAAACTATTCAGCAGAAATAAAGGGCGGTTTTATTAGCTCATCAAAATTATTTAAGCTGTTTACAGACACTGAGCTGCACCACTGCCTCTGTAGGCAGAAGTGGGGCTAATGATGGCTGCCTTTATCTTTCCAGGCAGCTCTCTTTCTCTCTTGTACATAATAGGTAGTCATATATTTATTCGATTATGTCTTACCTGGCCTTTAATGATATGCATGAAGCGTGACATCAGCTCTGGACATTCAAGGAGAAAGTGGAAGTGGTTAAAGATGATCTTTGGATTTCTAAGGAGGAGGTCCAGACGGAAATATAAGGGGAAAAATGAGAGAACAAGGAAATGAGAGTGGAAATCAATTCAGAGAAAATACGTTTCTGGATCAATTCATACTTTCTAATGTTTATGTTAAAGAGCCATGTTGACTCACCTGATAACGAAACACTTGAGCACATCATCATTGTTGCAGACAAACTCAATGAAGCGGGGTGATGTCATTCTGGGTGTGGAAACAGAGAGAGGTCAGAAGGTACGAGAAACAGAAACCAGAGAAAAGACAGAGCAAACTGAAATGGGCAACAGCTCACTTCATGTCAATAACAGTCCACATTTCCTTGTTAATTAAGCATCTTTATAGATCTAATCCATAAATGTCCACTAATAGTGTGGGAGCAAATGGGATGAAGCATGGCTGCTTCCAGTGGAATCTGCCTCAGATCAGTCAGTCTGACCTGACATGAATGTGAAATATTTCATTTCGTTTTAAAAAGGAAGGTTTGGGGGAGCTATGTCTTCTGAATTCAATCTGGGAGCTGGTTTCACAGAGGAACCACAGCCTGATGGCTGAAGGGTTTCCTCACAATCTAAAGTTTTGACCTGTGTTTTGACTTACAGATAGATATTTGGTTCATAGTTTGCTATGGGTGCCTGCTTCAGTCCTTAAAGAATCAGTCAGTTTTTCCATGGAGTGTATTTCTTCTGATCTATACAGCCGTGATCTGTCCTCGGAGGATCACATTTATCCTCATTACGGCTTTGTTACTTACAATAGTAAAATTCTGAAGCGATGTATATCTTTAGGTTGGGTAAAAAACATCATTCTAGGTTTTGCAGGGATATCACAACCAAATATGTCCTTGAAAATTAAGAGAACTTTATCCCAGAATGATTGCAGATTTATATACAACCATTAATATGATTGGAATTTGGTATCCGTATGGTCTCCAGGGGTTTACTTTTTACATGTGAAGTAATAACGAAACTGATTAGATTGTTTCCTGATTAAAGTATCTTCATCTTTTAGAGCTGTTTGGAGATTTCCAGTCACTTCCCGACAGTTTCAAGCTCAGTTCTCTTTCCCATTTGAAAACATTTGATCATTACACATTAGCAGCATTAGCAGTAGTTGGATGTAGCAGTAGTATTGTAACAGAACTACCACAGTAATAACTAATGATGAATGATAAGAAGAAAACTGAACACTCTGGATTGTATAGCTGCAGGTCTATTTGATTAAAACTGATATTTAACAGTCTCTATGTCAGCAGATGGCCCCGCCCCTCCCTGAGCCTGGTTCTGCCGGAGGTTTCTTCCTGTTAAAAGGCAGTTTTTCCTTCCCACTGTTGCCAAAGTGCTTGCTCATAGGGGGTCATATGATTGTTGGGTTTTTCTCTGTATCTATGAAGCACCTTGAGGCGACTTATGTTGTGATTTGGCGCTATATAAATAAAATTGAATTTAATTGAATTGAAATGATGCCATCTGATGTTTACTACCATTGGATCTGACAGAGGGATGCAGAGCTCATACCCTTGGGGCATCTGACAGGAGCAACACATGTAGAAAGCCTGGATAACAGCACTGAGTCGACTGGCTGTCATGGAGATGACGTCCTCCCCGTCAGCATACGCCTCTGATTCGATGACAATCTGATGATCCAGCAAGGAGGGAAGCTTTGGCGTGGACCCATCATGTTCTGACTCACGCTGTTTCAGAAGCAGAGAGGCTATATCGCTGCTGGAGGAGGAAGATGGGTTCTTCCTATTCCTTTCCAGCTCTGTAGAGATGAGCACCAGCCACTCATCCAGGGAGTGCCATAGTAGCTCCAGAGGCTGCAGGGTGACAGACAAGGGACAAGAGGCTTGAGGAGGGAAACAGAGGATGTCTGCAAGTAGGGCTGGGCGATATGGCCTAAAATCCATATTGCGGTATAATTTGAAGCATGTGCGGTAACGATATATATCGTGATATATTCTTTTCCTCTGTATAACGTATTTTACACACTATAAGGTGCACTTAAAATCCTTTAATTTTCTCAAAAATCGACAGTTCGCCTTATGTATGAATTCTGGTTGTGCATACTGACCTCGAACCAATTTTATGTGGTACACGGCGCTCAGAAATCTGAGTGTTTTAGTACGACTTTGGTAAGCTATGAAGCCGCAGCACTTGATGGATTGTCAGAGCGTTAAGGCTACCGTAGTCAGGAGCCTCGCGGAGGAATCTGGGTCCTAAACTCTGTCTGTTTCAGGTCCCAAAGTCAACCGAACACTGCAGCATCACTGAGAGTTAAAAACTGTCTAAATTCTTTCATCTTTAATAAAACAATCAGCATTGCTGCTTTACCAGGTGTAACAATTAATAAATTATGTTTTCATGAATGCCTGGATGTTAAACTTAAATTTAACGGAGTTAGAAGTTAGCAGGAAGTTAGCTCGCTAGTTTCCACCTAAACATGATATAGCATGTTCTGACTGAGAGATTTCTGAAAAAATTCAAACGTACAGCTCTGCTATCACTTCCAACATAAATGAAGACAGAAAACTAAACAGCAGTGACGTTTGTAGGGTTACTGAAGTTGGGCTAGCTGGTATATAATGATGTGCTACTTGACTGCTAGCAACACAGCTATGTTAGCATAACTGTTAGGTTGATTTTGATAATAGCTGCCATTATTGTACTTAAATTTGTAAACCTTGCCTTAAACTGCATGTTTAGATATTATTCTGTTCCTCCCCTACACATCTAGGGTGTGGGGGAGGTAATTAGTTATAGTGTTTAACTGCAGGCACATCCTATGTAAAGGTTCTGTGTCCTTATTTAGTGAGGATGTTTACTTCTTGCCATTTAGGGGCTCGCCTGTGCTTGTATATGGTGAACTATTAAAGTTAAGCCATGTACAGGGTGAGGGGAGGACGTTCACTCCTTTCTGGTGTTCTGGCATACCTCATATACATCTTAAGTTCATGGGAAGGTTGCATCTTGTCTTGTGATATATGGAGTGTATTCCTTTGCAGACAGCATAGTGTAATATCGTTAGGCCTGGCTGAGCAGGTTTCACAGGGTCATATTTTGACCCACACACAACGACAGGCTATACTCTGTTCTGTCACAGTACGGCTGTGTGCAGGCAAAAGTAGGACCCAAACGCAAACTCACAGAGACAAAAGGTAAACTCAAAAAACACAGCTTTATTGCTGGCGTGGAGTGGGACACGAAAAACAATACAAAATAAACTAAACTGGGAAAACTAAAGCACAAGGAGCCACAGGGAAAAATCACACAGCTATGATGGAGACTACGACACTGACAAAGAGAAGCACAGGGCTTAAATACACAGAGGGATAACGAGGGAATGAGACACAGAAGGAGGGCACAGCTGGGAGAAATCAGGACTGGACGAGACAGAGACGCAAAACTAGAAACACTCACATGAGGCATGGACCTTCAAAGTAAAACAGGAAGTATCACACAGAGACGCGAACTAGACACAGTGGAGACAGCAACTAAGAAACCGAGACAAACCATAAGGCAGAGGTCTAAGAACCAAAATACACAGAGGGAAATACTCAGCTTTGAACACAAGAGACTAGACTAGAGGGAGTAACAAAAGACCAACCATGAGATCATAATGCACAATGCAGGGTGACAGAAAACAAGAAACTCAAACATGCAAAGACACACCATAAACAGAACAGAGGGGGCACAGAGAGACATGAAGGGCAGGGGAGACTTAACATGGGTTGAAACACAAGGGGGAACTAATAAGCAAATCAACATAGGAGGCCTAATGAGCTAAACATACTATAAACATCAAAATGAACTAAAACTCAAAACACTGGGTCCTAAGACCCAGGATCGTGACATGTTCACACAAATGCCTGTTTAAGATGTCACGTATTGATGAAACTACGCATACTCATGTAACCACAATAAAAGGAGCGCTATGGGAAGTCCGGCTGAGAGTTTGACAGGGTTCAAGTGAAAGGAACAGCGCTTAACCTCAGTTGGCCTCCCTCGCGCGAGAACACACAAAGAGCTCTGTCTTGTGTCTTGTTTTGCTGCTGCAATTGGTTGTCTAAATTGTTCCAGCAGGGTTTGTACTTAGATAAACCCAACAATAACCTTAGCACAGTGAAGTTGGAGGATGAATGCTAACTTTTTTCCACTCGATAAAAGTTAACATGAGGGTTCCCGATGGTTAGGGACAAATGCAATCGCATGGCAGGATGCTGTAAACGGACCAAACTTCAGTCAGGAGAACAACTGAGATATTCCATCCACAATACGAGGTTAGTCATTAATATACTGCAACAACATGGGAATACAGCAGCTGCCAGAGGATTCAGCATTAATGAATCAATGGTACGGAAGTGGAGGAAGCGCAGTTTTTAGCTTTCCCCATATTCCAAAAGTGCTTTGTCTCTTTGCTATTATGGCATCATTTGCAGATGACCTCGCTTGCAGCTGCTGCCATGCCTTTGACCAAAACAGGCGCAGCTTGATGACACCATCAACATGCGCTATCGCGGTAGAGCGGTATAGTCAAAATCTCTAAATTTCTATCGTTTCTACCGTATACCGTTTCTACCGCCCACCCCTACCTGCGGGTTCTATAAAGCTTAATTCAAGACTTCAGCTAGCTCAGACCAAATTAACAGAAAGCTGAAATGATCCAAATTACATTTATCCACCTGTGCATAATCCATGAACGTTATAACTCTACTACATGTTAAAGGAAAGAGACGGAGACTGAAACGACATTAAGATGACTCTGTAGATTTTACTCTAATTAGGTATAATCAGCTGGTTCAGTCCGACTGATGGCCTATAAAAAGTTGTCTCATTATCAGGTTGTCATACAAGAAGCATCTCATGATGGGTTAAACCAGCGAGATCTCTCAAGACCTTTGCAACCTTATTGTTACAGAACATACTGATGGCATCGGTTATAGTAGATTTTATAATAAACTATTGACGGTTCCAGTGAGCACTGCTGAGGCCATAATCTTTAAGTGGAACAAACGTCATTTCACAATAAACAGGCCATGACCAGGTACCCCCTGCAAGATTTCAGACAGAGGAGTGAAAAGAAGAGTGAGAAGAGTTGTCCAAGAGTCAATAACAACTTGTGGGGAGCTACAGAAAGACGGGAAATCAGCAGGTACAGTTGTTTCAAAGCACATTTAAGGTTTGCTGAACAACATTTAGACAAGCCTGTGACATACTGGGAGAATATAGTCTGGTCAGATGAGACCAAAATTGAACTCTCTGGATGACCCATGTTTGGAGGTCAAAAGGCACTGCATATCACCCCAAAACACCATAGCAACAGTGAGGTTTGGAGGTGGGAACATCATGGTGTGGGGCTGTTTGGCAGGATATGGCACCCTCATGCTTTATCTAACTGAAGGAAGAATAAATGGGGAAAATGTACCAAAATTTGCTGCCATTTACCAGGATGAAGAGATTCAATGAGGCTGGACCTTTCAGCAAGACAGTGATCCAAACGCACATCCAAGAAGACTTTCAGTTAGTTTCAGAGAAAGAAGACCCAGCAATCACCTGGCATTCTATTCTACTCTAGCACTAACTGCCAACTTTTACCTTTCAAAAGAACAAAACTTTCCAGTTGTACTTTCCTTTTGTTCTCTTCAACAAGAAATACAAAAGTCTTTGTACGCTACCAGATGTGTTACCTTAAAAACTTGGCTGCGTGGCGTCTTGTTTCCATTGTAGCCCATGTCATTGCCAGTGTTTGGTGATGAAGGCCCCAGGCGGAACACATGGCAGAAAATACGAACAATTCTCAGCAGACTCTTCATCTGCGCTTCATAACTGCTAGACAGGCTAAGAAAAAAAGACAGGAAATAAACACACCTTAGCACTGATTAACTATTGTAGTAGCTTGTAACAAATGCATGAACCTGGATAAGATGCAGTGTTTGTTGGTCTCCTTGTGCTGGGTCTTTTCTTGCTTTATATCTATACACCTTTAAATAACTCTGAGTTACTGAACAGCCTTTTTCATGACACTCAAAATTGAGCTCAGGTGCATCCTGTTTGGAACCACCTTGGACCTTGGACTAGAGCAAAAAATTCATCTTTCAACAGGAGAACAACCCTAAGACAGCCACGATAACAAAGGGTGGCATCGAGACCACTCCGTGTGTGCCCTCTGGGCCCCAGCCAGAGCTCAGACTTGAACCTGCCTGAAAATTCTAGAAGGATCTGAAAATGGCTGTGCACTGATGCTCCCCATACAAGCTGACAGAGTTTGAGAGGTTCTGAAAAGAATAATGGGAGAAGAAATTGCCCAAAAATAGGTGTGAAAATATCCAAAAAGGCTAGACATCCATCCATTTGCTTCCGCTTATCCTTTTCAGGGTCGCGGGGGTGCTGGAGCCTAACCCAGCTGTCATAAGGCAGGAGGAGGGGTACACCATGGACAGGTCGCAGGGCTAACACACAGACACAGACAATCATTTGCACTCACATTCACACCCCACTAACGGCATATCTTTGGACGGTGGGAGGAAGCTGGAGTACCCGGAGGGAACCCACGCAAGCACGGGGAGAACATGCAAACTCCACACAGAAAGACACCGAATTGAACTCTGGACCTTCTTGCTGTGCGGCAACAGTGCTAACCACCGTGCCACCGTGCTGCCCTTAACAGACAATTGCTTTTAATTATTGCTATGTTTATACTCAGTGGCTTAACTATCCTTGAGACATGTATGGGAGTTGATGTGAACACACTTGTGCTAATCTGACTATTTGAACCAAGTCTGGAAAATCTAGCCATAGATGAGAGCAAAAGGTTAAACCCATTTATAAAACCGTGTCTGTTCCCACTACATGAAAAGAATCCTTATAGACTATAGTGAATCAAATACTCCAGCAAGCATGAGTCAGGAAGGTGACCAAGATCCCAACAGTGATATCTTCTTCTGACCAAGTTAATGGCTGAGTATACATAAGTATACATTCTCTTAATGATAAACACATTTAAGTCCAAGAATTCTATCCCTACAGCAAGGTATATTCTGCTATAGAGGTCCTTCTCCACAACACAGAGAGTGAAACTGGTCACTTAAAGAAAGAAGGAACACACGTCAAATACAGCAAGCTTCTTAAAAGGTTTTTCTTTCAGCATGATAATGACCGAAGGTTCAGGGCAGCGCTTGCATCAACCACTAAGCCAGCATTAGCACAACTCTCAGCTGCTGTGTTCTTCTCAGTTTGTCTTTTTACTTTGGACATTTTTCCCAGTGGAAAACAGTTGTCACACTTATTAAAGGCCTGAACGCGTACGTGTGTACCAGCAAAGTGGGGATTAGTAAGTGAGATTAAGAGAAGTTGAGCAGGACCAAGTAGCCGACATGCCTTACCCCACTGTCAGAAAACACAAGTTCCCGCTGGTACCTTTCAACCTCGCACACTAACTCAGGATCCTTCCCTACCAGGGAGGTGACATTCCATGTCCCAATCGATTTGGGGGATCGGTTTGCAAGGGCTGCCGCCCGACACACATTGCACCCAACCTGTATGGCGCCTCCTGCGGGTGGTGGGCCTACAGGAGGATGGGCCCATGTCTCTGTCTGTTACCAGTTTCAGTTAGAAGCATAGATTCCAGTTTATTAATAATAATGTTGTAGTTAATAATAAATTCATTTTTTCTAAGACCTAACATGAGGAAGTTTAAGTTTTAAATTACAGCGACACATTGACACACTGTGTTTAATGGGATAAACTGTCCAGATTTTGGTGAAACATACTCAAATATATGTAATTTTACCTGAGAAGCTTGTGTCCATTGGTGGTAGCCACTTCTGCAAGACTGGTCAAGATCCTGTGGTAATGACTATCACTCTGCTGAGAGACATGTTCCAGAACCTGTCTGAGCTACACAAACACAAACACTCGTAACTAATCTAAAGTATAAAATAGATTTCTGTGTGACATCAGATACAAATTCTGATACCATGTTCTCTTTAATGTCATTATTCTGCGTCATCTGGATGAGGGTCAAGAACAGCCTGCTATGGTGCTGGATGAGAATCTCACAGGTTTCTCCATATCCTCCCTGAGGGCGGCAGAAAAAACTCAAAGCAGAGTAACACAAACCAAACGACGACAAAATAGGAAGAGAAAAAAAATACTCAAAAATGAAACACTCACCTGCACACAGACATCCAGTGGAGTGATTCCATTGTTGTCAGCGATGTACTTGGCACCTCGAGAGAGAAGGATCTGGGCTGTGTCTCTCTGGCCGTGGCTAAAGAATAATGCAGGATGAGTTTCAATACAGCTGGATTCAAACGCAAAGCTAATCTGCTGGTGCATTTGTAATCCCGAAGACTCAAGATGAAGTGTAAAAGAGCTACGAGCACACTCAGTATCACTACTATTATTGTTATTATGACTGATGACATTACCTGCAAGCAAAGTAAAGAGGCGTTGCTCCAGAGACGTTTGGTCGGTTAATGTCAGCTCCACTTTCCAGAAGACAAAGCACCGTCTGAACAGATGTGATACATGCTCATATCACATACTGGAAATATTTATTATTAGAACGAGAAAACAGGAGCTCAGCAATCAGTAACACAACAGAACTGGTTTGCAGTGCACTGGGGATTTACGTTGCCAAATGGTTTCTAGATACTTCCTTTATGGCTGCAGATGTAATTTTCAGTCTGATGGAAGATTTCAGGTTTGAATTTCAATGAGAAAAAATGTTTATCAAATAAATGTCTAGGTATTTAGTATTCTACGCTATTGCGTGTTGAGCAACAGGTCAGACGTGTCTGCCATGGAATGAATAAGATGAGACCAGATGAGAAATCGATAGATTAGCTTTTGAATATGGCTTGTAAAATATTTACAGTTGTGTGATCTCCTACCTGGGTCCACCTGAGTTGTCCATAACAGAATACTCTGACCACACGTATGGACCCAGCAGATCGCGCAGACACTTCTCCCAACATGTTACTCCAGAAACACGAGGAGTCACTCTCCATGTTAACCCAATAGTTTCACAAATCAGAGAAATGGGCGATGAACGATGCGCTGACACTCGCTAGATTAGTTCTGCCGGTCCTGGCTAGTGCTCCCCCCCGCCCACAGCATCCGTTCCACAGACTCCCGGTTCTGACGGTGAACCCGCCCAGCTGGGTTGCTGCGGAAGTTTTCCCAGGAACCACAAGTAAACGAGCAGTCTGTGGTCTACTGGAGTGATAAGGCACTGTGAGGACTTTAAGGTAAGATGGGGCCTGATTATTCAAGATCTTGTTGAACCAAAGACAATATACTGAACAAATGAACGAAGATGCAGACAATCATGCACACACCTGGAGCAAGTAATGTGATTACTAAGAGGCTGCTAAAGCTGACATGTGCTGTTTTGATCCCTGTGCACTAACAAGCAGTTTATATATCGTTAGCTTCATAGCATAAGTGCCTAAGTCATTGACTTAGTCAAATGACTTAGGCAATTATGCTATGAAGCTAACGATATGTAATTAAAAAGGTTGCTTCTAATTTGCTTACTGTTTTGTGTCCGTTTTGACAGGCTACATGTAGCGCTGTCTGGCCCATGGCGTCTTCAACATCCACATTGGACACATGCTGGACCAGATCATGCAGGAGCTCTGTTCGCCCATTTACTGCTAACCAGTGGATCTACATTAGAGGTTACAGTGTCACTATCTCAACTACAGGAGTTCATTAAACATCAATCATTTATGATTTACCAAGAGGATTCAAGTCAACTCACAGCAGTCAGGCCTTCATTGTTACAGATATTGACGTCAGCATTATATTCCAACAGTTTCCCCATACACTTCTTCTGTCTGAGGGAACAGTACAGGAAATGGTTTAGTGTCACTGGGCCTCATTTACTAATATTTACAAGGAAATGTTCTTACCCCGTGCAAAAAATTTATTTGCACATTAACATGCATATGTTAATAAATCAGAATCTTTTGGGGCCAAGAGCCTTGTACAATCTGCACATTAGGGGTGGCTGTAGCTCAGGAGATCTAGCAGGTCATCTAATAATTGGAGGGTTGGTGGTTCAATCCCTGCTCCAGTCTACATGCAATGTATCCTTGGGCAAGATACTAACCCCGAGTTGCTCTCAGATGCATCCATTGGAGTAGGAATAGATTAGAAAGCACTTGCATAGAAAAAAAAGTATTGACATGAATGGATGGAATAGGCAAGTTGTATAAAGTGTTCTGATAGAGTAGAAAAGCACTATATAAGAACATGTCCCTCCATTTCTTTATATAAGGAAACACATTTTGCTCCAGGCGAAGCAGAAAAAGTTGTAAGAGTGAACCCTGCACCTCTAAGGCTTCATTTAGATTTCTGCCAGTAATCTACATTGTAACATTGTAACAGGAAACCCTACATCATGAGCTTCGACGTAACCCGAACTGCAACACCTGAGAAATGTGACTACATGTCGGGTTGACGTGGCCCCAACTGTTGTGATCGACCATCTTCCTCCTGTGCACTTCTGGCTTCTTTTATTCTGCAGGTTTGTCAGTGAGAGAATAATCAAGCTACGGTTAAACAAGGTTAGCCTGCACTGTTCCATGTAGTGTTTTGGTTTCTTTACATTCATTTTTTGTTTTATTATAATGTTGAATCTTTTGTGGCTTGTTTTATAAAAGTGTAATTAGACTAAAAGGTAAAAATAAAAATTTATATTGTTACAAATGTTAACAACAATAATAGCAATGTTAGTAACAATATTAGTAGTAGTAGGATTTATTTTAAAGACTTGCGTTTAAATTGAGAAGGCAGCCAGGTTAACATTTGCTCACATGGATGATCAGAGGGACTGTTTCTAAAGCACAAATAGATTCTGGTATGAAATATTGATAAATCGCTGATTTATGCTTGAAACGCTTTAATACATGACTTGACCACAGATTTGTGGTTGTCATTGGTCTTTCATCAGCCTTTCTGTTTTACAGATTTAAACCCCATGACTCAGATTTTGCCATCTTAAGGTCCATCGACTAGAAGTAAATATGCATAAAGATAAAGGCTTATGAAAAAGAAAAAGAAAGTGATTCATCCAGTTTCTTCAGTTCCACTCAGCATTTCATAAACAGTCCTTACAGCACCAATCCCAAAAAGTTGATTCAGACTGAAGACGTCACTTGACAACACCTGAACTTTGTAAAACACAAAAAGAAACGTCATGATTTATTTTAACATTAGGTAGTCAGCTTATCTATAATAGAAAACAGTAGGTTGATGGTTGGTAGCACTGAGAAGATTGCAATTCGAAATCTCTCATGAAGCTCCACCTAAACGAACAGCATGATGAGAAACAAAGTGTCCTGTAACACATGAGCTAAAAGTCCAGTATTGAGACACCCTGACATGAACAAAGGTGTATTGTAGTAAATATAACAAGACAACATATCAGAAATGAACATATAAACAGATTAAATACAGCAACACACCCATTCCTGGCAGCAAGATGCAGAGGGGTGCAGCCTGAGATGTCCTGATAGTTTGGATTGGCTCCTCTCTTTAGCAGCAGCACCAGACACTCCAATGAGCCACAGCTGTACACAGAAAACAGCGTATTTAGTGCAGAACAACAGACTAGGCAACTCTCTGCATGTACACTGAATGAGAGACTGTTTGTCATCTGTTTGACAAACTTGTGATTGTGGTACGTTACTTTTTTAGATCTTTTTCACTCTGTCAGAACGACTCATGATTTAAGAAGCGGGACAAAGTTGTTTGGACTTTATAAATTATAAATTAAGAGGGGAAAATACTTTTTCACTGCACTGTATTTCACTGAGCAAGCACCATTACTAGGAAATGTGCAGACGTAAAGTGGGAACTACTTATGGCCTTGGTGTTACTTTTTGATTCCACTAAATGCTTACCAGAGACTGAACCAGTGACAGCAAGCTGGACAGGTTTCTGCTAGCATCACATTAACAGGACTTACAGCACAACTTATTCCACAGTTTAGAGTTTATTTTGAAACAGAAATCGTTTAAAAAGGACTACTTTAAAGAACTCTTTGAAAATATTCAGCAAAGTAAGTAACTACGAATTGAATGTCACAGTTACATTTGTGATTACAGCTGTAAAGTCTCTCTTACTTGGCTGCGATGTGTAGCAGACTCCTCTTCACTCGTCCAAAAGCATAATTCACATCAAACTTGGAGTTGAGCAGCAACTCTGACACTGATCTGAGGGAGGAGTGAACATGTAAAAACATGTCAATCCTTCTGCAGCCGTAGATTAGATGTGCAGTGGCAAGTATACTACTGCCTAAAGTAAGCAGACATACCATAATATACGTTTCCATCTAATGCACAGTGAGCCAAAACGAGCACATAAATAAAAGTGAATGAATTAGTGATGAGTACAGTCTGCTCCACGTGTACCTGTGCTGGTCTGCCATGACCATTGGCATGAGTGTGTACACCGCTGTCTCATTGTCTGTGGTGAAAATAATGCAGAAAATATCAGTGAAAGCTAACACCTGACAAAGACATTACAATTTATTAGCAACGATTCATCAAGGAATTTGAATGACTTGATTACAAAAATCAATTGTTTCCTACTGGAAAATGGGTAAAAGGAACTTTATTTGATGTCTTAGTTTAATTGCATGTATACCTTTTTATGTGACATTACTGTACTGAGACCGTTTATTTGTTTTCTCATTTAGTACAACATTTACTTGAAAAGCTTTCGTTTTAATATGACGTGTAACATACCAGGGGAACACCACTGGAGGGATAAAACAATCCTTCCAAAAACATTCACTTGTGTCTAACACAGTCCAACATGTCCCAGAGGAGTTGAGCTGGGCTGGAATTAGGTGACTGAAACCATTAGCACATGACCGACATCGTTTTCATCCTCGTGGAACCGTTTAGCCTCGACAGGCTCGGCGTCAGCTGTCATTGCTCACGTTAAAGCTAGGAAAGGTGAGTGATATTCCATCATGAACAACAAAAAAGGTTTACTTAAATAAAGTTCAGAGCGAGGTCATCAGCAAATTGTTGTTTATTTCCCCTCAAAATCATTTGTTTCACTACATGTATTTTACCTAGTCGCCTGCCAAACCAATCATGAACAGCACAGCTCTGAGTGGCACAAAGCACCTGTTACCTTGGAGAGACAGTAGTTGATGCCTGCATTCACCCTCTCACTCACGTGAGAAACAGCTGTTCATCTGGGGTTTTGTTTATTTTATTTTTTTCATTTCAGTTTTACTTATATGGCGCCAAACCACAACAACTCTCAATTCGAGGCACTTTATGCCCCGAGTATTTTTTTTCCAGGTGCCTCTTTTCAGTCCTGATGTAATTACCTCTGTCCTTTGCATGTCATTAACCTGACTGTACTTTACCTGATGCTTCTACTTTGTGTTTGGTCCCATTTGCTGTTTGTGGGCGCTCTGTCCTCTCCTTCCCTTGGCTCTCAAAAGGCCACAGCAGCTGGCTGCCCTCCCTACACCTGCGTTTGCTGGAAGTCTCCTCCTGTTTCATCTGATTGCTGCGGATTCAGTGTAAAATCTTGGCCACACGACATAAAGCGCGTTGAGAGAACTGTTGTTTTGAAATTGCGCGTTATAAATAAAACTGAAATAAAAACCTGAATTTTGTGTCATTTTGAATCTTTACAAAGGGAAACTACGTTTTCCAAGCAGCATTGGTGCCTGCACCGATCAACACACACACGTAATAACTGATGGGGAGATCACTTTTGTCCATTATCTAATAAATGAATGCTCGGTCATACTGCATCGCTACCTTCCGGGAGTTCCACGGTCCTGGCCCGGCGAAGAGACCGGGTCAATCGACTGAGCTGTACGTTGAGCTGCTCCATCGCCCGTTCCATCATAGATGGACGGTCCACGGGGTTAAAACTCGGGGGAAAGCCTTGGTCGTGTGGTCGGTATCTTTCTAATGCGGTTGTGTTGTTATCTGGTGTCTTCCATTGGCCAGACTGTACACAATGATTTATGAAGCTGTTATTGCCATATTCCACACTTCCTGTTGTGATGACGGTCAAACGCAATGCACTATGGGTGCATTTTGCTGTGAACCGGAAGTATCTGCGTGGCGACCATAATCAAGGAGAAGGGTCTGGCTGCAGCCACTGGCTGGCTGTGTCCCAATTCAGGGTCTGCACGCTTGAAGTACGCGCACTACGCGTACTACGTACGGTGCGTACTATAAGTACGAGAAGTGCGGAAGTGAGAGGCTTGTGAAATGGGACGGTATACGCTTCGTCGCGCTGTTCAGGTTGCCTAGCAACCATGATACTAACCGCGACACACGTTACATTCAGCTTTGTTTGACAGAAATGAAGGAGAAAAATGTTTTGTTGGTCATTCATTTTTGTCATGACATCACTTTGATTAGCTGAGTATCTGAGGCTGAGACCACAGGACTGTAAAACATGATTGTTGGGCTTCATGTCTGTGCTGAACAGTCATTTAAGATTAGCTAGTAAATGACAATTAGTTAATGTTGCTCATGAGACTAAAGTCATCTCACTGTGGTAATGTAAATATAATATGGCCAATATTATAGTATATATATATATATATATATATATATATATATATATATATATATATATATATATATATATATATTACAGCAGTGAGCCAAAGATTCAAGTTGCAGTTATTCATATATAGTTATCACCTTAAATCTTCAGTCAAAGACAAGTATCTTTGACAGTGTATATACAGATGTATTATGCATAAGAGACAAATATATTGTTCTTTTAATACGTTGACATTATTACATTTGGCTCAATGCTTACATACATGTGTAAAAAGGAAAATGTACGAGCTGTGATAACTGTGTCTGATAGAATGAAGAGTAGACTGATATATTAAATATTCCTTTATTGGGTGAGAAAATCAGACCATGTCATAACTGCTGTAAGTCGCACAGAATAGATATCAGTAAGTAACGTATTCTGAATACTTTGGATTACTTAATATATTATCATGCTTTTTACAACAACGTGAATGTACTATTGCTGTGATTTATTACTGTTACTGAAGGTCCGCGACTCCGAACTGTAGTAAAGGGACCTCTGACTAATACGGCGGGGTCCCTGTCGGCTCGTAGCTGAAAAATAGCTTTACTTTGTTGTGTGGGTCAACTTTTCTTGCGAGAGACAGAGAGAGGCGTTGAAAGGCTCCAACGGAACTTATTGTTTTCGGAGGAAAACACGAACACAGCGTACAGTCGAGTCTTAATAGCTTACTTACAGCTGGGCTCGTCAGGCTCTCTTCTTGGCTGAAGTGGTTATTATTATATTTACATGCTTCCAGCTCCCGTTTTTCCTCGATGACAACTCCTACCTTTCCACTCCCCTTTTTCTCTCTCCCTCCTCTCGCTCACAGACCCATAACGTGTATGGCAGTCCATTCTCCCTGCAGCACGGACTACACTGCCCATGATGCTACATTCTTTAGAGCTATGCTTGTAGTATTCTGCCTGTTAGCTTAGCACAACAACAACAACAACAACAAAAGGCGCTCTCTCACCCAGGAAACACACAGTCGCAGAGAGAGAGAGAGCGTCGCCCTGTAACCATGGCAACCGTAACCCTGCCGCCTGGAACATCAGAACGTAGCTGTCAAACAAAACCCAAACAGTCCTGACCCGCGACAATATGAAACAGGAAAGTACCGCAGTGTAATCCATTTATTTCAACAAAGTAACTGTATTCTGAATACCACCTTTTTAAACGGTAACTGTAACGGAATACAGTTACTCATATTTTGTATTTTAAATACGTAACGGCGGTACATGTATTCCGTTACACCCCAACACTGTAACACTATAGATCAACTTAGCTCAGAATATATAAAGCATATAAACAGTTACAGCAATATGATGCAACAAACACAGCAGCTACTGATCCAAAATACTCAAAGCTTCATAGAACTGAAACCAACATTTATTTTAGCTCCATTCTGCTGCTGATACAGACTTTAGGTTTCTGAACATTAAACTTGTTGCTGCCTTTCATAGTGTGTAACTTGAAGGCCCTGAGTACTCTGAGTACTTTCTCCCACACTGGAAACACTGGGATGATCACATTATTTGAACATTACCTAATAAGACTGATTCAGCACAGACAGTTATGTTAAACTTTCCTAGCAGTCCTTCACAAACAGGGAACAGTCTGTCTATTCTCTCCATCTGTCAGCTGCTGCTGGCTCTTCCTCCTCCTCTTCCTCACACACTGCTGAGTTTGTCCTGGTGGATCATCAGGGGTGCAAAGCCTCACAGATGATGTGCAGCAGTGGGTCCCTCAGTCTGTCCTCACTCTGGACACTTGCAGTCGTCACACATGGAAATCAAACGTGTGATAAGCTGCAGGATTCAAACACAAGTGTAACTTATAAACACATGTTCATACTTTTATTCCACAATCAGAGAGAAAGAAACAGAGAGAGAGTGCAGGACAGACAGACAGGTGGCAGTCTCAGGTGTACACACTGCTACACAACAGCACAGAGAAGCAGGATTTAGTGTTTGTGTTATTACGAGTGTAAACAAGAAGAGTTCCAGATGGTGCAGTGGACACATGGCGCCGGTGAGGTCGGCTGCCGTCACGACTGCTCCGACCACTTTTTCTTTGTCTTTGTTTTTTAAGTTAGTTTTCAGCGTTTCTAAATCGGCAAAATCATCACCATTGGGTACATTAGGTATGACAGTGACACTCTTGTTTCTATTGGTATACAATGTACTCACAATTCGAAGTTTTTAACTCCGGATCCGAGCTGGCCGAGTGAGATCTCGAGGGAGAACAAAGGGAAGCGGCGGCGGCCTAGAGGGAAGCGAGCCGGCGTCAGGAACAGGCTGAGAGCTCGTGCACACCGCACACCTCTGCCTAGCATCCTGCTCGCCAACGTCCAGTCACTGGAGAACAAGCTTGACGACCTCAGGGCCAGGATAAAGTTCCAGAGAGACATTCGGGACTGCAATCTCCTCTGCTTCACCGAGACATGGCTGAACCCAGCGGTGCCGGACCACGCCATCCAGCCGGCCGAGTTCTTCTCGGTTCACCGCATGGACAGGACACGGGACTCGGGGAAGTCAAGGGGAGGCGGCGTGTGTTTAATGGTGAACAACAACTGGTGCAACAGTGCGAACGTTGTTCCTCTCACACGCTCCTGCACACCAAATCTGGAACTACTGTCCATCATGTGTCGTCCTTTTTATCTACCTCGGGAATTTACATCGGTCATTGTAAGTGCCGTTTATATTCCACCACAAGCGGACACGGTCACCGCCTTATGCGAGCTGCATGAGGCACTCACACAGCACCAGACACAACACCGGGACGCTGCGCTTATTGTGACGGGGGACTTTAATAGCGCCAACCTCAAACGCGCAGCGCCGAACTTTTATCAACACATCACCTGCCCCACCAGGGGTGAAAGGACACTGGACCACTGCTACACTACGGTCAAGGACGGCTACAAGGCACAATCCCGCCCCCCGTTTGGCAAATCTGATCACGCCGCCATCTTCCTCATCCCAAAATACAAACAAAGGCTGAAACAGGAAGTTCCGGTTCAGAGGAAGGTCGCGCGCTGGACGGATCAATCGGTGGCCGCGTTACAGGACGCACTCGATGACGCAGACTGGGGCATGTTCAGAAACAGCTCCGACGATGACGTCAACGTGTTTACGGAAGCGGTTGTGGGATTCATCGGGAAACTAGCGGATGATACCGTGGAGACAAAGACTATCACAACGTTTCCCAACCAGAAGCCGTGGGTGGATAAAACCATCCGCGACGCTCTGAGATCCCGCACCGCTGCCTACAACACGGGACTCATGACGGGGGACATGGACCCGTACAAAGCCGCGTCATATAACGTGCGG
Organism: Rhamphochromis sp. 'chilingali'; assembly: GCF_963969265.1. Classification (NCBI taxonomy): domain Eukaryota; kingdom Metazoa; phylum Chordata; class Actinopteri; order Cichliformes; family Cichlidae; genus Rhamphochromis; species Rhamphochromis sp. 'chilingali'. The sequence goes on from NC_137938.1 coordinate 2,003,906, forward strand.
AGGGCGGTGAAAGAGGCGAAGCAGCGCTACGGGAGGAAACTAGAGTCACAACTCCAACAGAGTGACTCTAGGAGCCTGTGGCGGGGACTAAGGACAATAACGGACTATAAAGCACCAACAACCGGTATGACGAACGCGGCCGTGACTCTGGCAGACGAGCTGAACACTTTCTATGCTCGCTTCGAGGCTGCAGCTAAGGTCTCCAACAATGCTAGTGTTAGCGGCGCTAACGGCTGCAGACAGGAAGATACTGCCAGCACCGGAAACGTGCTCGTCATCTCCGAGCATGAAGTAAGGAGAGCCTTCAAGAGAGTGAACACCAGGAAAGCAGCAGGACCAGACGGCATCCCAGGTCGTATCCTAAGAGACTGCGCATACCAGCTAGCTCCTGTGTTCACTGAGATATTCAACATCTCTTTATCTCAGTCGGTGATCCCCACATGCTTCAAAGAGTCCATCATTGTTCCTGTCCCGAAGAAACCCCACCCTGCTTCTCTCAATGACTATCGCCCTGTAGCCCTCACCTCAGTAGTGATGAAGTGCTTTGAACGCCTGGTCAGAGACTTCATCATTTCTTCACTACCAGACACACTGGACCCACTACAGTTCGCTTACCGTCCAAATCGTTCCACAGACGATGCCATCTCTCATCTCCTCCACACATCACTCACTCACTTGGACACTAGAAGGGGGAATTATGTTAAAATGCTCTTCATAGACTACAGCTCTGCATTTAACACCATAATTCCCTCCACACTCACCACCAAGCTGGAGCATCTGGGACTCAGCTCATCTATGTGTCAGTGGATCTCCAACTTCCTAACTGGCAGACCACAGGCAGTAAGGATGGGCGGACATGTCTCAGCCTCCACCACTCTCAGCACTGGAGCCCCCCAGGGGTGTGTTCTGAGCCCCCTGCTGTACTCTTTGTACACATATGACTGTGTGGCCACTACCAGCTCCACCACCATCATCAAGTTTGCTGACGACACCGTCGTGGTGGGCCTGATCTCTGATAACAACGAGACGGCCTACCTGAAGGAGATTAGGAATCTGGAGAACTGGTGCCAGAGGAACAACCTCCTTCTAAACGTCAGTAAGACAAAGGAGCTGATAGTGGACTTCAGCACTAAGCAGGAGAGGAACTACCAGACCCCCGTCATCAACGAGTGCCCAGTGGAGAGAGTGGACAGCTTCAAATACCTCGGAGTTCACATCACGCAGGACCTGTCATGGTCCTGTCACATCAACACCGTGGTGAAAAAGGCCCGACAGCGTCTCTACCACCTCAGACGCTTGAGAGACTTCCAACTGCCCTCCAAGGTGCTCAGGAACTTTTACTCGTGCACCATAGAGAGCATCCTGGCGGGAAACATCTTAACCTGGTTCGGGAACAGCACCATGCAGGACAGACGAGCTCTACAGAGGGTTGTGCGGTCAGCTGAGCGCACCATCCGCTCCAAGCTCCCTGACCTGCACTCAATCTACAGCAGGCGGTGCTGGACTAAGGCCAGGAAGATCGTGAAGGACCTCAGCCATCCCAACAACAGACTGTTCTCTCTGTTGAGGTCAGGAAAGCGATTCCGCTCCCTGAAGACCAACACAGAGAGACTGAGGAGGAGCTTCTTCCCGCAGGCGATACGGTCTCTCAATCACACCACCACACAGTACTGACCCACACATACAGTTCTTACACACACACTGGACTTTCTGGACTTTGGTTTTGCACAACACTGGTCACTATATTCTTCATTTCCGGTTAATACTTGTACAGCTGCTGTTATTGTGTATATATTTATTTAGATTTAGATTTCTTCATACATTCTTAATATAGTTCTATATTGTGTATTGTGTATTTTGTTGTACAGTTATTTTATTTTCAACTTTAATTTATATATTTATCTTTATCTTATTCTTCCCAGTTAAATTTACCCTTCATTCTAATTTGTGTTGTACAGTTATTTCATTTTTAACCTTAATTTATATTCTATTCCTTCCTAGTTAAATTTACCCTTTTTAATTTTTCATATTTATTTCCTATCTTATTCATAGCCTTTTCCTTTTTTGTTTTCTTTAGGTCACGAGCAGTTGTCCAAGCATTTCACTACATATCGTACTGTGTATGACTGTGTACGTGACAAATAAAATTTGAATTTGAATTTGATTTTGACTGCTGTGATTAAAGCATCTTTCTTTCAGCTTAACGAGTGAACCGTCAGCTCGTTCAAACACGTTAAAGTGCGTTTGGCTCGACACCACCGAACAGAGGCAGCAATATAACACAGCTCACATTAACAGTGCAGTGAATCCTGCTTGTACCGTGATGTTCAGGACTGCAAACCGAGCAGCATCACTGACTTTCAGCTTGTTGTGTTTGTGGATATATGACTGACTTTAATTATCCATAAATCATCAGATTCTCTGTAAGATTCTCTGTAAGATTAAAGTCAACTATTGAACGGTGGATATTTTGAAGTAAAGGCTTTAAAACCAAGTTAGTACAAACGTCACTAATGTCACATAACTTTGCCGACATGTGGCCAACAGCAATGTTTTAATGTTCTTCATTATTCAACATTCGCACATAAATAAGTGACATCATATTCAGTACTTACTTTTGACAGTTCACTCTTCGGCCGCTCCCTTCTGCCTTCTGCCGTATTTTGCGGCAAAATGAGCCACACGCACCGCCGCGCTATGAATTTTGGGATATATGGGACCACGAAGCGTGCACCGGACCACGCTTGATATTTGGGGAAATCAGTTAGGTGGCACTGAATTTTTCCTTACTTGTAATTTTGATATTGATAAAATCCCTTTAGAAACCTCTGCTTTTCATCGTCAAGCTTTTTTAGCTTGGACTCCTATTTACAAGCACTACTTTAGTCCACACAGTTATTATATCTGGAATAACAAGGATGTTTTATTTAAAAGAAAATCTCTCTTCTTAGATAATTGGTTTAGGAATAACATTGTTTTAGTCAACCAATTATATGATTCGAATGGTACGCTTTTCTCCTATGAAGAATTTTGTTTACATTTCAATTTAGCTATAAATCGTCATGATTATACAAAAGTATTTGGATCAATACCATCAGGGGTTTGTATGCTGTTTAAGAATCAACCTAATATCACTTCATTCCACAGGCCGTTGGCATCTCCCATACAAACTTTTGTTGGCAAGATTTGCTTTTCTAAGCAATCTAAAAACAACAATAAATCGATCAGATCTTTATTTCAGAGTACCATAACCACGCTACCATATGTTATTTTTTTCTGGAACCGGCTGTCAGATGGTGTTATGTGGAACGAAGTTTGGAGACTGTCATGGTCCTGAGTCTGAGGACTCAGTGTTTTGTGTTTCCTTATGCTTTTGTTCATTCCGAGTGTGTATTCTGTTGTGATTTTGCCATTTGTTAGGTTTCTGTTCTTTGCCTGCCTGCTCCCACTTCTCTGTGTTCCCTCTGTCTGTCCATGGTGTTATTGTGTCTGCTCATGAGTCTGCCTGTCAAGTTCAGTGTCCTGTCTGGTTCTCTGTGTCTGTTAGTTTCCTGTTTTATTCTGAAAGTTCATGTCTCATGTCAGTGTGTTCAGTTTTACCTCTCCCCTGTCTCTTTAGCCTAATTGCTCCCAGCTGTGTCTCCCTCCTGTGGCCCATTCCCTGATTACTCCCCGTGTATTTAAGCCCTGTGTTTTCCTGTGCTCTCTGTCGCATCGTCTGTTTAATGCCATGTCCGTCTGCATCATTCTAACCCGGTGTTCAGTCTGCATCTCTCTGCCATCTTTCTTTGTGTATTTTGTTCCTCCTCCCGTGCGTGTTTGGTTTAAGTTGAGTTCTTTAGTTTCCCCCAGTTTAGGTTGGTTTACTCCCCGCTCTGCTCCTCCTGTTTTTGTCACCTTATCACCTCTGCAAATAAACATTCACTCGCACCCCAGTCAGTGCCTGCATCTTGGATCCTTTTCTCAATTCACCACACGACTGCTGTGCAGCCGTGACAGAGACTCCCTAATCAGTTTTTAATTACCAACAAAATTAAAGATATTTCTTATAAATTAATGCACAGAATTTATCCTTCTAAAGATTATCTTCAAAGCAAATTCAAATTAGACATTGATACAAGCTGTAGCTTTTGTAAAACTTCCAAGGAATCTACTACACATCTTTTTTGGTTTCGTAACCTTGTACAAGATTTTTGGCAGAGTTTATGTGTTTTTATCTCAGAAAATGTATTTAAAGGATTTGTACTGTTTTGGAAATATGTTTTATTTGGTCTGCACAAAAACCAAAGACAATTCAACTTTGATAACAGATATATGATTAACTTGTTAATTTTAATGGCTAAATTTCATATTCACAAGTCCAAATGTTTAGGAAGACATCCCTCTTTTTATGTATTCTCCTTTGAACTTGTACAGTATCTTAACTCAATTAAGAACTCCACTAACCCAAAAGCTATAAAAACTATTGGTGTTTGTGAAAAAATCAAGCTCTTTCAATCACTTTATTCTTTGGCTTGATCAGTTACTTTCCCCCTAGCATATTTATATTGTTGGTTCTGAATACTGTTCCTGTGTCTGTTTGTCTATGGTATACAATTCTTTTGTAAGCACAACACCATTATTGTGGTACTGTTTAATTCCATTTTGTATTGTACTGATGTTTAAATAAAGGTTTTGGGAAAAAAAGATATTTGGGGAAATCGATGGCGCATTTGGAGTACACTTCGAATTGGGACAGCCGTCGTCGCGTGACGGTGACGTAATCGAATTGTTTTGTTTTCTTTCTTTTTTCGCTGTCAAAGTCGATCTTTTTTTTTTTAAATTTGCATTTGCACAGAAATGCACAACAATTATGGCAATCTCTACAAAAATTCTATTTTCCCAACATGAAATAGTATCAGAACAGGCTGAATTCCAACATATAGAAGATAGATAATGAACAGGAAGTACAAACAAAAACAAATAAATAAATAAAAACAAACCCCACACAGAATCAAAGCAAACAAACAAACAAAACAAAAAAAAAGACGTTATACCTTAGGGGTTTTCTAGCAGATCTAGTTCAATAATCATATGATTCAAAACCAGAGTTTGTTTTTTGTCCATAAATTTAACAGATGAGAGGAAGAGGCAGAGTTCTTTGTGAAAAGTAAAAAAGGACGGCTTTGTTTTCAGAAAACGACATTTGTGAATGAAGAATTTGCCCATAATAATTATTACATTTAGAACATTTTCAAGCTTCTTTTCTTTTCTTAGAGAACCAAAGATAATATCGTTTTTAGAAAATTCAAGTAAGTTTGTAATCTTTGGAAAGAGCCAGTAGTGCACATCATTCCACAGGGCTTTACAGAATATACAATTATAAAACAAATATTCTGTTGATTCAATATCCCCATCACAAAAAGAGCAAGAATTATTATCAATAGCAAAGCGACGTCTGAGAAATTCTTTGAAAGGGTAAATACCAGAAAGGATTTTGTAGTGGACCTCCTTAGCTTTGGGTGGAATGGGAAGTTTTAGGTAATTTTTTCGATCTCTTTCTTTTGATCACCGGAGAACAGATGTGAGAAGGAATTTGGATTGGATCTATAAGGGAAAAAATATTAGTAAATAATTCCCTAATTTGGGAGTTTTTTAGACTGTTAGCTGTAATGTTGTGCCCATTTACCAAGAGTTCAGGGAGGTCAGGGGATCTATAGTCAGGGTTTTGTAAAAGATTATATGCTGTACATAGAATGTTTTGAGGGATAGCCTTAGTAATTTTTTGAAATTCGTTGTTATTTATTTGCAGATTATAATTGGTGGTGAAATCTTCTAATAAAAATTTACCTCTATCATTTAACAAATGCATCACTGACCAGATGCCCTTATCGTACCATTTTTTTTATAAAGATTGATTTGTTTCCAACGTTTATGTAGCGACAGTTCCATAGGGGAGTGTTGTGTGGCTATAGTTATGTTTGTATATTAATTTCCAGTATAATACAACTTGCTGGTGAAAGGAAGAGAGCTGTATGGGGAGTTTTATGTCAAAATCACATCTAAGTAAAAGATTAATTCCACATATATCTGAGAATATTTTGCTTGGAATGTGAAACCAAAGGCTATTTTGACTTCTTAAAAATGACCTAAGCCAATTTATTTTTAGGGTGCCATTTAAGCTATGTAATCGCACTTAAAATGCATACTTCAAGCGTGCAGACCCTGAATTGGGACACAGCCACTGTGGAGCGCCATATTTCGACTGCCACAGTAGCCGGAAATACGTACCCTGCATGGACACAGTGGAGTGGATCGTAAAGGTTGGGACAGAGTCTTTCATATGTACATTTGCCGTAATTTCATAATTCTGGCAATCTGGCACTCTGTTTGCGTTACAACAACAGTCATTTTTAAATTGTGTGTGTGGGTTTTTTTTAATCGTCCTTCCTGGCAGAGAAACACATGTGTCTGTTTACTGGCCCTGGTTAAAGTGAGAGCGCTGGATTTGTCAGGGCTCTGTGTGCGGGCAGGCGGAGAGGAGGATCCAAACGCAGGACTCAGACACAAACGTGAAACTCAAAACTTCAGCTTTATTGCTGACATGAAAACCAAAAGTGAAGTGACCACTGAAACCGGAGACCAGGAACACACAGGCATAATCTGAGGGTACGACGCGACACTGAGCACAGGAAAACACAGGGCTAATATACACAGGGTGGTAATCAGCGAATGGGCAACAGGAGGGAGACACAGCTGGGAGAGATCAGGGTTAATGAGACGGGGGAGCCAAGCTGCCCACACTAACATAAGACGCAGACCTTCACAATAAAACAGGAACAAGCAACCATCACACTAAGACACAGACTTGATATTTGAGAGACAGACAGAAAATGACACATGGAACTAGACATATACTAAGCAGACCCAACCGAAGAACAAATCCTAAACACAAACATGAAACTCTAATAATAAACATCATAATCATCATCATCATTAACACAACAAGAGAACAAGAAAACAATCCCTGATGCAAAATTACACCAAAACATAATAAACTCAAAATACTGGGTCCAACGGACCCAGAACCGTGACAGGATTAAGGGCTTACAAGACAAAAAATACACAAAATACTGTACTTCTTACTTCCACTTCAGTAAAAAGTTGAGTGAATACTTCTACTTTTAGTCGAGTATTTTTAAACAGAGGTATCTGAACTTTAGTAAGGAATGTGTGGACTTTTGACACCTCTGGTTAGCATTTAGTGGTCAGTTTCAAACGTATTTGTTTTTTGCTTGTTATCGAACAAATCCACTACTTTTCGCTGTCAGTAACATCAATGCACATCGTTCCATTCAGTGCATATCACACTTTGTCTTTCATTCCACCTGCATCAACATTGAAAAGTTTGTCACAAAGCGATTTATATATTTATAAATACTAATACTCTCTATTCAGGCAGCACGGTGGCACGGTGGTTAGCACTGTTGCTGCACAGCAAGAAGGTCCTGAGTTCAATTCCACCATCAGGCCAGGGTCTTTCTGTGTGGAGTTTGCATGTTCTCCCCGTGTTTGCGTGGGTTCCCCCCGGGTACTCCGGCTTCCTCCCACCGTCCAAAGACATGCAGCTTGTGGGGATAGGTTAATTGGATAATCCAAATTGTAACTAGGTGTGAATGTGCAAATGGTTGTCTGTCCCTGTGTGTTAGCCCTGCGACAGACTGGCGACCTGTCCAGGGTGCACCCCGCCTCTCGCCCTATGACAGCTGGGATAGGCTCCAGCGCCCCCGCGACCCTGAAAAGGATAAGCGGAAGGATGGATGGAATACTCTCCATTCTATTCTGCTTTTTTATTACTCAGATTTGAGTTAGCCTTTGTTAAATTGTCTGTTATATGTCAATAGATACGTATGTCACAAATTAAAGTGCCTTGTAAATTATGTTTGTTTTTTTAAAATAATTTTCTCCCCAAATCTCTTACATGCTAACTGTAACGTGTTATTTCTGCTAAAACCTGAACTTAAATGTGTATATGGTGTTTATCTGTTTCTCTCTGTTTTAGATGCACATATCAATTTGGAATTCTGCCTCCAGGCCAGAATTGCAGGAATGCACCACGTGTTGCAGAAGACTCTTTCACTGCCCTCTGTGCCCCACTTTCAGACCTACTGTCAGGGCAAAGATTGAGGAGCAGATAAATGGACACATTAAAAATGCTTTGCCTTTCAAAGGTATGTTGAATTAAATATACCTCATAGTTAAAGTTATAAATATGCACTTCTTTTCAGCACTTCTGCAGTCTCTCTGTTGACTCAAAAGTTGCTTTTCACATTGTACAGTTCAGGGCATTCATCAGCTAGAAAAAAGTGTGTTTTATTAAATATATTTTTATTTCTTCTTCACCACATTTCTTGACAGCTCTTGTGATCCACACCATTTTGCTTTCATTATTGAGCATGGCTTGGATGCTTTTCTTAATATGTACAATCTGATTGTTAGATAAACTGATTGCATTCTGTACAACTACATTTAAATTATATGTGGGGTTTTTTTCTCTCTTACAGACAAAATGATATGCCGGTGCAGGCTGCAGTGTAGGACGACAGGACACTTTCACTGCCCTGTCTGTAACATGACAATCATACGGCGTGGGGATATGGCACGGCATTTATTGTCATGTCAGCATTCTTCAATGCCAAGTCAGCCACCACTATCAGGACTGCTCTCCGCTGCACTCTCCGTGGAACCCCGCCCCCCTCCCGCTGCACTCTCCGTGGAGCCCCGCCTCCCTCCTGCTGCCGTGGAGCCCCGCAGAAACAACTGAAAAGACTAACAATAAGTCCCCCCAGGCCACCCCACTGGACACGCCACTGCGAACAGACCGGGCCGAACCTCCACAGAAGAAAATACAGTCAGATGATCCTGACTTCTCAGCAAAGGTTCGCATCATTCATAAACTCATTAAGACAGTGCACCATTTAAAAAATGTTTCGGGGGACGTTCCTCCTCCCTCTCTGAACAAGATAGCTCACAATCTAATGACTGTGATTAAGCTATCCCCAATAGTGAAGTGCAGATTCTAATTGAGGGCAATGCTAAGAACTGGGCTCATACAACCATCATAATCCTTCGGGATCATTATAATGAACGCATGGAGGAGGCAGACTCTTTTTGAGTTTCCTGAACAGGACTGGAGAGGCCCGTTTGAGATAGCGGCATCCTGGGCCAAAAGGAATCTGGGCCGCCGTCTTCAGCCTGAATCTTTGGAGCAAACTGAGGCTGTCATTGTGGCGAAGCTGGCAGACGTGCAGGCAACTATTGGATCGACGGAGCGGAGCAACGCCATCAATGAACCAGATCATCAGCCACAAGTACATGGAGAGGTGAGACATTTGGACATGATTGCACCCCTGATTGAAGCATCGCAATCAGCTTCTTTGGACACACAACCCGCAGCACTGCAGGCCACTACTGGCCGGATCGTTTCTGTCACAGCACAAGTTCAGGCTCCACCCACAGCTAACACCGCACCCAAAACTACGACTGCTACGACGTCTGACCCGATTGGAGGTGAACTGTCACTCTCCAGTAAGACAGAGGAGGGAAGAGACGGCGATCTGAGACCTGCCACTCCTGTGCATCTACAGGAACCAGGGCCCAATCAAGTGGCAGCGAGAGACCAGAGGGTGAGGAGAATCCCTACAGCACTTCATGGGGTTTCTTCTGAGGGGAAATCTTCTCCCGCCATTCAGCTACAACAGAACATGGAGGCGATGGACCTCATACAGGGGGAATCCACCCCCAAGAAGACCAACACAGCTTCAGTTGGACAACAGGTATGCACCCCGACGAGACATCCAAGCACAAAGAAAAAGCTCAGAGAGTGGAAACTGCACACAAAGGAAGCATCGGTGATCACTGGAGACACCAATGTGGGCTTGATTCCTCCTTATGTTGCGGAGGGAGTCCAAATTGACAGAATGGGGCCGTGCAGAGATCCTCGTGGATAAAGCAGACAGTGACACATCGGTGGAGAAGCTGGTTCTCTCCTTCGGCCTGAATAACAGGTGTCAGAGGGATAAAAATTAGGGGTGCAACAATATTCGTATCGATATTGAACCGTTCGATACAGTGCTTTCGGTTCGGTACGCATATGTATCGAACAATACAACATTTGTAATTTATTTTATCAATTTTCCTTCTGACGATGCTGTCTGTGTTGAGCGCTCAGTGAATCTGTGTTCGACTACTCCGCCTAGGCTGCACTGTCCAGCGCAGATCCACTGAGCGCTCAACACAGACAGCATAGTCAGGAGGAAGAGCGCAGGGCACCTCCCCCACCCTCATTCAGATCTGGCGTTTGGAATTATTTTGGTTTTCATGTGACGTATGACCCTGAAGGTAAGCGAGTCATGGACTAAAGTAAAACAGTATGTTGGATGTGCCATGCAATGCTTAATTACATTGGTGTGAACTAGTGTGTTAGCGCAGTTAGCTCGTTAACGTGTTGGCCGTCTAGCCCCATGCACGGAGCGATCGGCGGTAGCTCGTTAACGGAGATTTGCCGTGTTGTGGCGTTAAGGTCATTTCAACGAGATTAACCTGAAAGCACTAGTGGGAACACAACGAATATGACTGCACATTTACGCCGACATCATCCTAGTGCAAAGACAAAAACAACAAGCATGCTACTAACTTTAGCCGAGTCATTTAGACAGCTGTTAGCATGTGATTCTCCTTATGCTGCTGAGAATATAGCCCAGAAGAAGCGGATAGTATAGCTTTTATTTTGGAAAGAGACATTTCTCTGTAATAAACTCTCTTTTCCAAAGATGAGTGATTCCTCAATCAGATACAGGGCTTGCAATATCGCTAGCCCGACGTCCCGGAGCTAGCGATTTTTTCAGTCGGGCTACCAAAATCTATCTCTTCCCTGCCCGTCGGGCTATTGTAGGAAAAATATATGTCAATGCTTTTGCATTCTTTCAGAAATGTAGCTGGGTAATTATGTCATTGGCATCGGTGAGCCACTGTCAATATGTGACATATTGAAATCGCGTTTGAATTTGCGCTCGTTTTTTTGCTTTCACTTTGCAATCGTGCGAACTGTGTATAGAGAGCGACAGCACTGATCTGTGAGTGATGATAATTTGTGCACCAATTCCTCTGACATCGTCTTATTAATCGTTAGCTTACTATGCAAACATGACAAGTGAAATCTCCCGCAGCAAGCTTAAACATGTGAGAGGTTGATCGCGCAGAGAATCGCTGAGCTTATGTGAGTGAGTGTGTAAAAGCATTTCAGTTCTGCTGAGCCAAATAAGACAGGTCAGGGTGAAGAAGTGACAGCCAAAGAAAAGCTTACCACAAAACGGAGAAGTTATGACAAATCAGACTATAAGGCAAAAAGAAAGTGCAGCTTTATGGTTTCATGGACAAAAGAATTTCTGTGGCTGCGATATGACGAGCTAAATAACCAGGGCTGCACATAAGTGGTCCGCAGGTGCGCATTCGCTGTCAAAATAAAAAACACGCACAAGGGTTAGGGTTAAATTTAAAAACTGTACTTTTGAGTTAAAATATATATTTATAATTTTAATAAATGACAAATTAAAAATGCATGAACATTTTTTTGTATCGAAAAAATATCGAACCGTGACACCAAAGTATCGAACCGAACCGAACCGTGAATTTTGTGTATCGTTGCACCCCTAATAAAAATGTACCAATAAGGGAGCTGAGAAGAACGCTGAGGTCGGCACAAGAAAAATTCCCCCAAGCTGACATTTATATTCCAGTGATTAACTTTTCTTCTGCCCTTCCCACAACAGAACAAGACACATTATTACACATAAACAATTTTATTGCAGGTTTAAAGGAGCACATACCTGCTCTACCTGCTGATAAGTTCAGCACAGAATCGGACAATCTTCGCTGGACGGACAAGACTGCAGAGCACATGTTGGATCATTGGAATGATCATGTTATGTGCGATAATGTGCAATAATCTTTTCTGGCATCGTTGTATTTTTACTCAGTTGTATATAGCATTCGTATTCTATTTTTATCTTATTGTATATTTTTATTCTATTTTATTCTACTGTATATAGTATATTATTTTATTCTATTCTGTACAGCTGTGTACTGTATTTATTCTTATTGTATTCTAATTTTTGCGTCATAACTTTTGCACTGTCCACTTCCTGCTGTGACAAAACAAATTTCCCACGTGTGGGACTAATAAAGGTTATCTTATCTTATCTTATCTTATCTTAATGGAGCATCTCCATGAAACCAATTTGAGTGACTGATTTTATGTACTCCTGTGCTTGAGGGAGGCTTCAGATGCCATTTTGTGAGAGTTTAACCCCAATACAACCCACTAGAGGGTGCTGTAACTCCATTTAAGGGAATTTTCCCCTTCTCTTTAATTTTCTCCTTGTTTCTTCATTTTTTATTTGTATAGACCCTTTTATGGCCATCCCATTATAAACTCCTGGCCCTGAAGCCTTCCCCAACCTTAACCTCTTTTAACCCCATGCAGGGATTTCATTCCGGCCCTAAACCTAACCTCTGGGTTCCCTAAGCCTTTCAAACTTTCAAACCCCTTTATTTGGGATAAGAGAGGACACTTCCCTCCTGGAGAGCAATCCATGAGTGACGTGGGGGCCCGGGGTGGGAACAGGTGTGGTCTGTGCATGGAGTTTGGCCACCTTCCATGGCCAACCTCCCAACTTGAGCTCCCCCATCTAAACCCCCTAACCCTAACCATACCCCCTCCCCCATCCTAATTCTAATCTTACCCTGGGGGCCATAACACAAAACCCTCATCCTAATGTTTACAGTAAATTACAATTGGACATGGATATTCTCTACATTACAAAAATTGATTGAAACCTCTTTTTATTGGATAAAAAAATTCCCTCTGTGGGGGGAAACTCCCACTAGGTTTATATCTGGGACTCTCCACCATTTGACCTTAGAACTGAAGAAGCTTCTCGGTGAGAGGTGAAACGTCTTCAAGTAACTTAAAGAAGTCCAGACACTTTTCTTTGCAAGCTCCTTTGACTACGATGACCTGGATGACTGAGAACCTTCACAGAGATAAAAAATTATATTTAGATTAATAAACCGTGGAATCATGTAAAACATTAAAAACAGTGTATTCAAAATAATATTTTCTGAAAAAACAGTTTCATGGGACAGGGCATAAACATCAGTGTTAAAAAAGGAATATGGCATGGTAAAACAGTTAAAAAACAGTTATTTCATGACATCATTTTTCAAAAAACAAATACAGTTAAAAATATTAAATATTAAAAAGTTTATTGTACAATGTTTACAGTTCATATTTAATGGTAATGGTTATAAAGGTTCACATACAGAAGGTTAATACAAATTTTACAAAAGGAGAATTGGAAAGGGATTGACAAAACAAAAAACATTCACAGACAGAAGGGTATAAAGGGAGGTGGAGTCAGCCAGGGGTTCATTTGGATTTGAAGCATTGACGAGTGAACATCTCTTACCAGCTGCAGCACTGTGCATTACAGCCACATTTTCGCAGCAGTTTTTTTGTGTGCCAAGCGCCTGAAGAAGACCCTTGAGGGGTCGAAACGTTGCGCGTACGGCACACTATTTTTTGAACGTTTTTAATTAATTAAATAAAGCTTTTGTTTTAATTTTTCTTTGTTCTTTTTCCTTTTTTTCCCTTTCATTTTCTTCATTTGTATCTTGCCTCATAAAAGCTCACTTAAGAGTTATAATTATTTAGATAACAAAGGTGAACCCACATCACAAGAACTACAACAATATACAAAACATACAACACAACAACACAAACGCAAACATTGTCCAAAGATTGAGGACTGGATGGCCTCAGCTGATTGGACCGTCGTCCGATACGGAAAAAGGCAGAGGCTTTCCCGTAATCGTGACAACCAGCAGGGTGGGTTTCCTGCGGGAGGGATGGCCCGTGCATTTCCTGCCTCACAGAGGTGGCAGGCTCAGTCCCCTTCCCCTAACCCTAACCCCCTAACCCTATCCACATTCCAAGAAATCCAAACGTGGAAATGTTTGCACACACATGTGATTATGCGCAGAGGTCCACCCTACCAGCCAACCTCAGATCTCCACGCAAGCACACATGAATGCACATACATTTACACACATCCAGGGATGAACTCCCGCTCAGAACACAAATTCCAAGATACTGTAACAGTCACAATGGTGTGGTGTCTCTTTAAGACACCCAAGTCGAGGGTTGATGGTGTCATCAGTTTGTGCCACTGCTCTCTCTCTCTGGGATTATGAGGACACGTGCCTGCACGCTTGTGTTTAACGAGGGACGGATTTATGTTCTCTTCTCCAAACCTTTGTTTTGTTTTGTTTTGTTTGCAACGCTTGGGTTGTATGGACGCTGGGCGTTATGTTGTTGAGCCGCAGCCGTTCAGCCGGGCTTTTATGTGGTTAGTGAAGACGGCGTATTAAAGAACCACCGTGGATTACCGATACCAGCGTGGGTGTGTGTTCTTCCGACTAGCCTGCTAGGTGTTTTACCGCCTCCTCTCAACCACGCAACACAACCCAACGTTACAAAATGGCGCCCGAACATCTTCTCCTGGACCTCAGTATGCAGTATCTTCGAGCAGCTGATGATTGATACATTAAAAGGTACATCACGGCAAAGTAGATCTAGTAGTAGTCTGCCATACTTCGCGGAAACAGACCAGGCTGGCCTCGATGCGGACGTCGGGAAGATCACAGATTCACCGGATCACGGAGGTGTGTTTCCACGGCAACGAGCGAAGCCGCCGCAGCGCTGTTTTCGGGATGTATTATCGTTATCTGCTGAACGCCTTTACTGCGACACTTTTGGATTAACGTGGATTCACGCTACTTGGACACGAGACGGATGCCGCTTCTTCATAGTTTCTGAAGTGCATGTATGCGGAGTGAAGCGCACCGGGGTTTTTCTCTCCCCTTCACCAGCCGAGCTCACGCTGCAGACTTTGCTTCATCCGCACGGTCTCTGCAAGTGGGAACTTTTCCACGGGACAAACCTCTATGCCGTGTCAGGACTGGACAAGTTTGGAGTCGACTGGAAAATCACTGTACTGATGTTGTGAGTGTATATATATATATATATATATATATATATATATATATATATATAGCAGGCAAGGCATACATGGAACGCCATAACCAAGTGGCCGGCATAGTGTACAGGAACATCTGTGCCGAGTATAACCTGGAAGTCCCGAGGTCAAAATGGGAGATGCCCCCAAGGGTGGTGGAGAATGACCGAGCTAAGATCCTGTGGGACTTCCAGATACAGACGGACAAAATGGTGGTGGCTAACCAACCGGACATAGTGGTGGTAGACAAACAGAAGAAGACGGCCGTAGTGATCGATGTAGCAGTTCCAAATGACAGCAATATCAGGAAGAAGGAACACGAGAAGCTGGAGAAATACCAAGGGCTCAGAGAAGAGCTCGAGAGGATGTGGAGGGTGAAGGTAACGGTGGTCCCCGTGGTAATCGGAGCACTAGGTGCGGTGACTCCCAAGCTAGGCGAGTGGCTCCAGCAGATCCCGGGAACAACATCGGAGATCTCTGTCCAGAAGAGCGCAGTCCTGGGAACAGCTAAGATACTGCGAAAGACCCTCAAGCTCCCAGGCCTCTGGTAGAGGACCCGAGCTTGAAGGATAAACCGCCCGCAGGGGCGTGCTGGGTGTTTTTTATATATATATATATATATATATATATATATATATATATATATATGGGGATGTGGCGTACAACACTAGAGGCCAACTCCAAGCCCATAGCACAAGTCACCATCAAGTGCGGGATCTACCAAGGAGATGCTCTGTCCCCACTGCTGTTCTGCTGTTCTGCATAGGCCTGAACCCCCTCAGTGAGATCATTAACAAGACTGGCTACGGATACCGACTACGGAACGGAGCAGTTGTCAGCCACCTCCTGTTCATGGATGACATCAAGCTGTATGCCAAGAGTGAACGAGACATCGATTCACTGATTCACACTACCAGGATATACAGCAATGACATTGGAATGTCGTTCGGACTGGAGAAGTGTAGTCGGATGGTATCAAAGAGAGGGAAGGTAGTCAGAACTGAGGGGATTGAACTACCAGAAGGCAACATTGCAGACATAGAGGACAGTTACAAGTACCTGGGGATCCCGCAGGCAAATGGGAACCATGAAGAGGCCGCTAGAAAGGCTGCAACCACCAAGTACCTGCAGAGGGTCAGGCAAGTCCTGAGGAGTCAGCTGAATGGTAAGAACAAGATCCAGGCCATCAACACGTACGCCCTGCCCGTGATCAGGTACCCTGCTGGGGTAATAGGCTGGCCAAAGGAGGAGATAGAAGCCACTGACATAAAGACAAGAAAGCTCCTTACCATGTATGGAGGGTTTCACCCCAAGTCCAGCACCCTGAGGCTGTACGCTAAGCGGAAGGAAGGGGGCCGGGGACTGGTGAGTGTCAGCACCACAGTCCAGGATGAGACAAGGAACATCCAAGAATACATTGGGAAGATGGCCCCAACTGACCGAGTGCTCAGTGAATACCTCAGGCAGCAGAAACCCAAGAAAGAGGAGGGAGACGAGGAACCATCATGGAAGGACAGGCCCCTGCACGGTATGTACCACCGGCAGATAGAGGAGGTGGCTGATATCCAGAAATCCTACCAGTGGCTGGACAAAGCTGGACTGAAAGACAGCACAGAGGCACTAATCATGGCAGCACAAGAACAAGCTCTGAGTACAAGATCCATAGAGGCTGGGGTCTATCACACCAGGCAAGACCCCAGGTGCAGGCTGTGTAAAGATGCCCCAGAGACAATCCAGCACATAACAGCAGGGTGCAAGATGCTAGCAGGCAAGGCATACATGGAACGCCATAACCAAGTGGCCGGCATAGTGTACAGGAACATCTGTGCCGAGTATAACCTGGAAGTCCCGAGGTCAAAATGGGAGATGCCCCCAAGGGTGGTGGAGAATGACCGAGCTAAGATCCTGTGGGACTTCCAGATACAGACGGACAAAATGGTGGTGGCTAACCAACCGGACATAGTGGTGGTAGACAAACAGAAGCAGACGGCCGTAGTGATCGATGTAGCGGTTCCGAATGACAGCAATATCAGGAAGAAGGAACACGAGAAGCTGGAGAAATACCAAGGGCTCAGAGAAGAGCTCGAGAGGATGTGGAGGGTGAAGGTAACGGTGGTCCCCGTGGTAATCGGAGCACTAGGTGCGGTGACTCCCAAGCTAGGCGAGTGGCTCCAGCAGATCCCGGGAACAACATCGGAGATCTCTGTCCAGAAGAGCACAGTCCTGGGAACAACTAAGATACTGCGCAGGACCCTCAAGCTCCCAGGCCTCTGGTAGAGGACCCGAGCTTGAAGGATAAACCGCCCGCATGGGCGTGCTGGGTGTTTATATATATATATATATATATATATATATAAACAAAACAAAAACAACGCTGTCTATATTTCAAACTGATTTACTATTGATTCTCACTGACTTAACTGTTCTTATTGAGATGCTGTTTTAAGTGCATTTGACTTGAAAAGGTGTTACTCATACACAGTTACTCATAAGTTTGGATCTACTGTATTTTACACCTAAATGCTTTTGATCCGGGGTGTTTACTCCTTCTACCTCCACGTTTCAAAGTCAGATAAAACATTTGAAGCTAAACTTCAGAATTCACATGTTTTGTATATTTTTGTGTGACCAGAACTGAAGTTGATTTCAGCACAACTGCTACCTTATATAGATTTGGGTTTTTGATAAGTGTGTATTATGGCTACTCATCCTGACTTGACTGACACGTGTGATGATATAGACTTTATGTTACACCCCAACCGACTTACTGCCAGACATAGTACTGCTGACCTTGGGCATAAAGTGCAAAGTCTGCAAGCAGAGGTTGATATGCTTCAGCAGTGCCTTCATCACTCTTTGGACCTCCAGAGGAATATTTTGGAGCAGTGGACTCACCCTTTTCCTCAGGCCTCCTCTACTCCATATGTGCCAGGCCTACCAACCAGGGAAACGGAACGATCTATCTCAGCACCTGGCCCCACGCAGCCCGCCAGGGCCTTGTCCCAATCCCAGTCAGATTCGCTGGAGCTAATTAATACAACCAGAGTCCTTGCTGCGGCATTGCATCAAGCTAAATTGGAGCCCAATGTGTTCGCTAATGATGGCAGTCTTCACCCAGAAGAATGGCTACAGTCTGTTAATGCTTACAAAACCTCCTTAGACCTAACAGACGCCCAAATCCTCAGAGAGCTACCACACTTCCTAGCTAAGGAACCAAGAAAGTGGTTTGTTGTGCTCATTCCTCATGTATCTACATGGGCTAAGTTTTGTGAACTTTTCAGAACTGTCTTCTTGCCTGCTGACAACCAGGAGCAGATTTTGAGAGGCATCCTGGACCGTTTCCAGCACCCCGAAGAGCCTCTGCCAACGTTTGTTGCCCATATGCTCAGTGAATTTAGGAGACTGAGGAACCCACCATCTGAACTGGAGCAAATTGAGCTCATCTGTAAACACGCAGTGGAGAAGTACAGAGTAGCACTGTATGGAACGTCTGTAAGGTCAGAAATTGATCTAGTGCTGCGTGCCCACGAGCTGCATTCTGTTCTTGGCACCAGCCTTTCACAGCCTTCCCGAGCTCAGCTGAAAAACAGAGCTGAGGGAGGACCCCGCTGTTTCAAATGTGCCATGCCTGGTGTTACATCTCGTACGTGCCCTAACTGTTCCACTGATTTTCAGGGAGCTCGACACTCTCCCAGGATGGCTCCGGAGCTTCCTCAAATGCTGTCTCCTGACCAACATCCAGTAACTCAGCCTGCGGATCCAGATGAAACTGGCGGGGTCAGGGAGACGAGAGCAGCTGGCAGGAGGCAGGGAAACTTCAGGGGGGGGGGGGGGGGGGGGAGAGAGTGTTTCACAGGGGCAACCCTCCCCCCAGCCAATAACTCGGCCCTCAACACCTTTGTCAGATCAAAGTGTGCCACCAGTGCTCAGTCACGTTGAAGATGGAACTTCGCAAGCATCGTGGAACACCCCTCTCAGAGTTAAAGTGAACTTTAATGGGGCAGCTCTGGATGCCACACTAGATACAGGGGCATCTCTTTCAGCAGTAAATGCAGACCTGTTGTCTGAGAAAAACCAAAATCAGTCATTAAATAATCCGTGGGATTCTCCGCCCATAAGACTGGCCAATGGCACTAACTGCAGTCCATTGGGAATAACCTGGTTAACCATTGGATTTATGGGCAAGCGAGTCTATCAGTGGTTGGTGATAGTGCAGGACCTGTCATCCCCCTTTGTTCTTGGGATGGACTTTATGACTCGCATTTCACTAACATTACATGTCCCAACAAGAACTGTAATTATGGACGATAACCCCCCATGTCTTGATGAACTCGGTGAAAATGGCTTTGTGGAAGCTGATCTTGAGTGTGGAACTATGACCCTGCAGAACACCCCGCAGCTCTCCCTCCATGATAAGGCTGGAGAAGCTAACTTGGATTCTGAGGAGAGGGAAGAACTGTTGGAGTTGTTAAATAGTTTTGGTGACCTGTTTGATGGCCACCTTGGTCGCACTTCTCTGGCAGAACATGTCATTGTAACTGGGGATGCAAAGCCTGTTAACTTGCCACCATACCGCACCTCACCAGCTAAAAAGCAAATCATAGAAGAGCAAGTGGAAAAAATGCTACAGGATAACATCATCGAACCTGTATCAGGACCATGGGCAGCCCCCGTGGTCATTGTGAACAAACCCCCCCGCGAACCACGGTTCTGTGTTGACTTCCGTGGTCTGAATCAGCTGACCGTGAAGGATTCTTACCCACTCCCGCGGGTGGATGAATCACTGGACTTTCTGTCGAGGGGGAAGTTTCTCACAACACTAGACCTCGCTCGAGGTTACTGGCAGGTCCCCATTGCTGAAGAAGCTAAACCAAAGACTGCTTTTATCACGCACTGTGGCCTGTTTCAGTTCAGAGTCCTTCCTTTCGGTCTGTGTAACGCCCCTGCGACTTTTCGGAGGCTTATGAACAATGTTCTAGCTGGCCTGATTTATAAGTCCTGCGCGGTGTATCTAGATGACATTGTTGTCGCATCACCGACCTTTGAGCAACACCTGCTTGACTTAAAAGAGGTCCTTGGTAGGCTTCAGTCCGCTGGCCTCTCTTTAAAGCTGAGCAAATGAAAAAGAACTCACCTTCCTTGGTTATCGGGTTACGCCGGCTGGCATTCATCCTGATCCTGACAAGGTGAGAGCTTGATCTTCTCCCTCCCTATGCCGTGATTGGGAGCATGGACCTTCGTGCTCTGCCTTCTGTAATTGTTTCAGACCGCCCACATATTCGTCAACTGCAGCTTGAGGACCCAGTCACAGGCTCATTGCTCAATCAGCTGGAGAGTGACCAACAAACTGGGGAGGATAATCAAGATCTGGAAAAGTATGTTGTACATGATGGTCTCCTCTATTTCCTCGACCCAAAAACGAAATGTGGTCTCCACCCACTCAAGCAGCTTAAACTGTTTGCTCCTACTACACTCCGTGGTTATCTGCTCAAGTATTACCACGATCATCCTACAGCCGGACATCTGGGCATTGCAAAAACGCTGGCACGCTTGTGTCTCAGATTCTTCTGGCCACACATGAACTCTGACGTGAAAAAGTATGTGGTCTCATGTTGTTCATGTCAAGCCACTAAGCCAAGTCAAAGAAAAACAGCAGGCCTTATGGTCCCTATCCAGCCACAAAGACCATGGGAGTACGCAGGGGTGGACTATGTTGGCCCACTGCCCCGCACACAAAGAGGGAATGCTTATATCCTTGTTTTTGTGGACTATTTCTCAAAATGGGTCGAGGTGAGTGCTGTGAGAGAAGCCACTGCTCAAGTTGCAGCGAACAAGTTCATTACTGACATTTTTGCCCGACATGGTTCTCCCTCCCACCTTATTTCTGATAGGGGAATGCCTTTCGTCAGTGAACTCTTTGAGCATGTTTTGTTGACTCTTGGGACTGAACACAGACTAACGACTGCATACCATCCTCAAACGAATGCAACTGAGCGTGTAAATCGCACTTTGAAAACGGCCATTCGAGCCTATGTTGGGGATAAACACACCTCTTGGGACAAATATCTTCCCCAGATCTGTTTTGCACTGCGCACTGCGCCTCACGAGAGCACAGGCCTGAGCCCGTCCATGATGCTGTATGGGCGAGAGTTGGACACGCCCTTGGACCTTGTCACTCAGCCTTCCGGGGAGGGACTGAGCGACCCTGAAACGTCCCACTCAGATGACCTGAGAGCTTTACTTCGGGATGCTCATGAACATGCTCGCTTGGTGCTCGGAGAGAGTCATAAAAGGCAAAAGCACTACTATGATCTGAGATGTCGCACAGTCTCTTATGAAGTTGGGGACCTCGTCAGAGTAAAGTCGCACCCAAAATCAGATGCATCGTCCAACTTTTCTGCTAAGTTGGCCCCCCTTTACACGGGTCCCTACCGCATCTCCAAGAGGATGTCTGATGTGAATTACTGTCTCACCACAGTGGACACTGGGGAGAGAGTTGGAGTTTTTCATGTTGCAAACCTGCAACCATTCTACACCTGGGCCTCAGCTTTATCTGTCAAGCGTGCAAAGCTAAAGGCTACAGCAGATTTGGATCTCAGTGTCCCGGCAGCTTGCCTCCTGCTCTTTCAGTCCCAGGCCGCATTGACTGTGACGCTGTTGACACCACTCCCGCGGTCTTTAGCAACGCCTTTGCTGAGACTGACTTTGACTATGCTGACACTGTCCCGCTTTTTGTGGACCAGAACTCTTTCCAAGAGACTGCTGACATTGCTCTGGAGACAGAGGTTAACAGTTCAGCTCCTGCTGACGATGGGTGTGCTGTTAGAGGTTCTTATAACCTCAGACCAAGACGAGTTCCTAGAGTCACCGCTGACTGGTCAGTCAATAGGTGGACCAACCCTTTTCATACTGACAGATTTGACCTAAAGTGACCTTGTTTGCTTTTTGATGTGTTTCATGTGGTCTACTGTTGTAACAGGACCGTTGTTTGAGTTTTCTACGATTCATGTTGGCAATGTTTTCATGTTGTGGTAATATGTTCATGCTTACTGTTACAGTTTTTGGGGAAAAGGAAGAAACGCAATGTAAGAAAAAGAGGGAATTTTGTTCTGTAATTGTCCTGGCTATCCTAAGTTTATTTTCTTTCTTTAACATTTATTTAAATGGACATTCACCATGTGGGACACTGTCATGTATGCCAGTTTGTCAATTTTGAACTGTACATTTCCCTGTTTTGGTTTTAACGTCTTATCCTGCTGACCATGTATGGAGGCTGGTTAAGTCTGAACTGTACCTTTGCTGTGTTCGGCTGGGGACAGCCTTTGTTTAACCCGGGGGGAATATGTAACAGTCACAATGGTGTGGTGTCTCTTTAAGACACCCAAGTCGAGGGTTGATGGTGTCACCAGTTTGTGCCACTGCTCTCACTCTCTGGAATTATGAGGACACGTGCCTGCACGCTTGTGATGAAGGAGGGACGGATTTATGTTTTCTTCTCCAAACCTTTTTTTTGTTTTGTTTGCAACGCTTGGGTTGTATGGACGCTGGGCGTTATGTTGTTGAGCCGCAGCCGTTCAGCCGGGCATTTATATGGTTGTTGAAGAAGGCGTATTAAAGAACCACCGTGGATTACCGATACCAGCGTGGGTGTGTGTTCTTCCGACTAGCCTGCTAGGTGTTTTACCGCCTCCTCTCAACCATGCAACACAACCCAACGTTACAATACCCAAACATGGAAATGTTTGCACACACATGTGATTATGCGCAGAGGTCCACCCTACCAGCCAACCTCAGATCTCCACGCATGCAGACATGATGAACATACATCAATTCAATTCAATTCAATTTTATTTATATAGCGCCAAATCACAACATAAGTCGCCTGAAGGCGCTTCATAGATACAGAGAAAAACCCAACAATCATATGACCCCAGATGAGCAAAAACTTTGGCAACAGTGGGAAGGAAAAACTCCCTTTTGACAGGAAGAAACCTCCAGCAGAACCAGGCTCAGGGAGGGGCGGCCATCTGCTGCGACCGGTTGGGGTGAGAGAAGGAAGACAGGATAACAGGACATTTGCACACATCCAGAGATAAACTCCCCCAAAGAAAACAAATTCCAAGAAATCCAGCCGTGGCAATGTTTGCACACACATATGATTATGCGCAGAGGTCCACCCTACCAGCCAACCTCAGATCTCAACGCAGGCACACATGAATGCACATACATTTGCACACATCCAGAAATAAACTCCCCCAAAGAAACCAAATTCCAAGAAATCCAGCCGTGGCAATGCTTGCACACACATGTGATTATGCGCAGAGGTCCACACTACGAGCCAACCTCAGATCTCCACGCAGGCACACATGAATGCACATACATTTGCACACATCCAGAGATAAACTCAGCCCTAAAGAATCCACATTCCAAGAAATCCAATTGTGGCAATGCTTGCACACACATGTGATTATGCGCAGAGGTCCACCCTACCAGCCAACCTCAGATCTACACGCAGGCACACATGAATGCACATATATTTGCACACATCCAGAGATAAACTCCCCCTCAGAAACCAAATTCCAAGATATCCAGCCGTGGCATTGCTTGCACACACATGTGATTATGCGCAGAGGTCCACCCTACCAGTCAACCTCAGATCTCCAGCAAGCACACATGAATGCACATACACGGAGGGAGGTTAGCCAACTAACGGAGTTGCAGAAAGGTGCGACAAATAAGGTGCCTAAGAAATACAGCAAGCTGTCCATACCTGAGGCCTTGGAAACTGCCAAGCAAAGACTCACAGCCTTGGCCAGCCGCTTGAGGAGGTACACCAGAGAGATTGAAGGCAGGAGAATAAACCAGCTGTTCTCCACAGAACCAGCAAAGGTGTACTCTCAGTGGCAAGGGAACAATAAGAGAACAGCACCACCAAGGCTGGAGACGGAGCAATACTGGAAGAGCATATGGGAGAAGGACGCAACCCATAACGGCAATGCTCAGTGGCTGGAGGATCTGAGGGCAGACCACAGCAACCTCCCTGAACAGGGTCCAGTAACCATCACAGTGGCAGATATCCAAGAAAGGGTCTCCAGTATGAAGAGTTGGACAGCACCAGGGCCCGACATGGTTCACGCCTACTGGCTGAAGAAGCTGACTGCACTCCACGAGCGTCTGGCAGCACAAATGAACCAACTGCTAGTTAACGAGAGACACCCGGAATGGCTAACTGAAGGCCGGACGGTCCTGATCCCCAAGGACCCCAAGAAGGGACCGGTCCCCTCCAACTACCGACCAATAACCTGCCTCAGTACTACATGGAAGCTCCTGTCAGGCATCATATCGGCTAAGATGAACAGGCACATGGGTCAATACATGAGCGGGACACAGAAAGGAATTGGCAAGAATACCAGAGGCGCAAAACACCAGCTACTGGTAGACAGAACAATCAGCCGAGACTGCAAGACCAGACTGACCAACCTGTGCACTGCCTGGATTGATTACAAGAAGGCCTATGACTCAATGTCCACAGCTGGATACTGGAATGCCTAGAATTGTACAAGATCAATGGGACCCTAAGAACCTTCATCAGGAACTCAATGGGGATGTGGCGTACAACACTAGAGGCCAACTCCAAGCCCATAGCACAAGTAACCATCAAGTGCGGGATCTACCAGGGAGATGCTCTGTCCCCACTGCTGTTCTGCATAGGCCTGAACCCCCTCAGTGAGATCATTAACAAGACTGGCTACGGATACCGACTACGGAACGGAGCAGTTGTCAGCCACCTCCTGTACATGGATGACATCAAGCTGTATGCCAAGAGTGAACGAGACATCGATTCACTGATCCACACTACCAGGCTATACAGCAATGACATTGGAATGTCGTTCGGACTGGAGAAGTGTAGTCGGATGGTATCAAAGAGAGGGAAGGTAGTCAGAACTGAGGGGATTGAACTACCAGAAGGCAACATTGCAGACATAGAGGACAGTTACAAGTACCTGGGGATCCCGCAGGCGAATGGGAACCATGAAGAGGCCGCTAGAAAAGCTGCAACCACCAAGTACCTGCAGAGGGTCAGGCAAGTCCTGAGGAGTCAGCTGAATGGTAAGAACAAGATCCGGGCCATCAACACGTACGCCCTGCCCGTGATCAGGTACCCTGCTGGGGTAATAGGCTGGCCAAAGGAGGAGATAGAAGCCACTGACATAAAGACAAGAAAGCTCCTTACCATGCATGGAGGGTTTGACCCCAAGTCCAGCACCCTGAGGCTGTACGCTAAGCGGAAGGAAGGGGGCCGGGGACTGGTGAGTGTCAGCACCACAGTCCAGGATGAGACAAGGAACATCCAAGAATACATTGGGAAGATGGCCCCAACTGACCGAGTGCTCAGTGAATACCTCAGGCAACAGAAACCCAAGAAAGAGGAGGGAGACGAGGAACCATCATGGAAGGACAGGCCCTTGCACGGTATGTACCACCGGCAGATAGAGGAGGTGGCTGATATCCAGAAATCCTACCAGTGGCTGGACAAAGCTGGACTGAAAGACAGCACAGAGGCACTAATCATGGCAGCACAAGAACAAGCTCTGAGCACAAGATCCATAGAGGCTGGGATCTATCACACCAGGCAAGACCCCAGGTGCAGGCTGTGTAAAGATGCCCCAGAGACAATCCAGCACATAACAGCAGGGTGCAAGATGCTAGCAGGCAAGGCATACATGGAACGCCATAACCAAGTGGCCGGCATAGTGTACAGGAACATCTGTGCCGAGTATAACCTGGAAGTCCCGAGGTCAAAATGGGAGATGCCCCCAAGGGTGGTGGAGAATGACCGAGCTAAGATCCTGTGGGACTTCCAGATACAGACGGACAAAATGGTGGTGGCTAACCAACCGGACATAGTGGTGGTAGACAAACAGAAGAAGACGGCCGTAGTGATCGATGTAGCAGTTCCAAATGACAGCAATATCAGGAAGAAGGAACACGAGAAGCTGGAGAAATACCAAGGGCAAAGAGAAGAGCTCGAGAGGATGTGGAGGGTGAAGGTAACGGTGGTCCCCGTGGTAATCGGAGCACTAGGTGCGGTGACTCCCAAGCTAGGCGAGTGGCTCCAGCAGATCCCGGGAACAACATCGGAGATCTCTGTCCAGAAGAGCGCAGTCCTGGGAACAGCTAAGATACTGCGAAAGACCCTCAAGCTCCCAGGCCTCTGGTAGAGGACCCGAGATTGAAGGATAAAACCGCCCGCAGGGGCGCGCTGGGTGTTTTTTTTATAACAATTCTGTAACTGTAACTTCGGTCGTTGCTGTGCTTTTTGGAAGTCGAATTTCCCAGAGGAACCCACCCGAGGGATTAATAAAGTTCTATCTTATCTTATCTTATCTTATTTGCACACATCCAGAGATAAACTCACCCCAAAGAAACCAAATTCCAAGAAATCCAGCCGTGGCAATGCTTGCACACACATGTGATTATGCGCAGAGGTCCACCCTACCAGCCAACCTCAGGTCTCAACGCAGGAACACATGAATGCACATACATTTGCACACATCTAGAGATAAACTCCCCTTCAGAAACCAAATTCCAAGAAATCCAGCCGTGGCAATGCTTGCACACACATGTGATTATGCGCAGAGGTCCACCCTACCAGCCAACATCAGATCTCAACACAGGAACACATGAATGCACATACATTTGCACACATCCAGAAATAAACTCCCCCTCAGAAACCAAATTCCAAGATATCCAGCCGTGGCAATGCTTGCACACACATGTGATTATGCGTAGAGGTCCACCCTACCAGCCAACCTCAGATCTCAACGCAAGCACAGATGAATGCACATACATTTGCACACATCCAGAGATAAACTCACCCCAAAGAATCCAAATTCCAAGAAATCGAGCCGTGGTAATGCTTGCACACACATGTGATTATGCGCAGAGGTCCACCCTACCAGCCAACCTCAGATCTCAACGCAGGAACACATGAATGCACATACATTTGCACACATCCAGAGATAAACTCCCCAACAGAAACCAAATTCCAAGAAATCCAGCCGTGGCAATGCTTGCACACACATGTGATTATGCGCAGAGGTCCACCCTACCAGCCAACCTCAGGTCTCAACGCAGGAACACATGAATGCACATACATTTGCACACATCCAGAGATAAACTCACCCCAAAGAAACCAAATTCCAAGAAATCCAGCCGTGGCAATGTTTGCACACACATGTGATTATGCGCAGAGGTCCACCCTACCAGCCAACCTCAGATCTACACGCAGGCACACATGAATGCACATACATTTGCACACATCCAGAGATAAACTCCCCCTCAGAAACCAAATTCCAAGAAATCGAGCCGTGGCAATGTTTGCACACACATGTGATTATGAGCAGAGGTCCACCCTACCAGCCAACCTCAGATCTACACGCAGGCACACATGAATGCACATACATTTGCACACATCCAGAGATAAACTCCCCCTCAGAAACCAAATTCCAAGAAATCGAGCCGTGGCAATGCTTGCACACACATGTGGTTATGCGCAGAGGTCCACCCTACTAGCCAACGTCAGATCTCAACGCAGGAACACATGAATGCACATACATTTGCACACATCCAGAAATAAACTCCCCCAGAGAAACCAAATTCCAAGATATCCAGCCGTGGCAATGCTTGCACACACATGTGATTATGCGCAGAGGTCCACCCTACCAGCCAACCTCAGATCTCAACGCAGGAACACATGAATGCACATATATTTGCACACATCCAGAGATAAACTCCCCCAGAGAAACCAAATTCCAAGATATCCAGAAATGGAAATGCTTGCACACACATGTGATTATGCGCAGAGGTCCACCCTACCAGCCAACCTCAGATCTCAACGCAGGAACACATGAATGCACATACATTTGCACACATCCAGAAATAAACTCCCCAACAGAAACCAAATTCCAAGAAATCCAGCCGTGGCAATGCTTGCATACACATGTGATTATGCGCAGAGGTCCACCCTACCAGCCAACCTCAGATCTCCACGCAAGCACAGATGAATGCACATACATTTGCACACATCCAGAGATAAACTCCCCAACAGAAACCAAATTCCAAGAAATCCAGCCGTGGCAATGCTTACACACACATGTGATTATGCGCAGAGGTCCACCCTACCAGCCAACCTCAGATCTCCACGCAAGCACAGATGAATGCACATACATTTGCACACATCCAGAGATAAACTCACCCCAAAGAAACCAAATTCCAAGACATCCAGCCGTGGCAATGCTTGCACACACATGTGATTATGCGCAGAGGTACACCCTACCAGCCAACCTCAGATCTACACGCAGGCACACATGAATGCACATACATTTGCACACATTCAGAGATAAACTCCCCCTCAGAAACCAAATTCCAAGATATCCAGAAATGGAAATGTTTGCACACACATGTGATTATGCGCAGAGGTCCACCCTACCAGCCAACCTCAGATCTCCACGCAAGCACACATGAATGCACATACATTTGCACACATCTAGAGATAAACTCCCCTTCAGAAACCAAATTCCAAGAAATCCAGCCGTGGCAATGCTTGCACACACATGTGATTATGCGCAGAGGTCCACCCTACCAGCCAACATCAGATCTCAACACAGGAACACATGAATGCACATACATTTGCACACATCCAGAAATAAACTCCCCCTCAGAAACCAAATTCCAAGATATCCAGCCGTGGCAATGCTTGCACACACATGTGATTATGCGCAGAGGTCCACCCTACCAGCCAACCTCAGATCTCAACGCAAGCACAGATGAATGCACATACATTTGCACACATCCAGAGATAAACTCACACCAAAGAAACCACATTCCAAGAAATCGAGCCGTGGCAATGCTTGCACATACATGTGATTATGCGCAGAGGTCCACCCTACCAGCCAACCTCAGATCTACACGCAGGCACACATGAATGCACATATATTTGCACACATCCAGAGATAAACTCCCCCTCAGAAACCAAATTCCAAGAAATCGAGCCGTGGCAATGCTTGCACACACATGTGATTATGCGCAGAGGTCCACCCTACCAGCCAACCTCAGATCTCCACACAAGCACACATGAATGCACATACATTTGCACACATCCAGAGATAAACTCCCCTTCAGAAACCAAATTCCAAGAAATCGAGCCTTGGCAATGCTTGCACACACATGTTATTATTCGCAGAGGTCAACCCTATGAGCCAACCTCAGATCTCCACGCAAGCACACATGAATGCTCATACATTTGCACACATCCAGAGATAAACTCACCCCAAAGAATCCAAATTCCAAGAAATCGAGCCGTGGTAATGCTTGCACACACATGTGATTATGCGCAGAGGTCCACCCTACCAGCCAACCTCAGATCTCAACGCAGGAACACATGAATGCACATACATTTGCACACATCCAGAGATAAACTCACCCCAAAGAAACCAAATTCCAAGAAATCCAGCCGTGGCAATGTTTGCACACACATGTGATTATGCGCAGAGGTCCACCCTACCAGCCAACCTCAGATCTACACGCAGGCACACATGAATGCATATACATTTGCACACATCCAGAGATAAACTCCCCCTCAGAAACCAAATTCCAAGAAATCCAGCCTTGGCAATGTTTGCACACACATGTGATTATGCGCAGAGGTCCACCCTACCAGCCCACCTCAGATCTCCACGCAAGCACACATGAATGCACATACATTTGCACACATCCAGAGATAAACTCCCCCTCAGAAACCAAATTTCAAGAAATCGAGCCGTGGCAATGCTTGCACACACATGTGATTATGTGCAGAGGTCCACCCTACCAGCCAACCTCAGATCTACACGCAGGCACACATGAATGCACATACATTTGGACACATCCAGAAATAAACTCCCCAAGAGAAACCAAATTCCAAGAAATCCAGCCGTGGCAATGCTTGCACACACATGTGATTATGCGCAGAGGTCCACCCTACCAGCCAACCTAAGAGCTCAACGCAAGAACACATGAATGCACATACATTTGCACACATTCAGAGATAAACTCCCCCTCAGAAACCAAATTCCAAGATATCCAGAAATGGAAATGTTTGCACACACGTGATTATGCGCAGAGGTCCACCCTACCAGCACACCTCAGATCTCCACGCAAGCACACATGAATGCACATACATTTGCACACATCCAGAGATAAACTCCCCCTCAGAAACCAAATTTCAAGAAATCCAGCCGTGGCAATGCTTGCACACACATGTGATTATGCGCAGAGGTCCACCCTACCAGCCAACCTCAGATCTCAGCGCAGGAACACATGAATGCACATACTATTGCACACATCCAGAAATAAACTCCCCAAGAGAAACCAAATTCCAAGATATCCAGCCGTGGCAATGCTTGCACACACATGTGATTATGCGCAGAGGTCCACCCTACCAGCCAACCTCAGATCTCAACGCAGGAACACATGAATGCACATACATTTGCACACATCCAGAGATAAACTCCCCCTCAGAAACCAAATTTCAAGAAATCGAGCCGTGGCAATGCTTGCACACACATGTTATTATGCGCAGAGGTCCACCCTATGAGCCAACCTCAGATCTCAACGCAGGAACACATGAATGCACATACATTTGCACACATCCAGAGATAAACTCACCCCAAAGAATCCAAATTCCAAGAAATCGAGCCGTGGCAATGTTTGCACACACATGTGATTATGCGCAGAGGTACACCCTACCAGCCAACCTCAGATCTCCACGCAAGCACACATGAATGCACATACATTTGCACACATCCAGAGATAAACTCCCCCTCAGAAACCAAATTCCAAGAAATCGAGCCTTGGCAATGCTTGCACACACATGTTATTATTCGCAGAGGTCAACCCTATGAGCCAACCTCAGATCTCCACGCAAGCACACATGAATGCACATACATGTGGACACATCCAGAAATAAACTCCCCCTCAGAAACCAAATTCCAAGAAATCGAGCCGTGGCAATGCTTGCACACACATGTGATTATGCGCAGAGGTCCACCCTACCAGCCAACCTCAGATCTCGACGCAGGAACACATGAATGCACATACATTTGCACACATCCAGAAATAAACTCCCCCAGAGAAACCAAATTCCAAAATATCCAGCCGTGGCAATGCTTGCACACACATGTGATTATGCGCAGAGGTCCACCCTACCAGCCAACCTCAGATCTCAACGCAGGAACACATGAATGCACATATATTTGCACACATCCAGAGATAAACTCCCCCAGAGAAACCAAATTCCAAGATATCCAGAAATGGAAATGCTTGCACACACATGTGATTATGCGCAGAGGTCCACCCTACCAGCCAACCTCAGATCTCCACGCAAGCACAGATGAATGCACATACATTTGCACACATCCAGAGATAAACTCCCCAACAGAAACCAAATTCCAAGAAATCCAGCCGTGGCAATGCTTACACACACATGTGATTATGCGCAGAGGTCCACCCTACCAGCCAACCTCAGATCTCCACGCAAGCACAGATGAATGCACATACATTTGCACACATCCAGAGATAAACTCACCCCAAAGAAACCAAATTCCAAGACATCCAGCCGTGGCAATGTTTGCACACACATGTGATTATGCGCAGAGGTACACCCTACCAGCCAACCTCAGATCTACACGCAGGCACACATGAATGCACATACATTTGCACACATTCAGAGATAAACTCCCCCTCAGAAACCAAATTCCAAGATATCCAGAAATGGAAATGTTTGCACACACATGTGATTATGCGCAGAGGTCCACCCTACCAGCCAACCTCAGATCTCCACGCAAGCACACATGAATGCACATACATTTGCACACATCTAGAGATAAACTCCCCTTCAGAAACCAAATTCCAAGAAATCCAGCCGTGGCAATGCTTGCACACACATGTGATTATGCGCAGAGGTCCACCCTACCAGCCAACATCAGATCTCAACACAGGAACACATGAATGCACATACATTTGAACACATCCAGAAATAAACTCCCCTTCAGAAACCAAATTCCAAGAAATCGAGCCTTGGCAATGCTTGCACACACATGTTATTATTCGCAGAGGTCAACCCTATGAGCCAACCTCAGATCTCCACGCAAGCACACATGAATGCTCATACATTTGCACACATCCAGAGATAAACTCACCCCAAAGAATCCAAATTCCAAGAAATCGAGCCGTGGTAATGCTTGCACATACATGTGATTATGCGCAGAGGTCCACCCTACCAGCCAACCTCAGATCTCAACGCAGGAACACATGAATGCACATACATTTGCACACATCCAGAGATAAACTCACCCGAAAGAAACCAAATTCCAAGAAATCCAGCCGTGGCAATGTTTGCACACACATGTGATTATGCGCAGAGGTCCACCCTACCAGCCAACCTCAGATCTACACGCAGGCACACATGAATGCACATACATTTGCACACATCCAGAGATAAACTCCCCCTCAGAAACCAAATTCCAAGAAATCGAGCCGTGGCAATGTTTTCACACACATGTGATTATGCGCAGAGGTCCACCCTACCAGCCCACCTCAGATCTCCACGCAAGCACACATGAATGCACATACATTTGCACACATCCAGAGATAAACTCCCCCTCAGAAACCAAATTTCAAGAAATCGAGCCGTGGCAATGCTTGCACACACATGTGATTATGTGCAGAGGTCCACCCTACCAGCCAACCTCAGATCTACAC
Source organism: Rhamphochromis sp. 'chilingali' (assembly GCF_963969265.1). Classification (NCBI taxonomy): domain Eukaryota; kingdom Metazoa; phylum Chordata; class Actinopteri; order Cichliformes; family Cichlidae; genus Rhamphochromis; species Rhamphochromis sp. 'chilingali'. The sequence continues at coordinate 2,036,824 of NC_137938.1, forward strand.
GCAGGCACACATGAATGCACATACATTTGGACACATCCAGAAATAAACTCCCCAAGAGAAACCAAATTCCAAGAAATCCAGCCGTGGCAATGCTTGCACACACATGTGATTATGCGCAGAGGTCCACCCTACCAGCCAACCTCAGAGCTCAACGCAAGAACACATGAATGCACATACATTTGCACACATTCAGAGATAAACTCCCCCTCAGAAACCAAATTCCAAGATATCCAGAAATGGAAATGTTTGCACACACATGTGATTATGCGCAGAGGTCCACCCTACCAGCACACCTCAGATCTCCACGCAAGCACACATGAATGCACATACATTTGCACACATCCAGAGATAAACTCCCCCTCAGAAACCAAATTTCAAGAAATCCAGCCGTGGCAATGCTTGCACACACATGTGATTATGCGCAGAGGTCCACCCTACCAGCCAACCTCAGATCTCAGCGCAGGAACACATGAATGCACATACTATTGCACACATCCAGAAATAAACTCCCCAAGAGAAACCAAATTCCAAGATATCCAGCCGTGGCAATGCTTGCACACACATGTGATTATGCGCAGAGGTCCACCCTACCAGCCAACCTCAGATCTCAACGCAGGAACACATGAATGCACATACATTTGCACACATCCAGAGATAAACTCCCCCTCAGAAACCAAATTTCAAGAAATCGAGCCGTGGCAATGCTTGCACACACATGTGATTATGCGCAGAGGTCCACCCTATGAGCCAACCTCAGATCTCAACGCAGGAACACATGAATGCACATACATTTGCACACATCCAGAGATAAACTCACCCCAAAGAATCCAAATTCCAAGAAATCGAGCCGTGGCAATGTTTGCACACACATGTGATTATGCGCAGAGGTACACCCTACCAGCCAACCTCAGATCTCCACGCAAGCACACATGAATGCACATACATTTGCACACATCCAGAGATAAACTCCCCCTCAGAAACCAAATTCCAAGAAATCGAGCCTTGGCAATGCTTGCACACACATGTTATTATTCGCAGAGGTCAACCCTATGAGCCAACCTCAGATCTCCACGCAAGCACACATGAATGCACATACATTTGGACACATCCAGAAATAAACTCCCCAAGAGAAACCAAATTCCAAGAAATCGAGCCGTGGCAATGCTTGCACACACATGTGATTATGCGCAGAGGTCCACCCTACCAGCCAACCTCAGATCTCGACGCAGGAACACATGAATGCACATACATTTGCACACATCCAGAAATAAACTCCCCCAGAGAAACCAAATTCCAAAATATCCAGCCGTGGCAATGCTTGCACACACATGTGATTATGCGCAGAGGTCCACCCTACCAGCCAACCTCAGATCTCAACGCAGGAACACATGAATGCACATATATTTGCACACATCCAGAGATAAACTCCCCCAGAGAAACCAAATTCCAAGATATCCAGAAATGGAAATGCTTGCACACACATGTGATTATGCGCAGAGGTCCACCCTACCAGCCAACCTCAGATCTCCACGCAAGCACAGATGAATGCACATACATTTGCACACATCCAGAGATAAACTCCCCAACAGAAACCAAATTCCAAGAAATCCAGCCGTGGCAATGCTTACACACACATGTGATTATGCGCAGAGGTCCACCCTACCAGCCAACCTCAGATCTCCACGCAAGCACAGATGAATGCACATACATTTGCACACATCCAGAGATAAACTCACCCCAAAGAAACCAAATTCCAAGACATCCAGCCGTGGCAATGTTTGCACACACATGTGATTATGCGCAGAGGTACACCCTACCAGCCAACCTCAGATCTACACGCAGGCACACATGAATGCACATACATTTGCACACATTCAGAGATAAACTCCCCCTCAGAAACCAAATTCCAAGATATCCAGAAATGGAAATGTTTGCACACACATGTGATTATGCGCAGAGGTCCACCCTACCAGCCAACCTCAGATCTCCACGCAAGCACACATGAATGCACATACATTTGCACACATCTAGAGATAAACTCCCCTTCAGAAACCAAATTCCAAGAAATCCAGCCGTGGCAATGCTTGCACACACATGTGATTATGCGCAGAGGTCCACCCTACCAGCCAACATCAGATCTCAACACAGGAACACATGAATGCACATACATTTGAACACATCCAGAAATAAACTCCCCTTCAGAAACCAAATTCCAAGAAATCGAGCCTTGGCAATGCTTGCACACACATGTTATTATTCGCAGAGGTCAACCCTATGAGCCAACCTCAGATCTCCACGCAAGCACACATGAATGCTCATACATTTGCACACATCCAGAGATAAACTCACCCCAAAGAATCCAAATTCCAAGAAATCGAGCCGTGGTAATGCTTGCACACACATGTGATTATGCGCAGAGGTCCACCCTACCAGCCAACCTCAGATCTCAACGCAGGAACACATGAATGCACATACATTTGCACACATCCAGAGATAAACTCACCCCAAAGAAACCAAATTCCAAGAAATCCAGCCGTGGCAATGTTTGCACACACATGTGATTATGCGCAGAGGTCCACCCTACCAGCCAACCTCAGATCTACACGCAGGCACACATGAATGCACATACATTTGCACACATCCAGAGATAAACTCCCCCTCAGAAACCAAATTCCAAGAAATCGAGCCGTGGCAATGTTTTCACACACATGTGATTATGCGCAGAGGTCCACCCTACCAGCCCACCTCAGATCTCCACGCAAGCACACATGAATGCACATACATTTGCACACATCCAGAGATAAACTCCCCCTCAGAAACCAAATTTCAAGAAATCGAGCCGTGGCAATGCTTGCACACACATGTGATTATGTGCAGAGGTCCACCCTACCAGCCAACCTCAGATCTACACGCAGGCACACATGAATGCACATACATTTGGACACATCCAGAAATAAACTCCCCAAGAGAAACCAAATTTCAAGAAATCGAGCCGTGGCAATGCTTGCACACACATGTGATTATGCGCAGAGGTCCACCCTACCAGCCAACCTAAGAGCTCAACGCAAGAACACATGAATGCACATACATTTGCACACATTCAGAGATAAACTCCCCCTCAGAAACCAAATTCCAAGATATCCAGAAATGGAAATGTTTGCACAGACATGTGATTATGCGCAGAGGTCCACCCTACCAGCACACCTCAGATCTCCACGCAAGCACACATGAATGCACATACATTTGCACACATCCAGAGATAAACTCCCCCTCAGAAACCAAATTTCAAGAAATCCAGCCGTGGCAATGCTTGCACACACATGTGATTATGCGCAGAGGTCCACCCTACCAGCCAACCTCAGATTTCAGCGCAGGAACACATGAATGCACATACATTTGCACACATCCAGAAATAAACTCCCCAAGAGAAACCAAATTCCAAGATATCCAGCCGTGGCAATGCTTGCACACACATGTGATTATGCGCAGAGGTCCACCCTACCAGCCAACCTCAGATCTCAACGCAGGAACACATGAATGCACATACATTTGCACACATCCAGAGATAAACTCCCCCTCAGAAACCAAATTTCAAGAAATCGAGCCGTGGCAATGCTTGCACACACATGTGATTATGCGCAGAGGTCCACCCTATGAGCCAACCTCAGATCTCAACGCAGGAACACATGAATGCACATACATTTGCACACATCCAGAGATAAACTCACCCCAAAGAATCCAAATTCCAAGAAATCGAGCCGTGGCAATGTTTGCACACACATGTGATTATGCGCAGAGGTACACCCTACCAGCCAACCTCAGATCTCCACGCAAGCACACATGAATGCACATACATTTGCACACATCCAGAGATAAACTCCCCCTCAGAAACCAAATTCCAAGAAATCGAGCCTTGGCAATGCTTGCACACACATGTTATTATTCGCAGAGGTCCACCCTATGAGCCAACCTCAGATCTCCACGCAAGCACACATGAATGCACATACATTTGGACACATCCAGAAATAAACTCCCCAAGAGAAACCAAATTCCAAGAAATCGAGCCGTGGCAATGCTTGCACACACATGTGATTATGCGCAGAGGTCCACCCTACCAGCCAACCTCAGATCTCGACGCAGGAACACATGAATGCACATACATTTGCACACATCCAGAAATAAACTCCCCCAGAGAAACCAAATTCCAAAATATCCAGCCGTGGCAATGCTTGCACACACATGTGATTATGCGCAGAGGTCCACCCTACCAGCCAACCTCAGATCTCAGCGCAGGAACACATGAATGCACATATATTTGCACACATCCAGAGATAAACTCCCCTTCAGAAACCAAATTCCAAGATATCCAGAAATGGAAATGCTTGCACACACCTGTGATTATGCGCAGAGGTCCACCCTACCAGCCAACCTCAGATCTCAACGCAGGAACACATGAATGCACATGAATTTGCACACATCCAGAAATAAACTCCCCCTCAGAAACCAAATTCCAAGAAATCCAGCCGTGGCAATGCTTGCATACACATGTGATTATGCGCAGAGGTCCACCCTACCAGCCAACCTCAGATCTCCACGCAAGCACAGATGAATGCACATACATTTGCACACATCCAGAGATAAACTCCCCAACAGAAACCAAATTCCAAGAAATCCAGCCGTGGCAATGCTTACACACACATGTGATTATGCGCAGAGGTCCACCCTACCAGCCAACCTCAGATCTCCACGCAAGCACAGATGAATGCACATACATTTGCACACATCCAGAGATAAACTCACCCCAAAGAAACCAAATTCCAAGACATCCAGCCGTGGCAATGTTTGCACACACATGTGATTATGCGCAGAGGTCCACCCTACCAGCCAACCTCAGATCTCCACGCAAGCACACATGAATGCACATACATTTGCACACATCCAGAGATAAACTCCCCTTCAGAAACCAAATTCCAAGAAATCGAGCCGTGGCAATGCTTGCACACACATGTGATTATGCGCAGAGGTCCACCCTACCAGCCAACCTCAGATCTCAGCGCAGGAACACATGAATGCACATACATTTGCACACATCCAGAAATAAACTCCCCAAGAGAAACCAAATTCCAAGAAATCGAGCCGTGGTAATGCTTGCACACACATGTGATTATGCGCAGAGGTCCACTCTACCAGCCAACCTCAGATCTCCACGCAAGCACACATGAATGCACATACATTTGCACACATCCAGAGATAAACTCACCCCAACGAATCCAAATTCCAAGAAATCGAGCCGTGGCAATGCTTGCACACACATGTGATTATGCGCAGAGGTCCACCCCACCAGCCAACCTCAGATCTCAACGCAGGAACACATGAATGCACATACATTTGCACACATCCAGAGATAAACTCCCCCTCAGAAACCAAATTCCAAGAAGTCGAGCCGTGGCAATGCTTGCACACACATGTGATTATGCGCAGAGGTCCACCCTATGAGCCAACCTCAGATCTCCACGCAGGCACACATGAATGCACATACATTTGCACACATCCAGAGATAAACTCCCCCTCAGAAACCAAATTCCAAGAAATCGAGCCGTGGCAATGCTTGCACACACATGTGATTATGCGCAGAGGTCCACCCTACCAGCCAACCTCAGATCTACACGCAGGCACACATGAATGCACATACATTTGCACACATCCAGAGATAAACTCACCCCAACGAATCCAAATTCCAAGAAATCGAGCCGTGGCAATGCTTGCACACACATGTGATTATGCGCAGAGGTCCACCCCACCAGCCAACCTCAGATCTCAACGCAGGAACACATGAATGCACATACATTTGCACACATCCAGAGATAAACTCCCCCTCAGAAACCAAATTCCAAGAAATCGAGCCGTGGCAATGCTTGCACACACATGTGATTATGCGCAGAGGTCCACCCTATGAGCCAACCTCAGATCTCCACGCAGGCACACATGAATGCACATACATTTGCACACATCCAGAGATAAACTCCCCCTCAGAAACCAAATTCCAAGAAATCGAGCCGTGGCAATGCTTGCACACACATGTGATTATGCGCAGAGGTCCACCCTACCAGCCAACCTCAGATCTACACGCAGGCACACATGAATGCACATACATTTGCACACATCCAGAGATAAACTCACCCCAACGAATCCAAATTCCAAGAAATCGAGCCGTGGCAATGCTTGCACACACATGTGATTATGCGCAGAGGTCCACCCTACCAGCCAACCTCAGATCTCAACGCAGGAACACATGAATGCACATACATTTGCACACATCCAGAGATAAACTCCCCAACAGAAACCAAATTCCAAGAAATCGAGCCGTGGCAATGCTTGCACACACATGTGATTATGCGCAGAGGTCCACCCTATGAGCCAATCTCAGATCTCCACGCAAGCACACATGAATGCACATACATTTGCACACATCCAGAAATAAACTCCCCAAGAGACCAAATTCCAAGAAATCCAGCCGTGGCAATGCTTGCACACACATGTGATTATGCGCAGAGGTCCACCCTACCAGCCAACCTAAGAGCTCAACGCAAGAACACATGAATGCACATACATTTGCACACATTCAGAGATAAACTCCCCCTCAGAAACCAAATTCCAAGATATCCAGAAATGGAAATGTTTGCACACACATGTGATTATGCGCAGAGGTCCACCCTACCAGCCAACCTCAGATCTCCACGCAAGCACACATGAATGCACATACATTTGCACACATCCAGAGATAAACTCCCCAACAGAAACCAAATTCCAAGAAATCCAGCCGTGGCAATGCTTGCACACACATGTGATTATGCGCAGAGGTCCACCCTACCAGCCAACCTCAGATCTCCACGCAAGCACACATGAATGCACAAACATTTGCACACATCCAGAAATAAACTCCCCCAGAGAAACCAAATTCCAAGATATCCAGCCGTGGCAATGCTTGCACACACATGTGATTATGCGCAGAGGTCCACCCTACCAGCCAACCTCAGGTCTCAACGCAGGAACAAATGAATGCACATACATTTGCACACATCCAGAGATAAACTCACCCCAAAGAAACCAAATTCCAAGAAATCCAGCCGTGGCAATGTTTGCACACACATGTGATTATGCGCAGAGGTACACCCTACCAGCCCACCTCAGATCTCCACGCAAGCACACATGAATGCACATACATTTGCACACATCCAGAGATAAACTCCCCCTCAGAAACCAAATTCCAAGAAATCGAGCCGTGGCAATGTTTGCACACACATGTGATTATGCGCAGAGGTCCACCCTACCAGCCCACCTCAGATCTCCACGCAAGCACACATGAATGCACATACATTTGCACACATCCAGAGAAAAACTCCCCCTCAGAAACCAAATTTCAAGAAATCGAGCCGTGGCAATGCTTGCACACACATGTGATTATGTGCAGAGGTCCACCCTACCAGCCAACCTCAGATCTACACGCAGGCACACATGAATGCACATACATTTGGACACATCCAGAAATAAACTCCCCAAGAGAAACCAAATTCCAAGAAATCGAGCCGTGGCAATGCTTGCACACACATGTGATTATGCGCAGAGGTCCACCCTACCAGCCAACCTAAGAGCTCAACGCAAGAACACATGAATGCACATACATTTGCACACATTCAGAGATAAACTCCCCCTCAGAAACCAAATTCCAAGATATCCAGAAATGGAAATGTTTGCACACACATGTGATTATGCGCAGAGGTCCACCCTACCAGCCAACCTCAGATCTCCACGCAAGCACACATGAATGCACATACATTTGCACACATCCAGAGATAAACTCCCCCTCAGAAACCAAATTTCAAGAAATCCAGCCGTGGCAATGCTTGCACACACATGTGATTATGCGCAGAGGTCCACCCTACCAGCCAACCTCAGATCTCAGCGCAGGAACACATGAATGCACATACATTTGCACACATCCAGAAATAAACTCCCCAAGAGAAACCAAATTCCAAGATATCCAGCCGTGGCAATGCTTGCACACACATGTGATTATGCGCAGAGGTACACCCTACCAGCCAACCTCAGATCTCCACGCAAGCACACATGAATGCACATACATTTGCACACATCCAGAGATAAACTCCCCCTCAGAAACCAAATTTCAAGAAATCCAGCCGTGGCAATGCTTGCACACACATGTGATTATGCGCAGAGGTCCACCCTACCAGCCAACCTCAGATCTCAACGCAGGAACACATGAATGCACATACATTTGCACACATCCAGAGATAAACTCACCCCAAAGAATCCAAATTCCAAGAAATCGAGCCGTGGTAATGCTTGCACACACATGTGATTATGCGCAGAGGTCCACTCTACCAGCCAACCTCAGATCTCAGCGCAGGAACACATGAATACACATACATTTGCACACATCCAGAAATAAACTCCCCAAGAGAAACCAAATTCCAAGAAATCGAGCCGTGGCAATGCTTGCACACACATGTGATTATGCGCAGAGGTCCACCCTATGAGCCAACCTCAGATCTCCACGCAGGCACACATGAATGCACATACATTTGCACACATCCAGAGATAAACTCCCCCTCAGAAACCAAATTCCAAGAAATCGAGCCGTGGCAATGCTTGCACACACATGTGATTATGCGCAGAGGTCCACCCTACCAGCCAACCTCAGATCTCAACGCAGGAACACATGAATGCACATACATTTGCACACATCCAGAGATAAACTCCCCCTCAGAAACCAAATTCCAAGAAATCGAGCCGTGGCAATGCTTGCACACACATGTGATTATGCGCAGAGGTCCACCCTATGAGCCAACCTCAGATCTCCACGCAGGCACACATGAATGCACATACATTTGCACACATCCAGAGATAAACTCCCCCTCAGAAACCAAATTCCAAGAAATCGAGCCGTGGCAATGCTTGCACACACATGTGATTATGCGCAGAGGTCCACCCTACCAGCCAACCTCAGATCTCAACGCAGGAACACATGAATGCACATACATTTGCACACATCCAGAGATAAACTCCCCAACAGAAACCAAATTCCAAGAAATCGAGCCGTGGCAATGCTTGCACACACATGTGATTATGCGCAGAGGTCCACCCTACCAGCCAACCTCAGATCTCCACGCAAGCACACATGAATGCACATACATTTGCACACATCCAGAAATAAACTCCCCCAGAGAAACCAAATTCCAAGATATCCAGCCGTGGCAATGCTTGCACACACATGTGATTATGCGCAGAGGTCCACCCTACCAGCCAACCTCAGGTCTCAACGCAGGAACACATGAATGCACATACATTTGGACACATCCAGAAATAAACTCCCCAAGAGACCAAATTCCAAGAAATCCAGCCGTGGCAATGCTTGCACACACATGTGATTATGCGCAGAGGTCCACCCTACCAGCCAACCTAAGAGCTCAACGCAAGAACACATGAATGCACATACATTTGCACACATTCAGAGATAAACTCCCCCTCAGAAACCAAATTCCAAGATATCCAGAAATGGAAATGTTTGCACACACATGTGATTATGCGCAGAGGTCCACCCTACCAGCCAACCTCAGATCTCCACGCAAGCACACATGAATGCACATACATTTGCACACATCCAGAGATAAACTCCCCAACAGAAACCAAATTTCAAGAAATCCAGCCGTGGCAATGCTTGCACACACATGTGATTATGCGCAGAGGTCCACCCTACCAGCCAACCTCAGATCTCCACGCAAGCACACATGAATGCACATACATTTGCACACATCCAGAAATAAACTCCCCAAGAGAAACCAAATTCCAAGATATCCAGCCGTGGCAATGCTTGCACACACATGTGATTATGCGCAGAGGTCCACCCTACCAGCCAACCTCAGATCTCCACGCAAGCACACATGAATGCACATACATTTGCACACATCCAGAAATAAACTCCCCAAGAGAAACCAAATTCCAAGAAATCGAGCCGTGGTAATGCTTGCACACACATGTGATTGTGCGCAGAGGTCCACTCTACCAGCCAACCTCAGATCTCCACGCAAGCACACATGAATGCACATACATTTGCACACATCCAGAGATAAACTCACCCCAACGAATCCAAATTCCAAGAAATCGAGCCGTGGCAATGCTTGCACACACATGTGATTATGCGCAGAGGTCCACCCCACCAGCCAACCTCAGATCTCAACGCAGGAACACATGAATGCACATACATTTGCACACATCCAGAGATAAACTCCCCCTCAGAAACCAAATTCCAAGAAATCGAGCCGTGGCAATGCTTGCACACACATGTGATTATGCGCAGAGGTCCACCCTATGAGCCAACCTCAGATCTCCACGCAGGCACACATGAATGCACATACATTTGCACACATCCAGAGATAAACTCCCCCTCAGAAACCAAATTCCAAGAAATCGAGCCGTGGCAATGCTTGCACACACATGTGATTATGCGCAGAGGTCCACCCTACCAGCCAACCTCAGATCTACACGCAGGCACACATGAATGCACATACATTTGCACACATCCAGAGATAAACTCACCCCAACGAATCCAAATTCCAAGAAATCGAGCCGTGGCAATGCTTGCACACACATGTGATTATGCGCAGAGGTCCACCCTACCAGCCAACCTCAGATCTCAACGCAGGAACACATGAATGCACATACATTTGCACACATCCAGAGATAAACTCCCCAACAGAAACCAAATTCCAAGAAATCGAGCCGTGGCAATGCTTGCACACACATGTGATTATGCGCAGAGGTCCACCCTATGAGCCAACCTCAGATCTCCACGCAAGCACACATGAATGCACATACATTTGCACACATCCAGAAATAAACTCCCCAAGAGACCAAATTCCAAGAAATCCAGCCGTGGCAATGCTTGCACACACATGTGATTATGCGCAGAGGTCCACCCTACCAGCCAACCTAAGAGCTCAACGCAAGAACACATGAATGCACATACATTTGCACACATTCAGAGATAAACTCCCCCTCAGAAACCAAATTCCAAGATATCCAGAAATGGAAATGTTTGCACACACATGTGATTATGCGCAGAGGTCCACCCTACCAGCTAACCTCAGATCTCCACGCAAGCACACATGAATGCACATACATTTGCACACATCCAGAGATAAACTCCCCAACAGAAACCAAATTCCAAGAAATCCAGCCGTGGCAATGCTTGCACACACATGTGATTATGCGCAGAGGTCCACCCTACCAGCCAACCTCAGATCTCCACGCAAGCACACATGAATGCACAAACATTTGCACACATCCAGAAATAAACTCCCCCAGAGAAACCAAATTCCAAGATATCCAGCCGTGGCAATGCTTGCACACACATGTGATTATGCGCAGAGGTCCACCCTACCAGCCAACCTCAGGTCTCAACGCAGGAACAAATGAATGCACATACATTTGCACACATCCAGAGATAAACTCACCCCAAAGAAACCAAATTCCAAGAAATCCAGCCGTGGCAATGTTTGCACACACATGTGATTATGCGCAGAGGTACACCCTACCAGCCCACCTCAGATCTCCACGCAAGCACACATGAATGCACATACATTTGCACACATCCAGAGATAAACTCCCCCTCAGAAACCAAATTCCAAGAAATCGAGCCGTGGCAATGTTTGCACACACATGTGATTATGCGCAGAGGTCCACCCTACCAGCCCACCTCAGATCTCCACGCAAGCACACATGAATGCACATACATTTGCACACATCCAGAGAAAAACTCCCCCTCAGAAACCAAATTTCAAGAAATCGAGCCGTGGCAATGCTTGCACACACATGTGATTATGTGCAGAGGTCCACCCTACCAGCCAACCTCAGATCTACACGCAGGCACACATGAATGCACATACATTTGGACACATCCAGAAATAAACTCCCCAAGAGAAACCAAATTCCAAGAAATCCAGCCGTGGCAATGCTTGCACACACATGTGATTATGCGCAGAGGTCCACCCTACCAGCCAACCTAAGAGCTCAACGCAAGAACACATGAATGCACATACATTTGCACACATTCAGAGATAAACTCCCCCTCAGAAACCAAATTCCAAGATATCCAGAAATGGAAATGTTTGCACACACATGTGATTATGCGCAGAGGTCCACCCTACCAGCCAACCTCAGATCTCCACGCAAGCACACATGAATGCACATACATTTGCACACATCCAGAGATAAACTCCCCCTCAGAAACCAAATTTCAAGAAATCCAGCCGTGGCAATGCTTGCACACACATGTGATTATGCGCAGAGGTCCACCCTACCAGCCAACCTCAGATCTCAACGCAGGAACACATGAATGCACATACATTTGCACACATCCAGAGATAAACTCACCCCAAAGAATCCAAATTCCAAGAAATCCAGCCGTGGTAATGCTTGCACACACATGTGATTATGCGCAGAGGTCCACCCTACCAGCCAACCTCAGATCTCAGCGCAGGAACACATGAATGCACATACATTTGCACACATTCAGAGATAAACTCCCCCTCAGAAACCAAATTCCAAGATATCCAGAAATGGAAATGTTTGCACACACATGTGATTATGCGCAGAGGTCCACCCTACCAGCCAACCTCAGATCTCCACGCAAGCACACATGAATGCACATACATTTGCACACATCCAGAGATAAACTCCCCAACAGAAACCAAATTTCAAGAAATCCAGCCGTGGCAATGCTTGCACACACATGTGATTATGCGCAGAGGTCCACCCTACCAGCCAACCTCAGATCTCCACGCAAGCACACATGAATGCACATACATTTGCACACATCCAGAAATAAACTCCCCAAGAGAAACCAAATTCCAAGATATCCAGCCGTGGCAATGCTTGCACACACATGTGATTATGCGCAGAGGTCCACCCTACCAGCCAACCTCAGATCTCCACGCAAGCACACATGAATGCACATACATTTGCACACATCCAGAAATAAACTCCCCAAGAGAAACCAAATTCCAAGAAATCGAGCCGTGGTAATGCTTGCACACACATGTGATTATGCGCAGAGGTCCACTCTACCAGCCAACCTCAGATCTCCACGCAAGCACACATGAATGCACATACATTTGCACACATCCAGAGATAAACTCACCCCAACGAATCCAAATTCCAAGAAATCGAGCCGTGGCAATGCTTGCACACACATGTGATTATGCGCAGAGGTCCACCCCACCAGCCAACCTCAGATCTCAACGCAGGAACACATGAATGCACATACATTTGCACACATCCAGAGATAAACTCCCCCTCAGAAACCAAATTCCAAGAAATCGAGCCGTGGCAATGCTTGCACACACATGTGATTATGCGCAGAGGTCCACCCTATGAGCCAACCTCAGATCTCCACGCAGGCACACATGAATGCACATACATTTGCACACATCCAGAGATAAACTCCCCCTCAGAAACCAAATTCCAAGAAATCGAGCCGTGGCAATGCTTGCACACACATGTGATTATGCGCAGAGGTCCACCCTACCAGCCAACCTCAGATCTACACGCAGGCACACATGAATGCACATACATTTGCACACATCCAGAGATAAACTCACCCCAACGAATCCAAATTCCAAGAAATCGAGCCGTGGCAATGCTTGCACACACATGTGATTATGCGCAGAGGTCCACCCTACCAGCCAACCTCAGATCTCAACGCAGGAACACATGAATGCACATACATTTGCACACATCCAGAGATAAACTCCCCAACAGAAACCAAATTCCAAGAAATCGAGCCGTGGCAATGCTTGCACACACATGTGATTATGCGCAGAGGTCCACCCTATGAGCCAACCTCAGATCTCCACGCAAGCACACATGAATGCACATACATTTGCACACATCCAGAAATAAACTCCCCAAGAGACCAAATTCCAAGAAATCCAGCCGTGGCAATGCTTGCACACACATGTGATTATGCGCAGAGGTCCACCCTACCAGCCAACCTAAGAGCTCAACGCAAGAACACATGAATGCACATACATTTGCACACATTCAGAGATAAACTCCCCCTCAGAAACCAAATTCCAAGATATCCAGAAATGGAAATGTTTGCACACACATGTGATTATGCGCAGAGGTCCACCCTACCAGCCAACCTCAGATCTCCACGCAAGCACACATGAATGCACATACATTTGCACACATCCAGAGATAAACTCCCCAACAGAAACCAAATTCCAAGAAATCCAGCCGTGGCAATGCTTGCACACACATGTGATTATGCGCAGAGGTCCACCCTACCAGCCAACCTCAGATCTCCACGCAAGCACACATGAATGCACAAACATTTGCACACATCCAGAAATAAACTCCCCCAGAGAAACCAAATTCCAAGATATCCAGCCGTGGCAATGCTTGCACACACATGTGATTATGCGCAGAGGTCCACCCTACCAGCCAACCTCAGGTCTCAACGCAGGAACAAATGAATGCACATACATTTGCACACATCCAGAGATAAACTCACCCCAAAGAAACCAAATTCCAAGAAATCCAGCCGTGGCAATGTTTGCACACACATGTGATTTTGCGCAGAGGTACACCCTACCAGCCCACCTCAGATCTCCACGCAAGCACACATGAATGCACATACATTTGCACACATCCAGAGATAAACTCCCCCTCAGAAACCAAATTCCAAGAAATCGAGCCGTGGCAATGTTTGCACACACATGTGATTATGCGCAGAGGTCCACCCTACCAGCCCACCTCAGATCTCCACGCAAGCACACATGAATGCACATACATTTGCACACATCCAGAGAAAAACTCCCCCTCAGAAACCAAATTTCAAGAAATCGAGCCGTGGCAATGCTTGCACACACATGTGATTATGTGCAGAGGTCCACCCTACCAGCCAACCTCAGATCTACACGCAGGCACACATGAATGCACATACATTTGGACACATCCAGAAATAAACTCCCCAAGAGAAACCAAATTCCAAGAAATCCAGCCGTGGCAATGCTTGCACACACATGTGATTATGCGCAGAGGTCCACCCTACCAGCCAACCTAAGAGCTCAACGCAAGAACACATGAATGCACATACATTTGCACACATTCAGAGATAAACTCCCCCTCAGAAACCAAATTCCAAGATATCCAGAAATGGAAATGTTTGCACACACATGTGATTATGCGCAGAGGTCCACCCTACCAGCCAACCTCAGATCTCCACGCAAGCACACATGAATGCACATACATTTGCACACATCCAGAGATAAACTCCCCCTCAGAAACCAAATTTCAAGAAATCCAGCCGTGGCAATGCTTGCACACACATGTGATTATGCGCAGAGGTCCACCCTACCAGCCAACCTCAGATCTCAGCGCAGGAACACATGAATGCACATACATTTGCACACATCCAGAAATAAACTCCCCAAGAGAAACCAAATTCCAAGATATCCAGCCGTGGCAATGCTTGCACACACATGTGATTATGCGATGAGGTACACCCTACCAGCCAACCTCAGATCTCCACGCAAGCACACATGAATGCACATACATTTGCACACATCCAGAGATAAACTCCCCCTCAGAAACCAAATTTCAAGAAATCCAGCCGTGGCAATGCTTGCACACACATGTGATTATGCGCAGAGGTCCACCCTACCAGCCAACCTCAGATCTCAACGCAGGAACACATGAATGCACATACATTTGCACACATCCAGAGATAAACTCACCCCAAAGAATCCAAATTCCAAGAAATCGAGCCGTGGTAATGCTTGCACACACATGTGATTATGCGCAGAGGTCCACTCTACCAGCCAACCTCAGATCTCAGCGCAGGAACACATGAATGCACATACATTTGCACACATCCAGAAATAAACTCCCCAAGAGAAACCAAATTCCAAGAAATCGAGCCGTGGCAATGCTTGCACACACATGTGATTATGCGCAGAGGTCCACTCTACCAGCCAACCTCAGATCTCCACGCAAGCACACATGAATGCACATACATTTGCACACATCCAGAGATAAACTCCCCCTCAGAAACCAAATTCCAAGAAATCGAGCCGTGGCAATGCTTGCACACACATGTGATTATGCGCAGAGGTCCACCCTATGAGCCAACCTCAGATCTCCACGCAGGCACACATGAATGCACATACATTTGCACACATCCAGAGATAAACTCCCCCTCAGAAACCAAATTCCAAGAAATCGAGCCGTGGCAATGCTTGCACACACATGTGATTATGCGCAGAGGTCCACCCTACCAGCCAACCTCAGATCTCAACGCAGGAACACATGAATGCACATACATTTGCACACATCCAGAGATAAACTCCCCCTCAGAAACCAAATTCCAAGAAATCGAGCCGTGGCAATGCTTGCACACACATGTGATTATGCGCAGAGGTCCACCCTATGAGCCAACCTCAGATCTCCACGCAGGCACACATGAATGCACATACATTTGCACACATCCAGAGATAAACTCCCCCTCAGAAACCAAATTCCAAGAAATCGAGCCGTGGCAATGCTTGCACACACATGTGATTATGCGCAGAGGTCCACCCTACCAGCCAACCTCAGATCTCAACGCAGGAACACATGAATGCACATACATTTGCACACATCCAGAGATAAACTCCCCAACAGAAACCAAATTCCAAGAAATCGAGCCGTGGCAATGCTTGCACACACATGTGATTATGCGCAGAGGTCCACCCTACCAGCCAACCTCAGATCTCCACGCAAGCACACATGAATGCACATACATTTGCACACATCCAGAAATAAACTCCCCCAGAGAAACCAAATTCCAAGATATCCAGCCGTGGCAATGCTTGCACACACATGTGATTATGCGCAGAGGTCCACCCTACCAGCCAACCTCAGGTCTCAACGCAGGAACACATGAATGCACATACATTTGGACACATCCAGAAATAAACTCCCCAAGAGACCAAATTCCAAGAAATCCAGCCGTGGCAATGCTTGCACACACATGTGATTATGCGCAGAGGTCCACCCTACCAGCCAACCTAAGAGCTCAACGCAAGAACACATGAATGCATATACATTTGCACACATTCAGAGATAAACTCCCCCTCAGAAACCAAATTCCAAGATATCCAGAAATGGAAATGTTTGCACACACATGTGATTATGCGCAGAGGTCCACCCTACCAGCCAACCTCAGATCTCCACGCAAGCACACATGAATGCACATACATTTGCACACATCCAGAGATAAACTCCCCAACAGAAACCAAATTTCAAGAAATCCAGCCGTGGCAATGCTTGCACACACATGTGATTATGCGCAGAGGTCCACCCTACCAGCCAACCTCAGATCTCCACGCAAGCACACATGAATGCACATACATTTGCACACATCCAGAAATAAACTCCCCAAGAGAAACCAAATTCCAAGATATCCAGCCGTGGCAATGCTTGCACACACATGTGATTATGCGCAGAGGTACACCCTACCAGCCAACCTCAGATCTCCACGCAAGCACACATGAATGCACATACATTTGCACACATCCAGAGATCCACAGTGCGCATGCGCCAACCAGCGTGCAGCCTGTTACAGTCGCTCCTGCTTTTCTCTTAGTTTAGCTCTTTTTTCTTACGTATTCTTTTTTTTCTGACTTGTATTTTCCTCCGTTTTCTATCTCTTACTCAATCATGTGGATTGAGAGAGTTTTTGTTCTTCTGGTGGCCGTGGAACTGTTACTTTTATCATGGAACGGGACCGCGGCACATCTCCTACACGCACAGACTGTTTACTCCAGAGATCAGCTGATCGCCCTGATGCCGGCCGGCTCGCTGGCCAGGCCCGCAGAAGTGCCCGCAGAAGTACCAGCTGAAATTTGGAGGAAAACACATCGGGGATGCAGAGGTCAAGGACAGAAGAGAAGAAAAAAGGTGACGGTGAGACAGCGGAGGCTCGAAGCGAGGAGGAGGTTTAAACCGTGTCTGCCGTCTATCGTGATGGGAAATGTGCGATCGTTGGCAAGTAAAATCGACGAGCTCTCAGCACTGGTACGGAGTCAGAGGGAATACCGAGAGTGTAGCCTGATGTGTTTCACCGAATCATGGCTGCACCAGGTCATTCCCGATGAGAATGCTTCCGTGGAAGGCTTCCACACTGTTCGGGCGGACAGGGACAGCATCGCTAGCGGTAAGCGTAAAGGAGGTGGGCTTGCTGTTTTAGTTAACAACCGGTGGTGTAACCCTGCCAACATAACAATCAAAGAAAGGATTTGTTGCCCGGACACTGAACTGTGTGCTGTTGGACTCAGGCCGTATTATTTACCCAGGGAATTCTCTCACGTCATCTTGGTGGCTGTTTATGTTCCCCCCTCTGCTAACCCCACAGCTGCATGTGACACTATCCACTCTGCCATAGCTCGGCTACAGACTCAGCACCCGAGTGCCTTTATTGTGATCTCGGGTGACTTCAACCATGTATCACTGGACAATACACTACCAACATTCAAACAATATGTGGACTGTCCCACCAGGGGAGAGAAAACTTTAGACTTACTGTATGCTAACGTCAAGGATGCATACAGCTCCTCCTCCCTCCCCCCACTTGGTAGGTCAGATCATAACCTGATTCACCTCACCCCCCGCTATGTGCCAATTGTGAGGAGGGAACCTGTGACCACCAGGACTGTTAGGAGGTGGTCAGAGGAGGCAATAGCGGAACTACAGGGCTGTTTCGAGGTGACCGACTGGGAAACACTCTGTGAGCCTCACGCCGAGGACATCAATGGGCTTACTGAGTGTATCACAGACTACATAACTTTCTGCACCGACTCCATTGTTCCAGCTCAGACTGTTCATTGTTACCCAAATAACAAGCCGTGGGTGACTAAGGACATCAAAGCCCTCCTCAACAACAAGAAGAGGGCTTTCAGAGGGGGCAACAAAGAGGAGGTGAGGAAGATCCAGGTGTTACTAAAGGACAAGATCAGAGAGGCTAAGGAAAATTACAGGAGGAAGCTGGAGTGGAAACTCCAGCAGAACAGCATGAGAGAGGTGTGGAGGGGCATGAAGACCATCACTGGATTCAGGCCAACCAACAGCAGGGGAGCTGAGGGAGGTGCGAATAGAGCCGACGAGTTGAATCTGTTTTTCAATAGATTCGACACCACAGTGTCTGCTCCCACCCCCACAACCTCACCTGCAGTCAGCCTGGAATCCAGAGCCACACCACTGTGCCAGCCTCTCTCTTCACATGTTGCCTCCTGTGAGATTCCTGACACCCCTCCCCCACCCATCACCTTCACTCAATACCAGGTTGAGATGCAAATGAGGAGACTTCACTCAGGCAAGTCTGCTGGACCAGACGGAGTGAGTCCCCTTGTCCTCAAGGCCTGTGCCCCCCAGCTGTGTGGAGTCTTTCATAAACTGTTTATGCTGAGTCTGAGTCTGCAGAGGGTCCCGGTGATGTGGAAGACATCATGCCTCGTCCCTGTACCAAAGACGCCTCGTCCCAGTGGCCCCCAGGATTACAGGCCCGTGGCACTGACCTCCCACATCATGAAGACCCTGGAAAGGCTCATCCTGGACCAGCTGCGACCCATAGTAAGACCACATCTGGATCCCCTTCAGTTCGCTTATCAGCCTCGTCTCGGAACAGAGGACGCCATCATCTACCTGCTCAATCGTGTCTACACCCATCTGGACCAGCCGGCGAGCACTGTGAGGGTCATGTTTTTTGACTTTTCCAGTGCTTTCAACACCATCAGGCCGACCCTCCTGGGTGATAAGTTAGCAGCGATGCAGGTGGATGCTTCTCTGGTGTCCTGGATTGTTGATTACCTGACAGGAAGACCACAATATGTACGTCTCCCACAGTGTGTGTCTGACAAGGTGATTAGCAACACAGGGGCACCACAGGGGACTGTCCTCTCCCCCTTCCTCTTCACCCTCTACACCACAGACTTCAGCCACTGCACAGAGACCTGCCATCTTCAGAAGTTTTCTGATGACTCTGCGGTGGTTGGATGCATCAGCAGGGATGATGAGACAGAGTACCGGGCTGTGGTCGACTCCTTTGTCACATGGTGTGAGCAGAATCATCTGCAGCTCAACGTGGCAAAGACCAAGGAACTGATCGTGGACTTCAGGAAGACCAGGAAACACTTGACCCCTGTTTCAATCCAGGGGGTCAGTGTTGACATTGTGGAGGACTATAAATACCTTGGAGTACACATTGACAATAAACTGGACTGGGCTAAAAACACCACAGCACTTTACAGGAAGGGCCAGAATCGTCTCTATTTTTTGAGGCGACTGAGGTCCTTCAACATCTGCCAGAAAATGCTGAGGATTTTCTATGAGTCTGTGGTGGCCAGTGCGATCCTCTATGCTGTTGCATGCTGGGGGAGCAGGCTGAGGGTCGCAGATGCCAACAGACTTAATAAACTGATCCGTAAGGCCAGCAATGTTGTGGGGATGGAGCTGGACTCCCTCAAGGTGGTGTCGGAGAGGCGGATGCTGTCCAAGATAAAGACAATGTTGGATAACACCTCCCACCCACTCCATGACATGTTGGTCAGTCACAGGAGCTCGTTCAGTGAGAGACTGAGATTACCGAAAAGCACCACTGAACGACACAGGAAATCATTCCTGCCTGTGGCCATCTCCCTGTACAACGCATCCACTTAACACACTGTTTGCTGCTACAACTACACATGTTTCTTTTCCAAATATTTATTTATAAGTGACTTATGTATGTATGTATGTATATATATGTATATATTGTACTATTCTTAGTTAGCGTATTGTCTGTCTTGTCTTAATGTTGGTTTAAAATGGAGCACTGTAACAAAAAATAATTTCCCCCAGGGATCAATAAAGTATTCTGATTCTGATTCTGATTCTGATAAACTCCCCCTCAGAAACCAAATTTCAAGAAATCCAGCCGTGGCAATGTTTGCACACACATGTGATTATGCGCAGAGGTACACCCTACCAGCCAACCTCAGATCTCCACGCAAGCACACATGAATGCACATACATTTGCACACATCCAGAGATAAACTCCCCCTCAGAAACCAAATTCCAAGAAATCGAGCCTTGGCAATGCTTGCACACACATGTTATTATTCGCAGAGGTCAACCCTATGAGCCAACCTCAGATCTCCACGCAAGCACACATGAATGCACATACATTTGCACACATCCAGAGATAAACTCACCCCAAAGAATCCAAATTCCAAGAAATCGAGCCGTGGTAATGCTTGCACACACATGTGATTATGCGCAGAGGTCCACTCTACCAGCCAACCTCAGATCTCAGCGCAGGAACACATGAATGCACATACATTTGCACACATCCAGAAATAAACTCCCCAAGAGAAACCAAATTCCAAGAAATCGAGCCGTGGTAATGCTTGCACACACATGTGATTATGCGCAGAGGTCCACTCTACCAGCCAACCTCAGATCTCCACGCAAGCACACATGAATGCACATACATTTGCACACATCCAGAGATAAACTCACCCCAACGAATCCAAATTCCAAGAAATCGAGCCGTGGCAATGCTTGCACACACATGTGATTATGCGCAGAGGTCCACCCTACCAGCCAACCTCAGATCTCCACGCAGGAACACATGAATGCACATACATTTGCACACATCCAGAGATAAACTCCCCAACAGAAACCAAATTCCAAGAAATCGAGCCGTGGCAATGCTTGCACACACATGTGATTATGCGCAGAGGTCCACCCTACCAGCCAACCTCAGATCTCCACGCAAGCACACATGAATGCACATACATTTGCACACATCCAGAAATAAACTCCCCCAAAGAAACCAAATTCCAAGATATCCAGCCGTGGCAATGCTTGCACACACATGTGATTATGCGCAGAGGTCCACCCTACCAGCCAACCTCAGGTCTCAACGCAGGAACACATGAATGCATATACATTTGGACACATCCAGAAATAAACTCCCCTTCAGAAACCAAATTCCAAGAAATCCAGCCGTGGCAATGCTTGCACACACATGTGATTATGCGCAGAGGTCCACCCTACCAGCCAACCTCAGATCTCAACGCAGGAACACATGAATGCACATACATTTGCACACATCCAGAGATAAACTCACCCCAAAGAAACCAAATTCCAAGAAATCCAGCCGTGGCAATGTTTGCACACACATGTGATTATGCGCAGAGGTCCACCCTACCAGCCAACCTCAGATCTCAACGCAGGCACACATGAATGCACATACATTTGCACACATCCAGAGATAAACTCCCCCTCAGAAACCAAATTCCAAGAAATCGAGCCGTGGCAATGTTTGCACACACATGTGATTATGCGCAGAGGTCCACCCTACCAGCCCACCTCAGATCTCCACGCAAGCACACATGAATGCACATACATTTGCACACATCCAGAAATAAACTCCCCCAGAGAAACCAAATTCCAAGATATCCAGCCGTGGCAATGCTTGCACACACATGTGATTATGCGCAGAGGTCCACCCTACCAGCCAACCTCAGATCTCAACGCAGGCACACATGAATGCACATACATTTGCACACATCCAGAGATAAACTCCCCCTCAGAAACCAAATTTCAAGAAATCCAGCCGTGGCAATGCTTGCACACACATGTGATTATGCGCAGAGGTCCACCCTACCAGCCAACCTCAGATCTCAACGCAGGAACACATGAATGCACATACATTTGCACACATCCAGAGATAAACTCCCCCTCAGAAACCAAATTTCAAGAAATCGAGCCGTGGCAATGCTTGCACACACATGTGATTATGCGCAGAGGTCCACCCTATGAGCCAACCTCAGATCTCAACGCAGGAACACATGAATGCACATACATTTGCACACATCCAGAGATAAACTCACCCCAAAGAATCCAAATTCCAAGAAATCGAGCCGTGGCAATGTTTGCACACACATGTGATTATGCGCAGAGGTACACCCTACAAGCCAACCTCAGATCTCCACGCAAGCACACATGAATGCACATACATTTGCACACATCCAGAGATAAACTCCCCCTCAGAAACCAAATTCCAAGAAATCGAGCCTTGGCAATGCTTGCACACACATGTTATTATTCGCAGAGGTCAACCCTATGAGCCAACCTCAGATCTCCACGCAAGCACACATGAATGCACATACATTTGCACACATCCAGAGATAAACTCACCCCAAAGAATCCAAATTCCAAGAAATCGAGCCGTGGCAATGCTTGCACACACATGTGATTATGCGCAGAGGTCCACCCCACCAGCCAACCTGAGATCTAAACGCAGGAACACATGAATGCACATACATTTGCACACATCCAGAGATAAACTCCCCCTCAGAAACCAAATTCCAAGAAATCGAGCCGTGGCAATGCTTGCACACACATGTGATTATGCGCAGAGGTCCACCCTATGAGCCAACCTCAGATCTCCACGCAGGCACACATGAATGCACATACATTTGCACACATCCAGAGATAAACTCACCCCAACGAATCCAAATTCCAAGAAATCGAGCCGTGGCAATGCTTGCACACACATGTGATTATGCGCAGAGGTCCACCCTACCAGCCAACCTCAGATCTCAACGCAGGAACACATGAATGCACATACATTTGCACACATCCAGAGATAAACTCCCCAACAGAAACCAAATTCCAAGAAATCCAGCCGTGGCAATGCTTGCACACACATGTGATTATGCGCAGAGGTCCACCCTACCAGCCAACCTCAGATCTCCACGCAAGCACACATGAATGCACATACATTTGCACACATCCAGAAATAAACTCCCCCAGAGAAACCAAATTCCAAGATATCCAGCCGTGGCAATGCTTGCACACACATGTGATTATGCGCAGAGGTCCACCCTACCAGCCAACCTCAGATCTCAACGCAGGAACACATGAATGCACATACATTTGCACACATCCAGAGATAAACTCACCCCAAAGAAACCAAATTCCAAGAAATCCAGCCGTGGCAATGTTTGCACACACATGTGATTATGCGCAGAGGTCCACCCTACCAGCCAACCTCAGATCTCAACGCAGGCACACATGAATGCACATACATTTGCACACATCCAGAGATAAACTCCCCCTCAGAAACCAAATTCCAAGAAATCGAGCCGTGGCAATGTTTGCACACACATGTGATTATGCGCAGAGGTCCACCCTACCAGCCCACCTCAGATCTCCACGCAAGCACACATGAATGCACATACATTTGCACACATCCAGAAATAAACTCCCCCAGAGAAACCAAATTCCAAGATATCCAGCCGTGGCAATGCTTGCACACACATGTGATTATGCGCAGAGGTCCACCCTACCAGCCAACCTCAGATCTCAACGCAGGCACACATGAATGCACATACATTTGCACACATCCAGAGATAAACTCCCCCAAAGAAACCAAATTTCAAGAAATCGAGCCGTGGCAATGCTTGCACACACATGTGATTATGTGCAGAGGTCCACCCTACCAGCCAACCTCAGATCTACACGCAGGCACACATGAATGCACATACATTTGGACACATCCAGAAATAAACTCCCCAAGAGAAACCAAATTCCAAGAAATCCAGCCGTGGCAATGCTTGCACACACATGTGATTATGCGCAGAGGTCCACCCTACCAGCCAACCTCAGATCTCAACGCAGGAACACATGAATGCACATACATTTGCACACATCCAGAGATAAACTCACCCCAAAGAAACCAAATTCCAAGATATCCAGAAATGGAAATGTTTGCACACACATGTGATTATGCGCAGAGGTCCACCCTACCAGCCCACCTCAGATCTCTACACGCAGGCACACATGAATGCACATACATTTGCACACATCCAGAGATAAACTCCCCCTCAGAAACCAAATTCCAAGAAATCGAGCTGTGGCAATGCTTGCACACACATGTGATTATGCGCAGAGGTCCACCCTACCAGCCAACCTCAGATCTCAACGTAGGAACACATGAATGCACATACATTTGCACACATCCAGAGATAAACTCCCCAACAGAAACCAAATTCCAAGAAATCGAGCCGTGGCAATGCTTGCACACACATGTGATTATGCGCAGAGGTCCACCCTACCAGCCAACCTCAGATCTCCACGCAAGCACACATGAATGCACATACATTTGCACACATCCAGAAATAAACTCCCCCAGAGAAACCAAATTCCAAGATATCCAGCCGTGGCAATGCTTGCACACACATGTGATTATGCGCAGAGGTCCACCCTACCAGCCAACCTCAGGTCTCAACGCAGGAACACATGAATGCACATACATTTGGACACATCCAGAAATAAACTCCCCAAGAGACCAAATTCTAAGAAATCCAGCCGTGGCAATGCTTGCACACACATGTGATTATGCGCAGAGGTCCACCCTACCAGCCAACCTCAGATCTACACGCAGGCACACATGAATGCACATACATTTGGACACATCCAGAAATAAACTCCCCAAGAGAAACCAAATTCCAAGAAATCCAGCCGTGGCAATGCTTGCACACACATGTGATTATGCGCAGAGGTCCACCCTACCAGCCAACCTAAGAGCTCAACGCAAGAACACATGAATGCACATACATTTGCACACATTCAGAGATAAACTCCCCCTCAGAAACCAAATTCCAAGATATCCAGAAATGGAAATGTTTGCACACACATGTGATTATGCGCAGAGGTCCACCCTACCAGCCCACCTCAGATCTCTACACGCAGGCACACATGAATGCACATACATTTGCACACATCCAGAGATAAACTCCCCCTCAGAAACCAAATTCCAAGAAATCGAGCTGTGGCAATGCTTGCACACACATGTTATTATTCGCAGAGGTCCACCCTACCAGCCAACCTCAGATCTCCACGCAAGCACACATGAATGCACATACATTTGCACACATCCAGAGATAAACTCACACCAAAGAAACCACATTCCAAGAAATCGAGCCGTGGCAATGCTTGCACATACATGTGATTATGCGCAGAGGTCCACCCTACCAGCCAACCTCAGATCTCCACGCAAGCACACATGAATGCACATACATTTGCACACATCCAGAGATAAACTCCCCTTCAGAAACCAAATTCCAAGAAATCGAGCCTTGGCAATGCTTGCACACACATGTTATTATTCGCAGAGGTCAACCGTATGAGCCAACCTCAGATCTCCACGCAAGCACACATGAATGCACATACATTTGCACACATCCAGAGATAAACTCACCCCAAAGAATCCAAATTCCAAGAAATCGAGCCGTGGTAATGCTTGCACATACATGTGATTATGCGCAGAGGTCCACTCTACCAGCCAACCTCAGATTTCAGCGCAGGAACACATGAATGCACATACATTTGCACACATCCAGAAATAAACTCCCCAAGAGAAACCAAATTCCAAGATATCCAGCCGTGGCAATGCTTGCACACACATGTGATTATGCGCAGAGGTCCACCCTACCAGCCAACCTCAGATCTACACGCAGGCACACATGAATGCACATACATTTGCACACATCCAGAGATAAACTCAGCCCAACGAATCCAAATTCCAAGAAATCGAGCCGTGGCAATGCTTGCACACACATGTGATTATGCGCAGAGGTCCACCCTACCAGCCAACCTCAGATCTCAACGCAGGCACACATGAATGCACATACATTTGCACACATCCAGAGATAAACTCCCCCTCAGAAACCAAATTCCAAGAAATCGAGCCGTGGCAATGTTTGCACACACATGTGATTATGCGCAGAGGTCCACCCTACCAGCCCACCTCAGATCTCCACGCAAGCACACATGAATGCACATACATTTGCACACATCCAGAAATAAACTCCCCCAGAGAAACCAAATTCCAAGATATCCAGCCGTGGCAATGCTTGCACACACATGTGATTATGCGCAGAGGTCCACCCTACCAGCCAACCTCAGATCTCAACGCAGGCACACATGAATGCACATACATTTGCACACATCCAGAGATAAACTCCCCCTCAGAAACCAAATTTCAAGAAATCGAGCCGTGGCAATGCTTGCACACACATGTGATTATGTGCAGAGGTCCACCCTACCAGCCAACCTCAGATCTACACGCAGGCACACATGAATGCACATACATTTGGACACATCCAGAAATAAACTCAGCCCAACGAATCCAAATTCCAAGAAATCGAGCCGTGGCAATGCTTGCACACACATGTGATTATGCGCAGAGGTCCACCCTACCAGCCAACCTCAGGTCTCAACGCAGGAACACATGAATGCACATACATTTGCACACATCCAGAGATAAACTCCCCCTCAGAAACCAAATTTCAAGATATCCAGAAATGGAAATGTTTGCACACACATGTGATTATGCGCAGAGGTCCACCCTACCAGCCCACCTCAGATCTCTACACGCAGGCACACATGAATGCACATACATTTGCACACATCCAGAGATAAACTCCCCCTCAGAAACCAAATTCCAAGAAATCGAGCCGTGGCAATGCTTGCACACACATGTGATTATGCGCAGAGGTCCACCCTACCAGCCAACCTCAGATCTCAACGCAGGAACACATGAATGCACATACATTTGCACACATCCAGAGATAAACTCCCCAACAGAAACCAAATTCCAAGAAATCGAGCCGTGGCAATGCTTGCACACACATGTGATTATGCGCAGAGGTCCACCCTATGAGCCAACCTCAGATCTCAACGCAGGAACACATGAATGCACATACATTTGCACACATCCAGAGATAAACTCCCCCTCAGAAACCAAATTTCAAGATATCCAGAAATGGAAATGTTTGCACACACATGTGATTATGCGCAGAGGTCCACCCTACCAGCCCACCTCAGATCTCTACACGCAGGCACACATGAATGCACATACATTTGCACACATCCAGAGATAAACTCCCCCTCAGAAACCAAATTTCAAGAAATCGAGCTGTGGCAATGCTTGCACACACATGTGATTATGCGCAGAGGTCCACCCTACCAGCCAACCTCAGATCTCAACGCAGGAACACATGAATGCACATACATTTGCACACATCCAGAGATAAACTCCCCAACAGAAACCAAATTCCAAGAAATCGAGCCGTGGCAATGCTTGCACACACATGTGATTATGCGCAGAGGTCCACCCTACCAGCCAACCTCAGATCTCCACGCAAGCACACATGAATGCACATACATTTGCACACATCCAGAAATAAACTCCCCCAGAGAAACCAAATTCCAAGATATCCAGCCGTGGCAATGCTTGCACACACATGTGATTATGCGCAGAGGTCCACCCTACCAGCCAACCTCAGGTCTCAACGCAGGAACACATGAATGCACATACATTTGGACACATCCAGAAATAAACTCCCCAAGAGACCAAATTCTAAGAAATCCAGCCGTGGCAATGCTTGCACACACATGTGATTATGCGCAGAGGTCCACCCTACCAGCCAACCTCAGATCTACACGCAGGCACACATGAATGCACATACATTTGGACACATCCAGAAATAAACTCCCCAAGAGAAACCAAATTCCAAGAAATCCAGCCGTGGCAATGCTTGCACACACATGTGATTATGCGCAGAGGTCCACCCTACCAGCCAACCTAAGAGCTCAACGCAAGAACACATGAATGCACATACATTTGCACACATTCAGAGATAAACTCCCCCTCAGAAACCAAATTCCAAGATATCCAGAAATGGAAATGTTTGCACACACATGTGATTATGCGCAGAGGTCCACCCTACCAGCCCACCTCAGATCTCTACACGCAGGCACACATGAATGCACATACATTTGCACACATCCAGAGATAAACTCCCCCTCAGAAACCAAATTCCAAGAAATCGAGCTGTGGCAATGCTTGCACACACATGTTATTATTCGCAGAGGTCCACCCTACCAGCCAACCTCAGATCTCCACGCAAGCACACATGAATGCACATACATTTGCACACATCCAGAGATAAACTCACACCAAAGAAACCACATTCCAAGAAATCGAGCCGTGGCAATGCTTGCACATACATGTGATTATGCGCAGAGGTCCACCCTACCAGCCAACCTCAGATCTCCACGCAAGCACACATGAATGCACATATATTTGCACACATCCAGAGATAAACTCCCCCTCAGAAACCAAATTCCAAGAAATCGAGCCGTGGCAATGCTTGCACACACATGTGATTATGCGCAGAGGTCCACCCTACCAGCCAACCTCAGATCTCCACGCAAGCACACATGAATGCACATACATTTGCACACATCCAGAGATAAACTCCCCTTCAGAAACCAAATTCCAAGAAATCGAGCCTTGGCAATGCTTGCACACACATGTTATTAGTCGCAGAGGTCAACCCTATGAGCCAACCTCAGATCTCCACGCAAGCACACATGAATGCACATACATTTGCACACATCCAGAGATAAACTCACCCCAAAGAATCCAAATTCCAAGAAATCGAGCCGTGGTAATGCTTGCACATACATGTGATTATGCGCAGAGGTCCACTCTACCAGCCAACCTCAGATCTCAGCGCAGGAACACATGAATGCACATACATTTGCACACATCCAGAAATAAACTCCCCAAGAGAAACCAAATTCCAAGATATCCAGCCGTGGCAATGCTTGCACACACATGTGATTATGCGCAGAGGTCCACCCTACCAGCCAACCTCAGATCTACACGCAGGCACACATGAATGCACATACATTTGCACACATCCAGAGATAAACTCAGCCCAACGAATCCAAATTCCAAGAAATCGAGCCGTGGCAATGCTTGCACACACATGTGATTATGCGCAGAGGTCCACCCTATGAGCCAACCTCAGATCTCAACGCAGGAACACATGAATGCACATACATTTGCACACATCCAGAGATAAACTCCCCCTCAGAAACCAAATTTCAAGAAATCGAGCCGTGGCAATGCTTGCACACACATGTGATTATGCGCAGAGGTCCACCCTAACAGCCAACCTCAGATCTCAACGCAGGAACACATGAATGCACATACATTTGCACACATCCAGAGATAAACTCCCCCTCAGAAACCAAATTTCAAGAAATCGAGCCGTGGCAATGCTTGCACACACATGTGATTATGCGCAGAGGTCCACCCTATGAGCCAACCTCAGATCTCAACGCAGGAACACATGAATGCACATACATTTGCACACATCCAGAGATAAACTCCCCCTCAGAAACCAAATTTCAAGAAATCGAGCCGTGGCAATGCTTGCACACACATGTGATTATGCGCAGAGGTCCACCCTACCAGCCAACCTCAGATCTCAACGCAGGAACACATGAATGCACATACATTTGCACACATCCAGAGATAAACTCCCCCTCAGAAACCAAATTTCAAGAAACCGAGCCGTGGCAATGCTTGCACACACATGTGATTATGCGCAGAGGTCCACCCTATGAGCCAACCTCAGATCTCAACGCAGGAACACATGAATGCACATACATTTGCACACATCCAGAGATAAACTCACCCCAAAGAATCCAAATTCCAAGAAATCGAGCCGTGGCAATGTTTGCACACACATGTGATTATGCGCAGAGGTCCACCCTACCAGCCAACCTCAGATCTCCACGCAAGCACACATGAATGCACATACATTTGCACACATCCAGAGATAAACTCCCCCTCAGAAACCAAATTCCAAGAAATCGAGCCTTGGCAATGCTTGCACACACATGTTATTATTCGCAGAGGTCAACCCTATGAGCCAACCTCAGATCTCCACGCAAGCACACATGAATGCACATACATTTGCACACATCCAGAGATAAACTCACCCCAAAGAATCCAAATTCCAAGAAATCGAGCCGTGGTAATGCTTGCACACACATGTGATTATGCGCAGAGGTCCACTCTACCAGCCAACCTCAGATCTCAACGCAGGAACACATGAATGCACATACATTTGCACACATCCAGAGATAAACTCCCCCTCAGAAACCAAATTCCAAGAAATCGAGCCGTGGCAATGCTTGCACACACATGTGATTATGCGCAGAGGTCCACCCTACCAGCCAACCTCAGATCTACACGCAGGCACACATGAATGCACATACATTTGCACACATCCAGAGATAAACTCACCCCAACGAATCCAAATTCCAAGAAATCGAGCCGTGGCAATGCTTGCACACACATGTGATTATGCGCAGAGGTCCACCCTACCAGCCAACCTCAGATCTCAACGCAGGAACACATGAATGCACATACATTTGCACACATCCAGAGATAAACTCCCCAACAGAAACCAAATTCCAAGAAATCGAGCCGTGGCAATGCTTGCACACACATGTGATTATGCGCAGAGGTCCACCCTACCAGCCAACCTCAGATCTCCACGCAAGCACACATGAATGCACATACATTTGCACACATCCAGAAATAAACTCCCCCAGAGAAACCAAATTCCAAGATATCCAGCCGTGGCAATGCTTGCACACACATGTGATTATGCGCAGAGGTCCACCCTACCAGCCAACCTCAGGTCTCAACGCAGGAACACATGAATGCACATACATTTGGACACATCCAGAAATAAACTCCCCAAGAGACCAAATTCCAAGAAATCCAGCCGTGGCAATGCTTGCACACACATGTGATTATGCGCAGAGGTCCACCCTACCAGCCAACCTCAGATCTCAACGCAGGAACACATGAATGCACATACATTTGCACACATCCAGAGATAAACTCCCCCTCAGAAACCAAATTCCAAGAAATCGAGCCGTGGCAATGTTTGCAAACACATGTGATTATGTGCAGAGGTCCACCCTACCAGCCCACCTCAGATCTCCACGCAAGCACACATGAATGCACATACATTTGCACACATCCAGAAATAAACTCCCCCAGAGAAACCAAATTCCAAGATATCCAGCCGTGGCAATGCTTGCACACACATGTGATTATGCGCAGAGGTCCACCCTACCAGCCAACCTCAGATCTCAACGCAGGCACACATGAATGCACATACATTTGCACACATCCAGAGATAAACTCCCCCTCAGAAACCAAATTTCAAGAAATCCAGCCGTGGCAATGCTTGCACACACATGTGATTATGCGCAGAGGTCCACCCTACCAGCCAACCTCAGATCTCAACGCAGGAACACATGAATGCACATACATTTGCACACATCCAGAGATAAACTCCCCCTCAGAAACCAAATTTCAAGAAATCGTTCCGTGGCAATGCTTGCACACACATGTGATTATGCGCAGAGGTCCACCCTATGAGCCAACCTCAGATCTCAACGCAGGAACACATGAATGCACATACATTTGCACACATCCAGAGATAAACTCACCCCAAAGAATCCAAATTCCAAGAAATCGAGCCGTGGCAATGTTTGCACACACATGTGATTATGCGCAGAGGTACACCCTACCAGCCCACCTCAGATCTCCACGCAAGCACACATGAATGCACATACATTTGCACACATCCAGAGATAAACTCCCCCTCAGAAACCAAATTCCAAGAAATCGAGCCTTGGCAATGCTTGCACACACATGTTATTATTCGCAGAGGTCAACCCTATGAGCCAACCTCAGATCTCCACGCAAGCACACATGAATGCACATACATTTGCACACATCCAGAGATAAACTCACCCCAAAGAATCCAAATTCCAAGAAATCGAGCCGTGGTAATGCTTGCACACACATGTGATTATGCGCAGAGGTCCACTCTACCAGCCAACCTCAGATCTCCACGCAAGCACACATGAATGCACATACATTTGCACACATCCAGAGATAAACTCACCCCAACGAATCCAAATTCCAAGAAATCGAGCCGTGGCAATGCTTGCACACACATGTGATTATGCGCAGAGGTCCACCCCACCAGCCAACCTCAGATCTCAACGCAGGAACACATGAATGCACATACATTTGCACACATCCAGAGATAAACTCACCCCAACGAATCCAAATTCCAAGAAATCCAGCCGTGGCAATGCTTGCACACACATGTGATTATGCGCAGAGGTCCACCCTACCAGCCAACCTCAGGTCTCAACGCAGGAACACATGAATGCACATACATTTGGACACATCCAGAAATAAACTCCCCAAGAGACCAAATTCTAAGAAATCCAGCCGTGGCAATGCTTGCACACACATGTGATTATGCGCAGAGGTCCACCCTACCAGCCAACCTCAGATCTCAACGCAGGAACACATGAATGCACATACATTTGCACACATCCAGAGATAAACTCCCCCTCAGAAACCAAATTCCAAGAAATCGAGCCGTGGCAATGTTTGCACACACATGTGATTATGCGCAGAGGTCCACCCTACCAGCCCACCTCAGATCTCCACGCAAGTACACATGAATGCACATACATTTGCACACATCCAGAAATAAACTCCCCCAGAGAAACCAAATTCCAAGATATCCAGCCGTGGCAATGCTTGCACACACATGTGATTATGCGCAGAGGTCCACCCTACCAGCCAACCTCAGATCTCAACACAGGCACACATGAATGCACATACATTTGCACACATCCAGAGATAAACTCCCCCTCAGAAACCAAATTTCAAGAAATCGAGCCGTGGCAATGCTTGCACACACATGTGATTATGTGCAGAGGTCCACCCTACCAGCCAACCTCAGATCTACACGCAGGCACACATGAATGCACATACATTTGGACACATCCAGAAATAAACTCCCCAAGAGAAACCAAATTCCAAGAAATCCAGCCGTGGCAATGCTTGCACACACATGTGATTATGCGCAGAGGTCCACCCTACCAGCCAACCTAAGAGCTCAACGCAAGAACACATGAATGCACATACATTTGCACACATTCAGAGATAAACTCCCCCTCAGAAACCAAATTCCAAGATATCCAGAAATGGAAATGTTTGCACACACATGTGATTATGCGCAGAGGTCCACCCTACCAGCCCACCTCAGATCTCTACACTCAGGCACACATGAATGCACATACATTTGCACACATCCAGAGATAAACTCCCCCTCAGAAACCAAATTCCAAGAAATCGAGCTGTGGCAATGCTTGCACACACATGTTATTATTCGCAGAGGTCCACCCTACCAGCCAACCTCAGATCTCCACGCAAGCACACATGAATGCACATACATTTGCACACATCCAGAGATAAACTCCCCTTCAGAAACCAAATTCCAAGAAATCGAGCCTTGGCAATGCTTGCACACACATGTTATTATTCGCAGAGGTCCACCCTACCAGCCAACCTCAGATCTCCACGCAAGCACACATGAATGCACATACATTTGCACACATCCAGAAATAAACTCCCCAAGAGAAACCAAATTCCAAGAAATCGAGCCGTGGTAATGCTTGCACACACATGTGATTATGCGCAGAGGTCCACTCTACCAGCCAACCTCAGATCTCCACGCAAGCACACATGAATGCACATACATTTGCACACATCCAGAGATAAACTCACCCCAACGAATCCAAATTTCAAGAAATCGAGCCGTGGCAATGCTTGCACACACATGTGATTATGCGCAGAGGTCCACCCTACCAGCCAACCTCAGATCTCAACGCAGGAACACATGAATGCACATACATTTGCACACATCCAGAGATAAACTCCCCCTCAGAAACCAAATTCCAAGAAATCGAGCCGTGGCAATGCTTGCACACACATGTGATTATGCGCAGAGGTCCACCCTATGAGCCAACCTCAGATCTCCACGCAAGCACACATGAATGCACATACATTTGCACACATCCAGAGATAAACTCCCCCTCAGAAACCAAATTCCAAGAAATCGAGCCGTGGCAATACTTGCACACACATGTGATTATGCGCAGAGGTCCACCCTACCAGCCAACCTCAGAGCTCAACGCAAGAACACATGAATGCACATACATTTGCACACATTCAGAGATAAACTCACCCCAAAGAATCCAAATTCCAAGAAATCGAGCCGTGGCAATGCTTGCACACACATGTGATTATGCGCAGAGGTCCACCCTACCAGCCAACCTCAGAGCTCAACGCAAGAACACATGAATGCACATACATTTGCACACATCCAGAGATAAACTCACCCCAAAGAATCCAAATTCCAAGAAATCGAGCCGTGGCAATGTTTGCACACACATGTGATTATGCGCAGAGGTACACCCTACCAGCCAACCTCAGATCTCCACGCAAGCACACATGAATGCACATACATTTGCACACATCCAGAGATAAACTCCCCCTCAGAAACCAAATTCCAAGAAATCGAGCCTTGGCAATGCTTGCACACACATGTTATTATTCGCAGAGGTCAACCCTATGAGCCAACCTCAGATCTCCACGCAAGCACACATGAATGCACATACATTTGCACACATCCAGAGATAAACTCACCCCAAAGAATCCAAATTCAAAGAAATCGAGCCGTGGTAATGCTTGCACACACATGTGATTATGCGCAGAGGTCCACTCTACCAGCCAACCTCAGATCTCCACGCAAGCACACATGAATGCACATACATTTGCACACATCCAGAGATAAACTCACCCCAACGAATCCAAATTCCAAGAAATCGAGCCGTGGCAATGCTTGCACACACATGTGATTATGCGCAGAGGTCCACCCCACCAGCCAACCTGAGATCTCAACGCAGGAACACATGAATGCACATACATTTGCACACATCCAGAGATAAACTCCCCCTCAGAAACCAAATTCCAAGAAATCGAGCTGTGGCAATGCGTGCACACACATGTGATTATGCGCAGAGGTCCACCCTATGAGCCAACCTCAGATCTCCACGCAGGCACACATGAATGCACATACATTTGCACACATCCAGAGATAAACTCACCCCAACGAATCCAAATTCCAAGAAATCGAGCCGTGGCAATGCTTGCACACACATGTGATTATGCGCAGAGGTCCACCCTACCAGCCAACCTCAGATCTCAACGCAGGAACACATGAATGCACATACATTTGCACACATCCAGAAATAAACTCCCCCAGAGAAACCAAATTCCAAGATATCCAGCCGTGGCAATGCTTGCACACACATGTGATTATGCGCAGAGGTCCACCCTACCAGCCAACCTCAGGTCTCAACGCAGGAACACATGAATGCACATACATTTGGACACATCCAGAAATAAACTCCCCAAGAGACCAAATTCCAAGAAATCCAGCCGTGGCAATGCTTGCACACACATGTGATTATGCGCAGAGGTCCACCCTACCAGCCAACCTCAGATCTCAACGCAGGAACACATGAATGCACATACATTTGCACACATCCAGAGATAAACTCACCCCAAAGAAACCAAATTCCAAGAAATCCAGCCGTGGCAATGTTTGCACACACATGTGATTATGCGCAGAGGTCCACCCTACCAGCCAACCTCAGATCTCAACGCAGGCACACATGAATGCACATACATTTGCACACATCCAGAGATAAACTCCCCCTCAGAAACCAAATTCCAAGAAATCGAGCCGTGGCAATGTTTGCACACACATGTGATTATGCGCAGAGGTCCACCCTACCAGCCCACCTCAGATCTCCACGCAAGCACACATGAATGCACATACATTTGCACACATCCAGAAATAAACTCCCCCAGAGAAACCAAATTCCAAGATATCCAGCCGTGGCAATGCTTGCACACACATGTGATTATGCGCAGAGGTCCACCCTACCAGCCAACCTCAGATCTCAACGCAGGCACACATGAATGCACATACATTTGCACACATCCAGAGATAAACTCCCCCTCAGAAACCAAATTTCAAGAAATCGAGCCGTGGCAATGCTTGCACACACATGTGATTATGTGCAGAGGTCCACCCTACCAGCCAACCTCAGATCTACACGCAGGCACACATGAATGCACATACATTTGGACACATCCAGAAATAAACTCCCCAAGAGAAACCAAATTCCAAGAAATCCAGCCGTGGCAATGCTTGCACACACATGTGATTATGCGCAGAGGTCCACCCTACCAGCCAACCTAAGAGCTCAACGCAAGAACACATGAATGCACATACATTTGCACACATTCAGAGATAAACTCCCCCTCAGAAACCAAATTCCAAGATATCCAGAAATGGAAATGTTTGCACACACATGTGATTATGCGCAGAGGTCCACCCTACCAGCCAACCTCAGATCTCTACACGCAGGCACACATGAATGCACATACATTTGCACACATCCAGAGATAAACTCCCCCTCAGAAACCAAATTCCAAGAAATCGAGCCGTGGCAATGCTTGCACATACATGTGATTATGCGCAGAGGTCCACCCTACCAGCCAACCTCAGATCTACACGCAGGCACACATGAATGCACATATATTTGCACACATCCAGAGATAAACTCCCCCTCAGAAACCAAATTCCAAGAAATCGAGCCGTGGCAATGCTTGCACACACATGTGATTATGCGCAGAGGTCCACCCTACCAGCCAACCTCAGATCTCCACGCAAGCACACATGAATGCACATACATTTGCACACATCCAGAGATAAACTCCCCTTCAGAAACCAAATTCCAAGAAATCGAGCCTTGGCAATGCTTGCACACACATGTTATTATTCGCAGAGGTCAACCCTATGAGCCAACCTCAGATCTCCACGCAAGCACACATGAATGCACATACATTTGCACACATCCAGAGATAAACTCACCCCAAAGAAACCAAATTCCAAGAAATCCAGCCGTGGTAATGCTTGCACATACATGTGATTAT
This sequence comes from Rhamphochromis sp. 'chilingali', assembly GCF_963969265.1. Classification (NCBI taxonomy): domain Eukaryota; kingdom Metazoa; phylum Chordata; class Actinopteri; order Cichliformes; family Cichlidae; genus Rhamphochromis; species Rhamphochromis sp. 'chilingali'. Next base: position 2,074,754 of record NC_137938.1, read on the forward strand.
GCGCAGAGGTCCACTCTACCAGCCAACCTCAGATCTCAGCGCAGGAACACATGAATGCACATACATTTGCACACATCCAGAAATAAACTCCCCAAGAGAAACCAAATTCCAAGATATCCAGCCGTGGCAATGCTTGCACACACATGTGATTATGCGCAGAGGTCCACCCTACCAGCCAACCTCAGATCTACACGCAGGCACACATGAATGCACATACATTTGCACACATCCAGAGATAAACTCAGCCCAACGAATCCAAATTCCAAGAAATCGAGCCGTGGCAATGCTTGCACACACATGTGATTATGCGCAGAGGTCCACCCTATGAGCCAACCTCAGATCTCAACGCAGGAACACATGAATGCACATACATTTGCACACATCCAGAGATAAACTCCCCCTCAGAAACCAAATTTCAAGAAATCGAGCCGTGGCAATGCTTGCACACACATGTGATTATGCGCAGAGGTCCACCCTACCAGCCAACCTCAGATCTCAACGCAGGAACACATGAATGCACATACATTTGCACACATCCAGAGATAAACTCCCCCTCAGAAACCAAATTTCAAGAAATCGAGCCGTGGCAATGCTTGCACACACATGTGATTATGCGCAGAGGTCCACCCTATGAGCCAACCTCAGATCTCAACGCAGGAACACATGAATGCACATACATTTGCACACATCCAGAGATAAACTCCCCCTCAGAAACCAAATTTCAAGAAATCGAGCCGTGGCAATGCTTGCACACACATGTGATTATGCGCAGAGGTCCACCCTATGAGCCAACCTCAGATCTCAACGCAGGAACACATGAATGCACATACATTTGCACACATCCAGAGATAAACTCCCCCTCAGAAACCAAATTCCAAGAAATCGAGCCGTGGCAATGCTTGCACACACATGTGATTATGCGCAGAGGTCCACCCTATGAGCCAACCTCAGATCTCCACGCAGGCACACATGAATGCACATACATTTGCACACATCCAGAGATAAACTCACCCCAACGAATCCAAATTCCAAGAAATCGAGCCGTGGCAATGCTTGCACACACATGTGATTATGCGCAGAGGTCCACCCTACCAGCCAACCTCAGATCTCAACGCAGGAACACATGAATGCACATACATTTGCACACATCCAGAGATAAACTCCCCAACAGAAACCAAATTCCAAGAAATCGAGCCGTGGCAATGCTTGCACACACATGTGATTATGCGCAGAGGTCCACCCTACCAGCCAACCTCAGATCTCCACGCAAGCACACATGAATGCACATACATTTGCACACATCCAGAAATAAACTCCCCCAGAGAAACCAAATTCCAAGATATCCAGCCGTGGCAATGCTTGCACACACATGTGATTATGCGCAGAGGTCCACCCTACCAGCCAACCTCAGGTCTCAACGCAGGAACACATGAATGCACATACATTTGCACACATCCAGAGATAAACTCCCCAACAGAAACCAAATTCCAAGAAATCGAGCCGTGGCAATGCTTGCACACACATGTGATTATGCGCAGAGGTCCACCCTACCAGCCAACCTCAGATCTCCACGCAAGCACACATGAATGCACATACATTTGCACACATCCAGAAATAAACTCCCCAACAGAAACCAAATTCCAAGATATCCAGCCGTGGCAATGCTTGCACACACATGTGATTATGCGCAGAGGTCCACCCTACCAGCCAACCTCAGGTCTCAACGCAGGAACACATGAATGCACATACATTTGGACACATCCAGAAATAAACTCCCCAAGAGACCATATTCCAAGAAATCCAGCCGTGGCAATGCTTGCACACACATGTGATTATGCGCAGAGGTCCACCCTACCAGCCAACCTCAGATCTCAACGCAGGAACACATGAATGCACATACATTTGCACACATCCAGAGATAAACTCACCCCAAAGAAACCAAATTCCAAGAAATCCAGCCGTGGCAATGTTTGCACACACATGTGATTATGCGCAGAGGTCCACCCTACCAGCCAACCTCAGATCTCAACGCAGGCACACATGAATGCACATACATTTGCACACATCCAGAGATAAACTCCCCCTCAGAAACCAAATTCCAAGAAATCGAGCCGTGGCAATGTTTGCACACACATGTGATTATGCGCAGAGGTCCACCCTACCAGCCCACCTCAGATCTCCACGCAAGCACACATGAATGCACATACATTTGCACACATCCAGAAATAAACTCCCCCAGAGAAACCAAATTCCAAGATATCCAGCCGTGGCAATGCTTGCACACACATGTGATTATGCGCAGAGGTCCACCCTACCAGCCAACCTCAGATCTCAACGCAGGCACACATGAATGCACATACATTTGCACACATCCAGAGATAAACTCCCCCTCAGAAACCAAATTTCAAGAAATCGAGCCGTGGCAATGCTTGCACACACATGTGATTATGTGCAGAGGTCCACCCTACCAGCCAACCTCAGATCTACACGCAGGCACACATGAATGCACATACATTTGGACACATCCAGAAATAAACTCCCCAAGAGAAACCAAATTCCAAGAAATCCAGCCGTGGCAATGCTTGCACACACATGTGATTATGCGCAGAGGTCCACCCTACCAGCCAACCTAAGAGCTCAACGCAAGAACACATGAATGCACATACATTTGCACACATTCAGAGATAAACTCCCCCTCAGAAACCAAATTCCAAGATATCCAGAAATGGAAATGTTTGCACACACATGTGATTATGCGCAGAGGTCCACCCTACCAGCCCACCTCAGATCTCTACACGCAGGCACACATGAATGCACATACATTTGCACACATCCAGAGATAAACTCCCCCTCAGAAACCAAATTCCAAGAAATCGAGCTGTGGCAATGCTTGCACACACATGTTATTATTCGCAGAGGTCCACCCTACCAGCCAACCTCAGATCTCCACGCAAGCACACATGAATGCACATACATTTGCACACATCCAGAGATAAACTCACACCAAAGAAACCACATTCCAAGAAATCGAGCCGTGGCAATGCTTGCACATACATGTGATTATGCGCAGAGGTCCACCCTACCAGCCAACCTCAGATCTACACGCAGGCACACATGAATGCACATATATTTGCACACATCCAGAGATAAACTCCCCCTCAGAAACCAAATTCCAAGAAATCGAGCCGTGGCAATGCTTGCACACACATGTGATTATGCGCAGAGGTCCACCCTACCAGCCAACCTCAGATCTCCACGCAAGCACACATGAATGCACATACATTTGCACACATCCAGAGATAAACTCCCCTTCAGAAACCAAATTCCAAGAAATCGAGCCTTGGCAATGCTTGCACACACATGTTATTATTCGCAGAGGTCAACCCTATGAGCCAACCTCAGATCTCCACGCAAGCACACATGAATGCACATACATTTGCACACATCCAGAGATAAACTCACCCCAAAGAATCCAAATTCCAAGAAATCGAGCCGTGGTAATGCTTGCACATACATGTGATTATGCGCAGAGGTCCACTCTACCAGCCAACCTCAGATCTCAGCGCAGGAACACATGAATGCACATACATTTGCACACATCCAGAAATAAACTCCCCAAGAGAAACCAAATTCCAAGATATCCAGCCGTGGCAATGCTTGCACACACATGTGATTATGCGCAGAGGTCCACCCTACCAGCCAACCTCAGATCTACACGCAGGCACACATGAATGCACATACATTTGCACACATCCAGAGATAAACTCAGCCCAACGAATCCAAATTCCAAGAAATCGAGCCGTGGCAATGCTTGCACACACATGTGATTATGCGCAGAGGTCCACCCTACCAGCCAACCTCAGATCTCAACGCAGGAACACATGAATGCACATACATTTGCACACATCCAGAGATAAACTCCCCCTCAGAAACCAAATTTCAAGAAATCGAGCCGTGGCAATGCTTGCACACACATGTGATTATGCGCAGAGGTCCACCCTATGAGCCAACCTCAGATCTCAACGCAGGAACACATGAATGCACATACATTTGCACACATCCAGAGATAAACTCCCCCTCAGAAACCAAATTCCAAGAAATCGAGCCGTGGCAATGCTTGCACACACATGTGATTATGCGCAGAGGTCCACCCTATGAGCCAACCTCAGATCTCCACGCAGGCACACATGAATGCACATACATTTGCACACATCCAGAGATAAACTCACCCCAACGAATCCAAATTCCAAGAAATCGAGCCGTGGCAATGCTTGCACACACATGTGATTATGCGCAGAGGTCCACCCTACCAGCCAACCTCAGATCTCAACGCAGGAACATATGAATGCACATACATTTGCACACATCCAGAGATAAACTCCCCAACAGAAACCAAATTCCAAGAAATCGAGCCGTGGCAATGCTTGCACACACATGTGATTATGCGCAGAGGTCCACCCTACCAGCCAACCTCAGATCTCCACGCAAGCACACATGAATGCACATACATTTGCACACATCCAGAAATAAACTCCCCCAGAGAAACCAAATTCCAAGATATCCAGCCGTGGCAATGCTTGCACACACATGTGATTATGCGCAGAGGTCCACCCTACCAGCCAACCTCAGGTCTCAACGCAGGAACACATGAATGCACATACATTTGGACACATCCAGAAATAAACTCCCCAAGAGACCAAATTCCAAGAAATCCAGCCGTGGCAATGCTTGCACACACATGTGATTATGCGCAGAGGTCCACCCTACCAGCCAACCTCAGATCTCAACGCAGGAACACATGAATGCACATACATTTGCACACATCCAGAGATAAACTCACCCCAAAGAAACCAAATTCCAAGAAATCCAGCCGTGGCAATGTTTGCACACACATGTGATTATGCGCAGAGGTCCACCCTACCAGCCAACCTCAGATCTCAACGCAGGCACACATGAATGCACATACATTTGCACACATCCAGAGATAAACTCCCCCTCAGAAACCAAATTCCAAGAAATCGAGCCGTGGCAATGTTTGCACACACATGTGATTATGCGCAGAGGTCCACCCTACCAGCCCACCTCAGATCTCCACGCAAGCACACATGAATGCACATACATTTGCACACATCCAGAAATAAACTCCCCCAGAGAAACCAAATTCCAAGATATCCAGCCGTGGCAATGCTTGCACACACATGTGATTATGCGCAGAGGTCCACCCTACCAGCCAACCTCAGATCTCAACGCAGGCACACATGAATGCACATACATTTGCACACATCCAGAGATAAACTCCCCCTCAGAAACCAAATTTCAAGAAATCGAGCCGTGGCAATGCTTGCACACACATGTGATTATGTGCAGAGGTCCACCCTACCAGCCAACCTCAGATCTACACGCAGGCACACATGAATGCACATACATTTGGACACATCCAGAAATAAACTCCCCAAGAGAAACCAAATTCCAAGAAATCCAGCCGTGGCAATGCTTGCACACACATGTGATTATGCGCAGAGGTCCACCCTACCAGCCAACCTAAGAGCTCAACGCAAGAACACATGAATGCACATACATTTGCACACATTCAGAGATAAACTCCCCCTCAGAAACCAAATTCCAAGATATCCAGAAATGGAAATGTTTGCACACACATGTGATTATGCGCAGAGGTCCACCCTACCAGCCCACCTCAGATCTCTACACGCAGGCACACATGAATGCACATACATTTGCACACATCCAGAGATAAACTCCCCCTCAGAAACCAAATTCCAAGAAATCGAGCTGTGGCAATGCTTGCACACACATGTTATTATTCGCAGAGGTCCACCCTACCAGCCAACCTCAGATCTCCACGCAAGCACACATGAATGCACATACATTTGCACACATCCAGAGATAAACTCACACCAAAGAAACCACATTCCAAGAAATCGAGCCGTGGCAATGCTTGCACATACATGTGATTATGCGCAGAGGTCCACCCTACCAGCCAACCTCAGATCTACACGCAGGCACACATGAATGCACATATATTTGCACACATCCAGAGATAAACTCCCCCTCAGAAACCAAATTCCAAGAAATCGAGCCGTGGCAATGCTTGCACACACATGTGATTATGCGCAGAGGTCCACCCTACCAGCCAACCTCAGATCTCCACGCAAGCACACATGAATGCACATACATTTGCACACATCCAGAGATAAACTCCCCTTCAGAAACCAAATTCCAAGAAATCGAGCCTTGGCAATGCTTGCACACACATGTTATTATTCGCAGAGGTCAACCCTATGAGCCAACCTCAGATCTCCACGCAAGCACACATGAATGCACATACATTTGCACACATCCAGAGATAAACTCACCCCAAAGAATCCAAATTCCAAGAAATCCAGCCGTGGTAATGCTTGCACATACATGTGATTATGCGCAGAGGTCCACTCTACCAGCCAACCTCAGATCTCAGCGCAGGAACACATGAATGCACATACATTTGCACACATCCAGAAATAAACTCCCCAAGAGAAACCAAATTCCAAGATATCCAGCCGTGGCAATGCTTGCACACACATGTGATTATGCGCAGAGGTCCACCCTACCAGCCAACCTCAGATCTACACGCAGGCACACATGAATGCACATACATTTGCACACATCCAGAGATAAACTCAGCCCAACGAATCCAAATTCCAAGAAATCGAGCCGTGGCAATGCTTGCACACACATGTGATTATGCGCAGAGGTCCACCCTATGAGCCAACCTCAGATCTCAACGCAGGAACACATGAATGCACATACATTTGCACACATCCAGAGATAAACTCCCCCTCAGAAACCAAATTCCAAGAAATCGAGCCGTGGCAATGCTTGCACACACATGTGATTATGCGCAGAGGTCCACCCTACCAGCCAACCTCAGATCTCAACGCAGGAACACATGAATGCACATACATTTGCACACATCCAGAGATAAACTCCCCCTCAGAAACCAAATTTCAAGAAATCGAGCCGTGGCAATGCTTGCACACACATGTGATTATGCGCAGAGGTCCACCCTATGAGCCAACCTCAGATCTCAACGCAGGAACACATGAATGCACATACATTTGCACACATCCAGAGATAAACTCCCCCTCAGAAACCAAATTCCAAGAAATCGAGCCGTGGCAATGCTTGCACACACATGTGATTATGCGCAGAGGTCCACCCTATGAGCCAACCTCAGATCTCCACGCAGGCACACATGAATGCACATACATTTGCACACATCCAGAGATAAACTCACCCCAACGAATCCAAATTCCAAGAAATCGAGCCGTGGCAATGCTTGCACACACATGTGATTATGCGCAGAGGTCCACCCTACCAGCCAACCTCAGATCTCAACGCAGGAACATATGAATGCACATACATTTGCACACATCCAGAGATAAACTCCCCAACAGAAACCAAATTCCAAGAAATCGAGCCGTGGCAATGCTTGCACACACATGTGATTATGCGCAGAGGTCCACCCTACCAGCCAACCTCAGATCTCCACGCAAGCACACATGAATGCACATACATTTGCACACATCCAGAAATAAACTCCCCCAGAGAAACCAAATTCCAAGATATCCAGCCGTGGCAATGCTTGCACACACATGTGATTATGCGCAGAGGTCCACCCTACCAGCCAACCTCAGGTCTCAACGCAGGAACACATGAATGCACATACATTTGGACACATCCAGAAATAAACTCCCCAAGAGACCAAATTCCAAGAAATCGAGCCGTGGCAATGCTTGCACACACATGTGATTATGCGCAGAGGTCCACCCTACCAGCCAACCTCAGATCTCAACGCAGGAACACATGAATGCACATACATTTGCACACATCCAGAGATAAACTCACCCCAAAGAAACCAAATTCCAAGAAATCCAGCCGTGGCAATGTTTGCACACACATGTGATTATGCGCAGAGGTCCACCCTACCAGCCAACCTCAGATCTCAACGCAGGCACACATGAATGCACATACATTTGCACACATCCAGAGATAAACTCCCCCTCAGAAACCAAATTCCAAGAAATCGAGCCGTGGCAATGTTTGCACACACATGTGATTATGCGCAGAGGTCCACCCTACCAGCCCACCTCAGATCTCCACGCAAGCACACATGAATGCACATACATTTGCACACATCCAGAAATAAACTCCCCCAGAGAAACCAAATTCCAAGATATCCAGCCGTGGCAATGCTTGCACACACATGTGATTATGCGCAGAGGTCCACCCTACCAGCCAACCTCAGATCTCAACGCAGGCACACATGAATGCACATACATTTGCACACATCCAGAGATAAACTCCCCCTCAGAAACCAAATTCCAAGAAATCGAGCCGTGGCAATGCTTGCACACACATGTGATTATGTGCAGAGGTCCACCCTACCAGCCAACCTCAGATCTACACGCAGGCACACATGAATGCACATACATTTGGACACATCCAGAAATAAACTCCCCAAGAGAAACCAAATTCCAAGAAATCCAGCCGTGGCAATGCTTGCACACACATGTGATTATGCGCAGAGGTCCACCCTACCAGCCAACCTAAGAGCTCAACGCAAGAACACATGAATGCACATACATTTGCACACATTCAGAGATAAACTCCCCCTCAGAAACCAAATTCCAAGATATCCAGAAATGGAAATGTTTGCACACACATGTGATTATGCGCAGAGGTCCACCCTACCAGCCCACCTCAGATCTCTACACGCAGGCACACATGAATGCACATACATTTGCACACATCCAGAGATAAACTCCCCCTCAGAAACCAAATTCCAAGAAATCGAGCTGTGGCAATGCTTGCACACACATGTTATTATTCGCAGAGGTCCACCCTACCAGCCAACCTCAGATCTCCACGCAAGCACACATGAATGCACATACATTTGCACACATCCAGAGATAAACTCACACCAAAGAAACCACATTCCAAGAAATCGAGCCGTGGCAATGCTTGCACATACATGTGATTATGCGCAGAGGTCCACCCTACCAGCCAACCTCAGATCTACACGCAGGCACACATGAATGCACATATATTTGCACACATCCAGAGATAAACTCCCCCTCAGAAACCAAATTCCAAGAAATCGAGCCGTGGCAATGCTTGCACACACATGTGATTATGCGCAGAGGTCCACCCTACCAGCCAACCTCAGATCTCCACGCAAGCACACATGAATGCACATACATTTGCACACATCCAGAGATAAACTCCCCTTCAGAAACCAAATTCCAAGAAATCGAGCCTTGGCAATGCTTGCACACACATGTTATTATTCGCAGAGGTCAACCCTATGAGCCAACCTCAGATCTCCACGCAAGCACACATGAATGCACATACATTTGCACACATCCAGAGATAAACTCACCCCAAAGAATCCAAATTCCAAGAAATCGAGCCGTGGTAATGTTTGCACATACATGTGATTATGCGCAGAGGTCCACTCTACCAGCCAACCTCAGATCTCAGCGCAGGAACACATGAATGCACATACATTTGCACACATCCAGAAATAAACTCCCCAAGAGAAACCAAATTCCAAGATATCCAGCCGTGGCAATGCTTGCACACACATGTGATTATGCGCAGAGGTCCACCCTACCAGCCAACCTCAGATCTACACGCAGGCACACATGAATGCACATACATTTGCACACATCCAGAGATAAACTCAGCCCAACGAATCCAAATTCCAAGAAATCGAGCCGTGGCAATGCTTGCACACACATGTGATTATGCGCAGAGGTCCACCCTATGAGCCAACCTCAGATCTCAACGCAGGAACACATGAATGCACATACATTTGCACACATCCAGAGATAAACTCCCCCTCAGAAACCAAATTTCAAGAAATCGAGCCGTGGCAATGCTTGCACACACATGTGATTATGCGCAGAGGTCCACCCTACCAGCCAACCTCAGATCTCAACGCAGGCACACATGAATGCACATACATTTGCACACATCCAGAGATAAACTCCCCCTCAGAAACCAAATTTCAAGAAATCGAGCCGTGGCAATGCTTGCACACACATGTGATTATGTGCAGAGGTCCACCCTACCAGCCAACCTCAGATCTACACGCAGGCACACATGAATGCACATACATTTGGACACATCCAGAAATAAACTCCCCAAGAGAAACCAAATTCCAAGAAATCCAGCCGTGGCAATGCTTGCACACACATGTGATTATGCGCAGAGGTCCACCCTACCAGCCAACCTAAGAGCTCAACGCAAGAACACATGAATGCACATACATTTGCACACATTCAGAGATAAACTCCCCCTCAGAAACCAAATTCCAAGATATCCAGAAATGGAAATGTTTGCACACACATGTGATTATGCGCAGAGGTCCACCCTACCAGCCCACCTCAGATCTCTACACGCAGGCACACATGAATGCACATACATTTGCACACATCCAGAGATAAACTCCCCCTCAGAAACCAAATTCCAAGAAATCGAGCTGTGGCAATGCTTGCACACACATGTTATTATTCGCAGAGGTCCACCCTACCAGCCAACCTCAGATCTCCACGCAAGCACACATGAATGCACATACATTTGCACACATCCAGAGATAAACTCACACCAAAGAAACCACATTCCAAGAAATCGAGCCGTGGCAATGCTTGCACATACATGTGATTATGCGCAGAGGTCCACCCTACCAGCCAACCTCAGATCTCCACGCAAGCACACATGAATGCACATACATTTGCACACATCCAGAGATAAACTCCCCTTCAGAAACCAAATTCCAAGAAATCGAGCCTTGGCAATGCTTGCACACACATGTTATTATTCGCAGAGGTCAACCCTATGAGCCAACCTCAGATCTCCACGCAAGCACACATGAATGCACATACATTTGCACACATCCAGAGATAAACTCACCCCAAAGAATCCAAATTCCAAGAAATCGAGCCGTGGTAATGTTTGCACATACATGTGATTATGCGCAGAGGTCCACTCTACCAGCCAACCTCAGATCTCAGCGCAGGAACACATGAATGCACATACATTTGCACACATCCAGAAATAAACTCCCCAAGAGAAACCAAATTCCAAGATATCCAGCCGTGGCAATGCTTGCACACACATGTGATTATGCGCAGAGGTCCACCCTACCAGCCAACCTCAGATCTACACGCAGGCACACATGAATGCACATACATTTGCACACATCCAGAGATAAACTCAGCCCAACGAATCCAAATTCCAAGAAATCGAGCCGTGGCAATGCTTGCACACACATGTGATTATGCGCAGAGGTCCACCCTATGAGCCAACCTCAGATCTCAACGCAGGAACACATGAATGCACATACATTTGCACACATCCAGAGATAAACTCCCCCTCAGAAACCAAATTTCAAGAAATCGAGCCGTGGCAATGCTTGCACACACATGTGATTATGCGCAGAGGTCCACCCTACCAGCCAACCTCAGATCTACACGCAGGAACACATGAATGCACATACATTTGCACACATCCAGAGATAAACTCCCCCTCAGAAACCAAATTTCAAGAAATCGAGCCGTGGCAATGCTTGCACACACATGTGATTATGCGCAGAGGTCCACCCTATGAGCCAACCTCAGATCTCAACGCAGGAACACATGAATGCACATACATTTGCACACATTCAGAGATAAACTCCCCAAGAGAAACCAAATTCCAAGAAATCGAGCCGTGGCAATGCTTGCACACACATGTGATTATGCGCAGAGGTCCACCCTACCAGCCAACCTAAGAGCTCAACGCAAGAACACATGAATGCACATACATTTGCACACATTCAGAGATAAACTCCCCCTCAGAAACCAAATTCCAAGATATCCAGAAATGGAAATGTTTGCACACACATGTGATTATGCGCAGAGGTCCACCCTACCAGCCCACCTCAGATCTCTACACGCAGGCACACATGAATGCACATACATTTGCACACATCCAGAGATAAACTCCCCCTCAGAAACCAAATTCCAAGAAATCGAGCCTTGGCAATGCTTGCACATACATGTGATTATGCGCAGAGGTCCACCCTACCAGCCAACCTCAGATCTACACGCAGGCACACATGAATGCACATATATTTGCACACATCCAGAGATAAACTCCCCCTCAGAAACCAAATTCCAAGAAATCGAGCCGTGGCAATGCTTGCACACACATGTGATTATGCGCAGAGGTCCACCCTACCAGCCAACCTCAGATCTCCACGCAAGCACACATGAATGCACATACATTTGCACACATCCAGAGATAAACTCCCCTTCAGAAACCAAATTCCAAGAAATCGAGCCTTGGCAATGCTTGCACACACATGTTATTATTCGCAGAGGTCAACCCTATGAGCCAACCTCAGATCTCCACGCAAGCACACATGAATGCACATACATTTGCACACATCCAGAGATAAACTCACCCCAAAGAATCCAAATTCCAAGAAATCCAGCCGTGGTAATGCTTGCACATACATGTGATTATGCGCAGAGGTCCACTCTACCAGCCAACCTCAGATCTCAGCGCAGGAACACATGAATGCACATACATTTGCACACATCCAGAAATAAACTCCCCAAGAGAAACCAAATTCCAAGATATCCAGCCGTGGCAATGCTTGCACACACATGTGATTATGCGCAGAGGTCCACCCTACCAGCCAACCTCAGATCTACACGCAGGCACACATGAATGCACATACATTTGCACACATCCAGAGATAAACTCAGCCCAACGAATCCAAATTCCAAGAAATCGAGCCGTGGCAATGCTTGCACACACATGTGATTATGCGCAGAGGTCCACCCTATGAGCCAACCTCAGATCTCAACGCAGGAACACATGAATGCACATACATTTGCACACATCCAGAGATAAACTCCCCCTCAGAAACCAAATTCCAAGAAATCGAGCCGTGGCAATGCTTGCACACACATGTGATTATGCGCAGAGGTCCACCCTACCAGCCAACCTCAGATCTCAACGCAGGAACACATGAATGCACATACATTTGCACACATCCAGAGATAAACTCCCCCTCAGAAACCAAATTTCAAGAAATCGAGCCGTGGCAATGCTTGCACACACATGTGATTATGCGCAGAGGTCCACCCTATGAGCCAACCTCAGATCTACACGCAGGCACACATGAATGCACATACATTTGCACACATCCAGAGATAAACTCCCCCTCAGAAACCAAATTCCAAGAAATCGAGCCGTGGCAATGCTTGCACACACATGTGATTATGCGCAGAGGTCCACCCTATGAGCCAACCTCAGATCTCCACGCAGGCACACATGAATGCACATACATTTGCACACATCCAGAGATAAACTCACCCCAACGAATCCAAATTCCAAGAAATCGAGCCGTGGCAATGCTTGCACACACATGTGATTATGCGCAGAGGTCCACCCTACCAGCCAACCTCAGATCTCAACGCAGGAACATATGAATGCACATACATTTGCACACATCCAGAGATAAACTCCCCAACAGAAACCAAATTCCAAGAAATCGAGCCGTGGCAATGCTTGCACACACATGTGATTATGCGCAGAGGTCCACCCTACCAGCCAACCTCAGATCTCCACGCAAGCACACATGAATGCACATACATTTGCACACATCCAGAAATAAACTCCCCCAGAGAAACCAAATTCCAAGATATCCAGCCGTGGCAATGCTTGCACACACATGTGATTATGCGCAGAGGTCCACCCTACCAGCCAACCTCAGGTCTCAACGCAGGAACACATGAATGCACATACATTTGGACACATCCAGAAATAAACTCCCCAAGAGACCAAATTCCAAGAAATCCAGCCGTGGCAATGCTTGCACACACATGTGATTATGCGCAGAGGTCCACCCTACCAGCCAACCTCAGATCTCAACGCAGGAACACATGAATGCACATACATTTGCACACATCCAGAGATAAACTCACCCCAAAGAAACCAAATTCCAAGAAATCCAGCCGTGGCAATGTTTGCACACACATGTGATTATGCGCAGAGGTCCACCCTACCAGCCAACCTCAGATCTCAACGCAGGCACACATGAATGCACATACATTTGCACACATCCAGAGATAAACTCCCCCTCAGAAACCAAATTCCAAGAAATCGAGCCGTGGCAATGTTTGCACACACATGTGATTATGCGCAGAGGTCCACCCTACCAGCCCACCTCAGATCTCCACGCAAGCACACATGAATGCACATACATTTGCACACATCCAGAGATAAACTCAGCCCAACGAATCCAAATTCCAAGAAATCGAGCCGTGGCAATGCTTGCACACACATGTGATTATGCGCAGAGGTCCACCCTATGAGCCAACCTCAGATCTCAACGCAGGAACACATGAATGCACATACATTTGCACACATCCAGAGATAAACTCCCCCTCAGAAACCAAATTTCAAGAAATCGAGCCGTGGCAATGCTTGCACACACATGTGATTATGCGCAGAGGTCCACCCTACCAGCCAACCTCAGATCTCAACGCAGGCACACATGAATGCACATACATTTGCACACATCCAGAGATAAACTCCCCCTCAGAAACCAAATTTCAAGAAATCGAGCCGTGGCAATGCTTGCACACACATGTGATTATGTGCAGAGGTCCACCCTACCAGCCAACCTCAGATCTACACGCAGGCACACATGAATGCACATACATTTGGACACATCCAGAAATAAACTCCCCAAGAGAAACCAAATTCCAAGAAATCCAGCCGTGGCAATGCTTGCACACACATGTGATTATGCGCAGAGGTCCACCCTACCAGCCAACCTAAGAGCTCAACGCAAGAACACATGAATGCACATACATTTGCACACATTCAGAGATAAACTCCCCCTCAGAAACCAAATTCCAAGATATCCAGAAATGGAAATGTTTGCACACACATGTGATTATGCGCAGAGGTCCACCCTACCAGCCCACCTCAGATCTCTACACGCAGGCACACATGAATGCACATACATTTGCACACATCCAGAGATAAACTCCCCCTCAGAAACCAAATTCCAAGAAATCGAGCTGTGGCAATGCTTGCACACACATGTTATTATTCGCAGAGGTCCACCCTACCAGCCAACCTCAGATCTCCACGCAAGCACACATGAATGCACATACATTTGCACACATCCAGAGATAAACTCACACCAAAGAAACCACATTCCAAGAAATCGAGCCGTGGCAATGCTTGCACATACATGTGATTATGCGCAGAGGTCCACCCTACCAGCCAACCTCAGATCTCCACGCAAGCACACATGAATGCACATACATTTGCACACATCCAGAGATAAACTCCCCTTCAGAAACCAAATTCCAAGAAATCGAGCCTTGGCAATGCTTGCACACACATGTTATTATTCGCAGAGGTCAACCCTATGAGCCAACCTCAGATCTCCACGCAAGCACACATGAATGCACATACATTTGCACACATCCAGAGATAAACTCACCCCAAAGAATCCAAATTCCAAGAAATCCAGCCGTGGTAATGCTTGCACATACATGTGATTATGCGCAGAGGTCCACTCTACCAGCCAACCTCAGATCTCAGCGCAGGAACACATGAATGCACATACATTTGCACACATCCAGAAATAAACTCCCCAAGAGAAACCAAATTCCAAGATATCCAGCCGTGGCAATGCTTGCACACACATGTGATTATGCGCAGAGGTCCACCCTACCAGCCAACCTCAGATCTACACGCAGGCACACATGAATGCACATACATTTGCACACATCCAGAGATAAACTCAGCCCAACGAATCCAAATTCCAAGAAATCGAGCCGTGGCAATGCTTGCACACACATGTGATTATGCGCAGAGGTCCACCCTATGAGCCAACCTCAGATCTCAACGCAGGAACACATGAATGCACATACATTTGCACACATCCAGAGATAAACTCCCCCTCAGAAACCAAATTCCAAGAAATCGAGCCGTGGCAATGCTTGCACACACATGTGATTATGCGCAGAGGTCCACCCTACCAGCCAACCTCAGATCTCAACGCAGGAACACATGAATGCACATACATTTGCACACATCCAGAGATAAACTCCCCCTCAGAAACCAAATTTCAAGAAATCGAGCCGTGGCAATGCTTGCACACACATGTGATTATGCGCAGAGGTCCACCCTATGAGCCAACCTCAGATCTCAACGCAGGAACACATGAATGCACATACATTTGCACACATCCAGAGATAAACTCCCCCTCAGAAACCAAATTCCAAGAAATCGAGCCGTGGCAATGCTTGCACACACATGTGATTATGCGCAGAGGTCCACCCTATGAGCCAACCTCAGATCTCCACGCAGGCACACATGAATGCACATACATTTGCACACATCCAGAGATAAACTCACCCCAACGAATCCAAATTCCAAGAAATCGAGCCGTGGCAATGCTTGCACACACATGTGATTATGCGCAGAGGTCCACCCTACCAGCCAACCTCAGATCTCAACGCAGGAACATATGAATGCACATACATTTGCACACATCCAGAGATAAACTCCCCAACAGAAACCAAATTCCAAGAAATCGAGCCGTGGCAATGCTTGCACACACATGTGATTATGCGCAGAGGTCCACCCTACCAGCCAACCTCAGGTCTCAACGCAGGAACACATGAATGCACATACATTTGGACACATCCAGAAATAAACTCCCCAAGAGACCAAATTCCAAGAAATCGAGCCGTGGCAATGCTTGCACACACATGTGATTATGCGCAGAGGTCCACCCTACCAGCCAACCTCAGATCTCAACGCAGGAACACATGAATGCACATACATTTGCACACATCCAGAGATAAACTCACCCCAAAGAAACCAAATTCCAAGAAATCCAGCCGTGGCAATGTTTGCACACACATGTGATTATGCGCAGAGGTCCACCCTACCAGCCAACCTCAGATCTCAACGCAGGCACACATGAATGCACATACATTTGCACACATCCAGAGATAAACTCCCCCTCAGAAACCAAATTCCAAGAAATCGAGCCGTGGCAATGTTTGCACACACATGTGATTATGCGCAGAGGTCCACCCTACCAGCCCACCTCAGATCTCCACGCAAGCACACATGAATGCACATACATTTGCACACATCCAGAAATAAACTCCCCCAGAGAAACCAAATTCCAAGATATCCAGCCGTGGCAATGCTTGCACACACATGTGATTATGCGCAGAGGTCCACCCTACCAGCCAACCTCAGATCTCAACGCAGGCACACATGAATGCACATACATTTGCACACATCCAGAGATAAACTCCCCCTCAGAAACCAAATTTCAAGAAATCGAGCCGTGGCAATGCTTGCACACACATGTGATTATGTGCAGAGGTCCACCCTACCAGCCAACCTCAGATCTACACGCAGGCACACATGAATGCACATACATTTGGACACATCCAGAAATAAACTCCCCAAGAGAAACCAAATTCCAAGAAATCCAGCCGTGGCAATGCTTGCACACACATGTGATTATGCGCAGAGGTCCACCCTACCAGCCAACCTAAGAGCTCAACGCAAGAACACATGAATGCACATACATTTGCACACATTCAGAGATAAACTCCCCCTCAGAAACCAAATTCCAAGATATCCAGAAATGGAAATGTTTGCACACACATGTGATTATGCGCAGAGGTCCACCCTACCAGCCCACCTCAGATCTCTACACGCAGGCACACATGAATGCACATACATTTGCACACATCCAGAGATAAACTCCCCCTCAGAAACCAAATTCCAAGAAATCGAGCTGTGGCAATGCTTGCACACACATGTTATTATTCGCAGAGGTCCACCCTACCAGCCAACCTCAGATCTCCACGCAAGCACACATGAATGCACATACATTTGCACACATCCAGAGATAAACTCACACCAAAGAAACCACATTCCAAGAAATCGAGCCGTGGCAATGCTTGCACATACATGTGATTATGCGCAGAGGTCCACCCTACCAGCCAACCTCAGATCTACACGCAGGCACACATGAATGCACATATATTTGCACACATCCAGAGATAAACTCCCCCTCAGAAACCAAATTCCAAGAAATCGAGCCGTGGCAATGCTTGCACACACATGTGATTATGCGCAGAGGTCCACCCTACCAGCCAACCTCAGATCTCCACGCAAGCACACATGAATGCACATACATTTGCACACATCCAGAGATAAACTCCCCTTCAGAAACCAAATTCCAAGAAATCGAGCCTTGGCAATGCTTGCACACACATGTTATTATTCGCAGAGGTCAACCCTATGAGCCAACCTCAGATCTCCACGCAAGCACACATGAATGCACATACATTTGCACACATCCAGAGATAAACTCACCCCAAAGAATCCAAATTCCAAGAAATCGAGCCGTGGTAATGTTTGCACATACATGTGATTATGCGCAGAGGTCCACTCTACCAGCCAACCTCAGATCTCAGCGCAGGAACACATGAATGCACATACATTTGCACACATCCAGAAATAAACTCCCCAAGAGAAACCAAATTCCAAGATATCCAGCCGTGGCAATGCTTGCACACACATGTGATTATGCGCAGAGGTCCACCCTACCAGCCAACCTCAGATCTACACGCAGGCACACATGAATGCACATACATTTGCACACATCCAGAGATAAACTCAGCCCAACGAATCCAAATTCCAAGAAATCGAGCCGTGGCAATGCTTGCACACACATGTGATTATGCGCAGAGGTCCACCCTATGAGCCAACCTCAGATCTCAACGCAGGAACACATGAATGCACATACATTTGCACACATCCAGAGATAAACTCCCCCTCAGAAACCAAATTTCAAGAAATCGAGCCGTGGCAATGCTTGCACACACATGTGATTATGCGCAGAGGTCCACCCTACCAGCCAACCTCAGATCTCAACGCAGGCACACATGAATGCACATACATTTGCACACATCCAGAGATAAACTCCCCCTCAGAAACCAAATTTCAAGAAATCGAGCCGTGGCAATGCTTGCACACACATGTGATTATGTGCAGAGGTCCACCCTACCAGCCAACCTCAGATCTACACGCAGGCACACATGAATGCACATACATTTGGACACATCCAGAAATAAACTCCCCAAGAGAAACCAAATTCCAAGAAATCCAGCCGTGGCAATGCTTGCACACACATGTGATTATGCGCAGAGGTCCACCCTACCAGCCAACCTAAGAGCTCAACGCAAGAACACATGAATGCACATACATTTGCACACATTCAGAGATAAACTCCCCCTCAGAAACCAAATTCCAAGATATCCAGAAATGGAAATGTTTGCACACACATGTGATTATGCGCAGAGGTCCACCCTACCAGCCCACCTCAGATCTCTACACGCAGGCACACATGAATGCACATACATTTGCACACATCCAGAGATAAACTCCCCCTCAGAAACCAAATTCCAAGAAATCGAGCTGTGGCAATGCTTGCACACACATGTTATTATTCGCAGAGGTCCACCCTACCAGCCAACCTCAGATCTCCACGCAAGCACACATGAATGCACATACATTTGCACACATCCAGAGATAAACTCACACCAAAGAAACCACATTCCAAGAAATCGAGCCGTGGCAATGCTTGCACATACATGTGATTATGCGCAGAGGTCCACCCTACCAGCCAACCTCAGATCTCCACGCAAGCACACATGAATGCACATACATTTGCACACATCCAGAGATAAACTCCCCTTCAGAAACCAAATTCCAAGAAATCGAGCCTTGGCAATGCTTGCACACACATGTTATTATTCGCAGAGGTCAACCCTATGAGCCAACCTCAGATCTCCACGCAAGCACACATGAATGCACATACATTTGCACACATCCAGAGATAAACTCACCCCAAAGAATCCAAATTCCAAGAAATCGAGCCGTGGTAATGTTTGCACATACATGTGATTATGCGCAGAGGTCCACTCTACCAGCCAACCTCAGATCTCAGCGCAGGAACACATGAATGCACATACATTTGCACACATCCAGAAATAAACTCCCCAAGAGAAACCAAATTCCAAGATATCCAGCCGTGGCAATGCTTGCACACACATGTGATTATGCGCAGAGGTCCACCCTACCAGCCAACCTCAGATCTACACGCAGGCACACATGAATGCACATACATTTGCACACATCCAGAGATAAACTCAGCCCAACGAATCCAAATTCCAAGAAATCGAGCCGTGGCAATGCTTGCACACACATGTGATTATGCGCAGAGGTCCACCCTATGAGCCAACCTCAGATCTCAACGCAGGAACACATGAATGCACATACATTTGCACACATCCAGAGATAAACTCCCCCTCAGAAACCAAATTTCAAGAAATCGAGCCGTGGCAATGCTTGCACACACATGTGATTATGCGCAGAGGTCCACCCTACCAGCCAACCTCAGATCTACACGCAGGAACACATGAATGCACATACATTTGCACACATCCAGAGATAAACTCCCCCTCAGAAACCAAATTTCAAGAAATCGAGCCGTGGCAATGCTTGCACACACATGTGATTATGCGCAGAGGTCCACCCTATGAGCCAACCTCAGATCTCAACGCAGGAACACATGAATGCACATACATTTGCACACATTCAGAGATAAACTCCCCAAGAGAAACCAAATTCCAAGAAATCGAGCCGTGGCAATGCTTGCACACACATGTGATTATGCGCAGAGGTCCACCCTACCAGCCAACCTAAGAGCTCAACGCAAGAACACATGAATGCACATACATTTGCACACATTCAGAGATAAACTCCCCCTCAGAAACCAAATTCCAAGATATCCAGAAATGGAAATGTTTGCACACACATGTGATTATGCGCAGAGGTCCACCCTACCAGCCCACCTCAGATCTCTACACGCAGGCACACATGAATGCACATACATTTGCACACATCCAGAGATAAACTCCCCCTCAGAAACCAAATTCCAAGAAATCGAGCCTTGGCAATGCTTGCACATACATGTGATTATGCGCAGAGGTCCACCCTACCAGCCAACCTCAGATCTACACGCAGGCACACATGAATGCACATATATTTGCACACATCCAGAGATAAACTCCCCCTCAGAAACCAAATTCCAAGAAATCGAGCCGTGGCAATGCTTGCACACACATGTGATTATGCGCAGAGGTCCACCCTACCAGCCAACCTCAGATCTCCACGCAAGCACACATGAATGCACATACATTTGCACACATCCAGAGATAAACTCCCCTTCAGAAACCAAATTCCAAGAAATCGAGCCTTGGCAATGCTTGCACACACATGTTATTATTCGCAGAGGTCAACCCTATGAGCCAACCTCAGATCTCCACGCAAGCACACATGAATGCACATACATTTGCACACATCCAGAGATAAACTCACCCCAAAGAATCCAAATTCCAAGAAATCCAGCCGTGGTAATGCTTGCACATACATGTGATTATGCGCAGAGGTCCACTCTACCAGCCAACCTCAGATCTCAGCGCAGGAACACATGAATGCACATACATTTGCACACATCCAGAAATAAACTCCCCAAGAGAAACCAAATTCCAAGATATCCAGCCGTGGCAATGCTTGCACACACATGTGATTATGCGCAGAGGTCCACCCTACCAGCCAACCTCAGATCTACACGCAGGCACACATGAATGCACATACATTTGCACACATCCAGAGATAAACTCAGCCCAACGAATCCAAATTCCAAGAAATCGAGCCGTGGCAATGCTTGCACACACATGTGATTATGCGCAGAGGTCCACCCTATGAGCCAACCTCAGATCTCAACGCAGGAACACATGAATGCACATACATTTGCACACATCCAGAGATAAACTCCCCCTCAGAAACCAAATTCCAAGAAATCGAGCCGTGGCAATGCTTGCACACACATGTGATTATGCGCAGAGGTCCACCCTACCAGCCAACCTCAGATCTCAACGCAGGAACACATGAATGCACATACATTTGCACACATCCAGAGATAAACTCCCCCTCAGAAACCAAATTTCAAGAAATCGAGCCGTGGCAATGCTTGCACACACATGTGATTATGCGCAGAGGTCCACCCTATGAGCCAACCTCAGATCTACACGCAGGCACACATGAATGCACATACATTTGCACACATCCAGAGATAAACTCCCCCTCAGAAACCAAATTCCAAGAAATCGAGCCGTGGCAATGCTTGCACACACATGTGATTATGCGCAGAGGTCCACCCTATGAGCCAACCTCAGATCTCCACGCAGGCACACATGAATGCACATACATTTGCACACATCCAGAGATAAACTCACCCCAACGAATCCAAATTCCAAGAAATCGAGCCGTGGCAATGCTTGCACACACATGTGATTATGCGCAGAGGTCCACCCTACCAGCCAACCTCAGATCTCAACGCAGGAACATATGAATGCACATACATTTGCACACATCCAGAGATAAACTCCCCAACAGAAACCAAATTCCAAGAAATCGAGCCGTGGCAATGCTTGCACACACATGTGATTATGCGCAGAGGTCCACCCTACCAGCCAACCTCAGATCTCCACGCAAGCACACATGAATGCACATACATTTGCACACATCCAGAAATAAACTCCCCCAGAGAAACCAAATTCCAAGATATCCAGCCGTGGCAATGCTTGCACACACATGTGATTATGCGCAGAGGTCCACCCTACCAGCCAACCTCAGGTCTCAACGCAGGAACACATGAATGCACATACATTTGGACACATCCAGAAATAAACTCCCCAAGAGACCAAATTCCAAGAAATCCAGCCGTGGCAATGCTTGCACACACATGTGATTATGCGCAGAGGTCCACCCTACCAGCCAACCTCAGATCTCAACGCAGGAACACATGAATGCACATACATTTGCACACATCCAGAGATAAACTCCCCCTCAGAAACCAAATTTCAAGAAATCGAGCCGTGGCAATGCTTGCACACACATGTGATTATGCGCAGAGGTCCACCCTACCAGCCAACCTCAGATCTCAACGCAGGCACACATGAATGCACATACATTTGCACACATCCAGAGATAAACTCCCCCTCAGAAACCAAATTTCAAGAAATCGAGCCGTGGCAATGCTTGCACACACATGTGATTATGTGCAGAGGTCCACCCTACCAGCCAACCTCAGATCTACACGCAGGCACACATGAATGCACATACATTTGGACACATCCAGAAATAAACTCCCCAAGAGAAACCAAATTCCAAGAAATCCAGCCGTGGCAATGCTTGCACACACATGTGATTATGCGCAGAGGTCCACCCTACCAGCCAACCTAAGAGCTCAACGCAAGAACACATGAATGCACATACATTTGCACACATTCAGAGATAAACTCCCCCTCAGAAACCAAATTCCAAGATATCCAGAAATGGAAATGTTTGCACACACATGTGATTATGCGCAGAGGTCCACCCTACCAGCCCACCTCAGATCTCTACACGCAGGCACACATGAATGCACATACATTTGCACACATCCAGAGATAAACTCCCCCTCAGAAACCAAATTCCAAGAAATCGAGCTGTGGCAATGCTTGCACACACATGTTATTATTCGCAGAGGTCCACCCTACCAGCCAACCTCAGATCTCCACGCAAGCACACATGAATGCACATACATTTGCACACATCCAGAGATAAACTCACACCAAAGAAACCACATTCCAAGAAATCGAGCCGTGGCAATGCTTGCACATACATGTGATTATGCGCAGAGGTCCACCCTACCAGCCAACCTCAGATCTCCACGCAAGCACACATGAATGCACATACATTTGCACACATCCAGAGATAAACTCCCCTTCAGAAACCAAATTCCAAGAAATCGAGCCTTGGCAATGCTTGCACACACATGTTATTATTCGCAGAGGTCAACCCTATGAGCCAACCTCAGATCTCCACGCAAGCACACATGAATGCACATACATTTGCACACATCCAGAGATAAACTCACCCCAAAGAATCCAAATTCCAAGAAATCCAGCCGTGGTAATGCTTGCACATACATGTGATTATGCGCAGAGGTCCACTCTACCAGCCAACCTCAGATCTCAGCGCAGGAACACATGAATGCACATACATTTGCACACATCCAGAAATAAACTCCCCAAGAGAAACCAAATTCCAAGATATCCAGCCGTGGCAATGCTTGCACACACATGTGATTATGCGCAGAGGTCCACCCTACCAGCCAACCTCAGATCTACACGCAGGCACACATGAATGCACATACATTTGCACACATCCAGAGATAAACTCAGCCCAACGAATCCAAATTCCAAGAAATCGAGCCGTGGCAATGCTTGCACACACATGTGATTATGCGCAGAGGTCCACCCTATGAGCCAACCTCAGATCTCAACGCAGGAACACATGAATGCACATACATTTGCACACATCCAGAGATAAACTCCCCCTCAGAAACCAAATTCCAAGAAATCGAGCCGTGGCAATGCTTGCACACACATGTGATTATGCGCAGAGGTCCACCCTACCAGCCAACCTCAGATCTCAACGCAGGAACACATGAATGCACATACATTTGCACACATCCAGAGATAAACTCCCCCTCAGAAACCAAATTTCAAGAAATCGAGCCGTGGCAATGCTTGCACACACATGTGATTATGCGCAGAGGTCCACCCTATGAGCCAACCTCAGATCTCAACGCAGGAACACATGAATGCACATACATTTGCACACATCCAGAGATAAACTCCCCCTCAGAAACCAAATTCCAAGAAATCGAGCCGTGGCAATGCTTGCACACACATGTGATTATGCGCAGAGGTCCACCCTATGAGCCAACCTCAGATCTCCACGCAGGCACACATGAATGCACATACATTTGCACACATCCAGAGATAAACTCACCCCAACGAATCCAAATTCCAAGAAATCGAGCCGTGGCAATGCTTGCACACACATGTGATTATGCGCAGAGGTCCACCCTACCAGCCAACCTCAGATCTCAACGCAGGAACATATGAATGCACATACATTTGCACACATCCAGAGATAAACTCCCCAACAGAAACCAAATTCCAAGAAATCGAGCCGTGGCAATGCTTGCACACACATGTGATTATGCGCAGAGGTCCACCCTACCAGCCAACCTCAGATCTCCACGCAAGCACACATGAATGCACATACATTTGCACACATCCAGAAATAAACTCCCCCAGAGAAACCAAATTCCAAGATATCCAGCCGTGGCAATGCTTGCACACACATGTGATTATGCGCAGAGGTCCACCCTACCAGCCAACCTCAGGTCTCAACGCAGGAACACATGAATGCACATACATTTGGACACATCCAGAAATAAACTCCCCAAGAGACCAAATTCCAAGAAATCGAGCCGTGGCAATGCTTGCACACACATGTGATTATGCGCAGAGGTCCACCCTACCAGCCAACCTCAGATCTCAACGCAGGAACACATGAATGCACATACATTTGCACACATCCAGAGATAAACTCACCCCAAAGAAACCAAATTCCAAGAAATCCAGCCGTGGCAATGTTTGCACACACATGTGATTATGCGCAGAGGTCCACCCTACCAGCCAACCTCAGATCTCAACGCAGGCACACATGAATGCACATACATTTGCACACATCCAGAGATAAACTCCCCCTCAGAAACCAAATTCCAAGAAATCGAGCCGTGGCAATGTTTGCACACACATGTGATTATGCGCAGAGGTCCACCCTACCAGCCCACCTCAGATCTCCACGCAAGCACACATGAATGCACATACATTTGCACACATCCAGAAATAAACTCCCCCAGAGAAACCAAATTCCAAGATATCCAGCCGTGGCAATGCTTGCACACACATGTGATTATGCGCAGAGGTCCACCCTACCAGCCAACCTCAGATCTCAACGCAGGCACACATGAATGCACATACATTTGCACACATCCAGAGATAAACTCCCCCTCAGAAACCAAATTTCAAGAAATCGAGCCGTGGCAATGCTTGCACACACATGTGATTATGTGCAGAGGTCCACCCTACCAGCCAACCTCAGATCTACACGCAGGCACACATGAATGCACATACATTTGGACACATCCAGAAATAAACTCCCCAAGAGAAACCAAATTCCAAGAAATCCAGCCGTGGCAATGCTTGCACACACATGTGATTATGCGCAGAGGTCCACCCTACCAGCCAACCTAAGAGCTCAACGCAAGAACACATGAATGCACATACATTTGCACACATTCAGAGATAAACTCCCCCTCAGAAACCAAATTCCAAGATATCCAGAAATGGAAATGTTTGCACACACATGTGATTATGCGCAGAGGTCCACCCTACCAGCCCACCTCAGATTTCTACACGCAGGCACACATGAATGCACATACATTTGCACACATCCAGAGATAAACTCCCCCTCAGAAACCAAATTCCAAGAAATCGAGCTGTGGCAATGCTTGCACACACATGTTATTATTCGCAGAGGTCCACCCTACCAGCCAACCTCAGATCTCCACGCAAGCACACATGAATGCACATACATTTGCACACATCCAGAGATAAACTCACACCAAAGAAACCACATTCCAAGAAATCGAGCCGTGGTAATGCTTGCACATACATGTGATTATGCGCAGAGGTCCACCCTACCAGCCAACCTCAGATCTACACGCAGGCACACATGAATGCACATATATTTGCACACATCCAGAGATAAACTCCCCCTCAGAAACCAAATTCCAAGAAATCGAGCCGTGGCAATGCTTGCACACACATGTGATTATGCGCAGAGGTCCACCCTACCAGCCAACCTCAGATCTCCACGCAAGCACACATGAATGCACATACATTTGCACACATCCAGAGATAAACTCCCCTTCAGAAACCAAATTCCAAGAAATCGAGCCTTGGCAATGCTTGCACACACATGTTATTATTCGCAGAGGTCAACCCTATGAGCCAACCTCAGATCTCCACGCAAGCACACATGAATGCACATACATTTGCACACATCCAGAGATAAACTCACCCCAAAGAATCCAAATTCCAAGAAATCGAGCCGTGGTAATGTTTGCACATACATGTGATTATGCGCAGAGGTCCACTCTACCAGCCAACCTCAGATCTCAGCGCAGGAACACATGAATGCACATACATTTGCACACATCCAGAAATAAACTCCCCAAGAGAAACCAAATTCCAAGATATCCAGCCGTGGCAATGCTTGCACACACATGTGATTATGCGCAGAGGTCCACCCTACCAGCCAACCTCAGATCTACACGCAGGCACACATGAATGCACATACATTTGCACACATCCAGAGATAAACTCAGCCCAACGAATCCAAATTCCAAGAAATCGAGCCGTGGCAATGCTTGCACACACATGTGATTATGCGCAGAGGTCCACCCTATGAGCCAACCTCAGATCTCAACGCAGGAACACATGAATGCACATACATTTGCACACATCCAGAGATAAACTCCCCCTCAGAAACCAAATTTCAAGAAATCGAGCCGTGGCAATGCTTGCACACACATGTGATTATGCGCAGAGGTCCACCCTACCAGCCAACCTCAGATCTCAACGCAGGCACACATGAATGCACATACATTTGCACACATCCAGAGATAAACTCCCCCTCAGAAACCAAATTTCAAGAAATCGAGCCGTGGCAATGCTTGCACACACATGTGATTATGTGCAGAGGTCCACCCTACCAGCCAACCTCAGATCTACACGCAGGCACACATGAATGCACATACATTTGGACACATCCAGAAATAAACTCCCCAAGAGAAACCAAATTCCAAGAAATCCAGCCGTGGCAATGCTTGCACACACATGTGATTATGCGCAGAGGTCCACCCTACCAGCCAACCTAAGAGCTCAACGCAAGAACACATGAATGCACATACATTTGCACACATTCAGAGATAAACTCCCCCTCAGAAACCAAATTCCAAGATATCCAGAAATGGAAATGTTTGCACACACATGTGATTATGCGCAGAGGTCCACCCTACCAGCCCACCTCAGATCTCTACACGCAGGCACACATGAATGCACATACATTTGCACACATCCAGAGATAAACTCCCCCTCAGAAACCAAATTCCAAGAAATCGAGCTGTGGCAATGCTTGCACACACATGTTATTATTCGCAGAGGTCCACCCTACCAGCCAACCTCAGATCTCCACGCAAGCACACATGAATGCACATACATTTGCACACATCCAGAGATAAACTCACACCAAAGAAACCACATTCCAAGAAATCGAGCCGTGGCAATGCTTGCACATACATGTGATTATGCGCAGAGGTCCACCCTACCAGCCAACCTCAGATCTCCACGCAAGCACACATGAATGCACATACATTTGCACACATCCAGAGATAAACTCCCCTTCAGAAACCAAATTCCAAGAAATCGAGCCTTGGCAATGCTTGCACACACATGTTATTATTCGCAGAGGTCAACCCTATGAGCCAACCTCAGATCTCCACGCAAGCACACATGAATGCACATACATTTGCACACATCCAGAGATAAACTCACCCCAAAGAATCCAAATTCCAAGAAATCGAGCCGTGGTAATGTTTGCACATACATGTGATTATGCGCAGAGGTCCACCCTACCAGCCAACCTCAGATCTCAGCGCAGGAACACATGAATGCACATACATTTGCACACATCCAGAAATAAACTCCCCAAGAGAAACCAAATTCCAAGATATCCAGCCGTGGCAATGCTTGCACACACATGTGATTATGCGCAGAGGTCCACCCTACCAGCCAACCTCAGATCTACACGCAGGCACACATGAATGCACATACATTTGCACACATCCAGAGATAAACTCAGCCCAACGAATCCAAATTCCAAGAAATCGAGCCGTGGCAATGCTTGCACACACATGTGATTATGCGCAGAGGTCCACCCTATGAGCCAACCTCAGATCTCAACGCAGGAACACATGAATGCACATACATTTGCACACATCCAGAGATAAACTCCCCCTCAGAAACCAAATTTCAAGAAATCGAGCCGTGGCAATGCTTGCACACACATGTGATTATGCGCAGAGGTCCACCCTACCAGCCAACCTCAGATCTACACGCAGGAACACATGAATGCACATACATTTGCACACATCCAGAGATAAACTCCCCCTCAGAAACCAAATTTCAAGAAATCGAGCCGTGGCAATGCTTGCACACACATGTGATTATGCGCAGAGGTCCACCCTATGAGCCAACCTCAGATCTCAACGCAGGAACACATGAATGCACATACATTTGCACACATTCAGAGATAAACTCCCCAAGAGAAACCAAATTCCAAGAAATCGAGCCGTGGCAATGCTTGCACACACATGTGATTATGCGCAGAGGTCCACCCTACCAGCCAACCTAAGAGCTCAACGCAAGAACACATGAATGCACATACATTTGCACACATTCAGAGATAAACTCCCCCTCAGAAACCAAATTCCAAGATATCCAGAAATGGAAATGTTTGCACACACATGTGATTATGCGCAGAGGTCCACCCTACCAGCCCACCTCAGATCTCTACACGCAGGCACACATGAATGCACATACATTTGCACACATCCAGAGATAAACTCCCCCTCAGAAACCAAATTCCAAGAAATCGAGCCGTGGCAATGCTTGCACATACATGTGATTATGCGCAGAGGTCCACCCTACCAGCCAACCTCAGATCTACACGCAGGCACACATGAATGCACATATATTTGCACACATCCAGAGATAAACTCCCCCTCAGAAACCAAATTCCAAGAAATCGAGCCGTGGCAATGCTTGCACACACATGTGATTATGCGCAGAGGTCCACCCTACCAGCCAACCTCAGATCTCCACGCAAGCACACATGAATGCACATACATTTGCACACATCCAGAGATAAACTCCCCTTCAGAAACCAAATTCCAAGAAATCGAGCCTTGGCAATGCTTGCACACACATGTTATTATTCGCAGAGGTCAACCCTATGAGCCAACCTCAGATCTCCACGCAAGCACACATGAATGCACATACATTTGCACACATCCAGAGATAAACTCACCCCAAAGAATCCAAATTCCAAGAAATCCAGCCGTGGTAATGCTTGCACATACATGTGATTATGCGCAGAGGTCCACTCTACCAGCCAACCTCAGATCTCAGCGCAGGAACACATGAATGCACATACATTTGCACACATCCAGAAATAAACTCCCCAAGAGAAACCAAATTCCAAGATATCCAGCCGTGGCAATGCTTGCACACACATGTGATTATGCGCAGAGGTCCACCCTACCAGCCAACCTCAGATCTACACGCAGGCACACATGAATGCACATACATTTGCACACATCCAGAGATAAACTCAGCCCAACGAATCCAAATTCCAAGAAATCGAGCCGTGGCAATGCTTGCACACACATGTGATTATGCGCAGAGGTCCACCCTATGAGCCAACCTCAGATCTCAACGCAGGAACACATGAATGCACATACATTTGCACACATCCAGAGATAAACTCCCCCTCAGAAACCAAATTCCAAGAAATCGAGCCGTGGCAATGCTTGCACACACATGTGATTATGCGCAGAGGTCCACCCTACCAGCCAACCTCAGATCTCAACGCAGGAACACATGAATGCACATACATTTGCACACATCCAGAGATAAACTCCCCCTCAGAAACCAAATTTCAAGAAATCGAGCCGTGGCAATGCTTGCACACACATGTGATTATGCGCAGAGGTCCACCCTATGAGCCAACCTCAGATCTACACGCAGGCACACATGAATGCACATACATTTGCACACATCCAGAGATAAACTCCCCCTCAGAAACCAAATTCCAAGAAATCGAGCCGTGGCAATGCTTGCACACACATGTGATTATGCGCAGAGGTCCACCCTATGAGCCAACCTCAGATCTCCACGCAGGCACACATGAATGCACATACATTTGCACACATCCAGAGATAAACTCACCCCAACGAATCCAAATTCCAAGAAATCGAGCCGTGGCAATGCTTGCACACACATGTGATTATGCGCAGAGGTCCACCCTACCAGCCAACCTCAGATCTCAACGCAGGAACATATGAATGCACATACATTTGCACACATCCAGAGATAAACTCCCCAACAGAAACCAAATTCCAAGAAATCGAGCCGTGGCAATGCTTGCACACACATGTGATTATGCGCAGAGGTCCACCCTACCAGCCAACCTCAGATCTCCACGCAAGCACACATGAATGCACATACATTTGCACACATCCAGAAATAAACTCCCCCAGAGAAACCAAATTCCAAGATATCCAGCCGTGGCAATGCTTGCACACACATGTGATTATGCGCAGAGGTCCACCCTACCAGCCAACCTCAGGTCTCAACGCAGGAACACATGAATGCACATACATTTGGACACATCCAGAAATAAACTCCCCAAGAGACCAAATTCCAAGAAATCCAGCCGTGGCAATGCTTGCACACACATGTGATTATGCGCAGAGGTCCACCCTACCAGCCAACCTAAGAGCTCAACGCAAGAACACATGAATGCACATACATTTGCACACATTCAGAGATAAACTCCCCCTCAGAAACCAAATTCCAAGATATCCAGAAATGGAAATGTTTGCACACACATGTGATTATGCGCAGAGGTCCACCCTACCAGCCCACCTCAGATCTCTACACGCAGGCACACATGAATGCACATACATTTGCACACATCCAGAGATAAACTCCCCCTCAGAAACCAAATTCCAAGAAATCGAGCTGTGGCAATGCTTGCACACACATGTTATTATTCGCAGAGGTCCACCCTACCAGCCAACCTCAGATCTCCACGCAAGCACACATGAATGCACATACATTTGCACACATCCAGAGATAAACTCACACCAAAGAAACCACATTCCAAGAAATCGAGCCGTGGCAATGCTTGCACATACATGTGATTATGCGCAGAGGTCCACCCTACCAGCCAACCTCAGATCTCCACGCAAGCACACATGAATGCACATACATTTGCACACATCCAGAGATAAACTCCCCTTCAGAAACCAAATTCCAAGAAATCGAGCCTTGGCAATGCTTGCACACACATGTTATTATTCGCAGAGGTCAACCCTATGAGCCAACCTCAGATCTCCACGCAAGCACACATGAATGCACATACATTTGCACACATCCAGAGATAAACTCACCCCAAAGAATCCAAATTCCAAGAAATCGAGCCGTGGTAATGTTTGCACATACATGTGATTATGCGCAGAGGTCCACTCTACCAGCCAACCTCAGATCTCAGCGCAGGAACACATGAATGCACATACATTTGCACACATCCAGAAATAAACTCCCCAAGAGAAACCAAATTCCAAGATATCCAGCCGTGGCAATGCTTGCACACACATGTGATTATGCGCAGAGGTCCACCCTACCAGCCAACCTCAGATCTACACGCAGGCACACATGAATGCACATACATTTGCACACATCCAGAGATAAACTCAGCCCAACGAATCCAAATTCCAAGAAATCGAGCCGTGGCAATGCTTGCACACACATGTGATTATGCGCAGAGGTCCACCCTATGAGCCAACCTCAGATCTCAACGCAGGAACACATGAATGCACATACATTTGCACACATCCAGAGATAAACTCCCCCTCAGAAACCAAATTTCAAGAAATCGAGCCGTGGCAATGCTTGCACACACATGTGATTATGCGCAGAGGTCCACCCTACCAGCCAACCTCAGATCTACACGCAGGAACACATGAATGCACATACATTTGCACACATCCAGAGATAAACTCCCCCTCAGAAACCAAATTTCAAGAAATCGAGCCGTGGCAATGCTTGCACACACATGTGATTATGCGCAGAGGTCCACCCTATGAGCCAACCTCAGATCTCAACGCAGGAACACATGAATGCACATACATTTGCACACATTCAGAGATAAACTCCCCAAGAGAAACCAAATTCCAAGAAATCGAGCCGTGGCAATGCTTGCACACACATGTGATTATGCGCAGAGGTCCACCCTACCAGCCAACCTAAGAGCTCAACGCAAGAACACATGAATGCACATACATTTGCACACATTCAGAGATAAACTCCCCCTCAGAAACCAAATTCCAAGATATCCAGAAATGGAAATGTTTGCACACACATGTGATTATGCGCAGAGGTCCACCCTACCAGCCCACCTCAGATCTCTACACGCAGGCACACATGAATGCACATACATTTGCACACATCCAGAGATAAACTCCCCCTCAGAAACCAAATTCCAAGAAATCGAGCCTTGGCAATGCTTGCACATACATGTGATTATGCGCAGAGGTCCACCCTACCAGCCAACCTCAGATCTACACGCAGGCACACATGAATGCACATATATTTGCACACATCCAGAGATAAACTCCCCCTCAGAAACCAAATTCCAAGAAATCGAGCCGTGGCAATGCTTGCACACACATGTGATTATGCGCAGAGGTCCACCCTACCAGCCAACCTCAGATCTCCACGCAAGCACACATGAATGCACATACATTTGCACACATCCAGAGATAAACTCCCCTTCAGAAACCAAATTCCAAGAAATCGAGCCTTGGCAATGCTTGCACACACATGTTATTATTCGCAGAGGTCAACCCTATGAGCCAACCTCAGATCTCCACGCAAGCACACATGAATGCACATACATTTGCACACATCCAGAGATAAACTCACCCCAAAGAATCCAAATTCCAAGAAATCCAGCCGTGGTAATGCTTGCACATACATGTGATTATGCGCAGAGGTCCACTCTACCAGCCAACCTCAGATCTCAGCGCAGGAACACATGAATGCACATACATTTGCACACATCCAGAAATAAACTCCCCAAGAGAAACCAAATTCCAAGATATCCAGCCGTGGCAATGCTTGCACACACATGTGATTATGCGCAGAGGTCCACCCTACCAGCCAACCTCAGATCTACACGCAGGCACACATGAATGCACATACATTTGCACACATCCAGAGATAAACTCAGCCCAACGAATCCAAATTCCAAGAAATCGAGCCGTGGCAATGCTTGCACACACATGTGATTATGCGCAGAGGTCCACCCTATGAGCCAACCTCAGATCTCAACGCAGGAACACATGAATGCACATACATTTGCACACATCCAGAGATAAACTCCCCCTCAGAAACCAAATTCCAAGAAATCGAGCCGTGGCAATGCTTGCACACACATGTGATTATGCGCAGAGGTCCACCCTACCAGCCAACCTCAGATCTCAACGCAGGAACACATGAATGCACATACATTTGCACACATCCAGAGATAAACTCCCCCTCAGAAACCAAATTTCAAGAAATCGAGCCGTGGCAATGCTTGCACACACATGTGATTATGCGCAGAGGTCCACCCTATGAGCCAACCTCAGATCTACACGCAGGCACACATGAATGCACATACATTTGCACACATCCAGAGATAAACTCCCCCTCAGAAACCAAATTCCAAGAAATCGAGCCGTGGCAATGCTTGCACACACATGTGATTATGCGCAGAGGTCCACCCTATGAGCCAACCTCAGATCTCCACGCAGGCACACATGAATGCACATACATTTGCACACATCCAGAGATAAACTCACCCCAACGAATCCAAATTCCAAGAAATCGAGCCGTGGCAATGCTTGCACACACATGTGATTATGCGCAGAGGTCCACCCTACCAGCCAACCTCAGATCTCAACGCAGGAACATATGAATGCACATACATTTGCACACATCCAGAGATAAACTCCCCAACAGAAACCAAATTCCAAGAAATCGAGCCGTGGCAATGCTTGCACACACATGTGATTATGCGCAGAGGTCCACCCTACCAGCCAACCTCAGATCTCCACGCAAGCACACATGAATGCACATACATTTGCACACATCCAGAAATAAACTCCCCCAGAGAAACCAAATTCCAAGATATCCAGCCGTGGCAATGCTTGCACACACATGTGATTATGCGCAGAGGTCCACCCTACCAGCCAACCTCAGGTCTCAACGCAGGAACACATGAATGCACATACATTTGGACACATCCAGAAATAAACTCCCCAAGAGACCAAATTCCAAGAAATCCAGCCGTGGCAATGCTTGCACACACATGTGATTATGCGCAGAGGTCCACCCTACCAGCCAACCTCAGATCTCAACGCAGGAACACATGAATGCACATACATTTGCACACATCCAGAGATAAACTCACCCCAAAGAAACCAAATTCCAAGAAATCCAGCCGTGGCAATGTTTGCACACACATGTGATTATGCGCAGAGGTCCACCCTACCAGCCAACCTCAGATCTCAACGCAGGCACACATGAATGCACATACATTTGCACACATCCAGAGATAAACTCCCCCTCAGAAACCAAATTCCAAGAAATCGAGCCGTGGCAATGTTTGCACACACATGTGATTATGCGCAGAGGTCCACCCTACCAGCCCACCTCAGATCTCCACGCAAGCACACATGAATGCACATACATTTGCACACATCCAGAGATAAACTCAGCCCAACGAATCCAAATTCCAAGAAATCGAGCCGTGGCAATGCTTGCACACACATGTGATTATGCGCAGAGGTCCACCCTATGAGCCAACCTCAGATCTCAACGCAGGAACACATGAATGCACATACATTTGCACACATCCAGAGATAAACTCCCCCTCAGAAACCAAATTCCAAGAAATCGAGCCGTGGCAATGCTTGCACACACATGTGATTATGCGCAGAGGTCCACCCTACCAGCCAACCTCAGATCTCAACGCAGGAACACATGAATGCACATACATTTGCACACATCCAGAGATAAACTCCCCCTCAGAAACCAAATTTCAAGAAATCGAGCCGTGGCAATGCTTGCACACACATGTGATTATGCGCAGAGGTCCACCCTATGAGCCAACCTCAGATCTACACGCAGGCACACATGAATGCACATACATTTGCACACATCCAGAGATAAACTCCCCCTCAGAAACCAAATTCCAAGAAATCGAGCCGTGGCAATGCTTGCACACACATGTGATTATGCGCAGAGGTCCACCCTATGAGCCAACCTCAGATCTCCACGCAGGCACACATGAATGCACATACATTTGCACACATCCAGAGATAAACTCACCCCAACGAATCCAAATTCCAAGAAATCGAGCCGTGGCAATGCTTGCACACACATGTGATTATGCGCAGAGGTCCACCCTACCAGCCAACCTCAGATCTCAACGCAGGAACATATGAATGCACATACATTTGCACACATCCAGAGATAAACTCCCCAACAGAAACCAAATTCCAAGAAATCGAGCCGTGGCAATGCTTGCACACACATGTGATTATGCGCAGAGGTCCACCCTACCAGCCAACCTCAGATCTCCACGCAAGCACACATGAATGCACATACATTTGCACACATCCAGAAATAAACTCCCCCAGAGAAACCAAATTCCAAGATATCCAGCCGTGGCAATGCTTGCACACACATGTGATTATGCGCAGAGGTCCACCCTACCAGCCAACCTCAGGTCTCAACGCAGGAACACATGAATGCACATACATTTGGACACATCCAGAAATAAACTCCCCAAGAGACCAAATTCCAAGAAATCCAGCCGTGGCAATGCTTGCACACACATGTGATTATGCGCAGAGGTCCACCCTACCAGCCAACCTCAGATCTCAACGCAGGAACACATGAATGCACATACATTTGCACACATCCAGAGATAAACTCACCCCAAAGAAACCAAATTCCAAGAAATCCAGCCGTGGCAATGTTTGCACACACATGTGATTATGCGCAGAGGTCCACCCTACCAGCCAACCTCAGATCTCAACGCAGGCACACATGAATGCACATACATTTGCACACATCCAGAGATAAACTCCCCCTCAGAAACCAAATTCCAAGAAATCGAGCCGTGGCAATGTTTGCACACACATGTGATTATGCGCAGAGGTCCACCCTACCAGCCCACCTCAGATCTCCACGCAAGCACACATGAATGCACATACATTTGCACACATCCAGAGATAAACTCAGCCCAACGAATCCAAATTCCAAGAAATCGAGCCGTGGCAATGCTTGCACACACATGTGATTATGCGCAGAGGTCCACCCTATGAGCCAACCTCAGATCTCAACGCAGGAACACATGAATGCACATACATTTGCACACATCCAGAGATAAACTCCCCCTCAGAAACCAAATTTCAAGAAATCGAGCCGTGGCAATGCTTGCACACACATGTGATTATGCGCAGAGGTCCACCCTACCAGCCAACCTCAGATCTCAACGCAGGCACACATGAATGCACATACATTTGCACACATCCAGAGATAAACTCCCCCTCAGAAACCAAATTTCAAGAAATCGAGCCGTGGCAATGCTTGCACACACATGTGATTATGTGCAGAGGTCCACCCTACCAGCCAACCTCAGATCTACACGCAGGCACACATGAATGCACATACATTTGGACACATCCAGAAATAAACTCCCCAAGAGAAACCAAATTCCAAGAAATCCAGCCGTGGCAATGCTTGCACACACATGTGATTATGCGCAGAGGTCCACCCTACCAGCCAACCTAAGAGCTCAACGCAAGAACACATGAATGCACATACATTTGCACACATTCAGAGATAAACTCCCCCTCAGAAACCAAATTCCAAGATATCCAGAAATGGAAATGTTTGCACACACATGTGATTATGCGCAGAGGTCCACCCTACCAGCCCACCTCAGATCTCTACACGCAGGCACACATGAATGCACATACATTTGCACACATCCAGAGATAAACTCCCCCTCAGAAACCAAATTCCAAGAAATCGAGCTGTGGCAATGCTTGCACACACATGTTATTATTCGCAGAGGTCCACCCTACCAGCCAACCTCAGATCTCCACGCAAGCACACATGAATGCACATACATTTGCACACATCCAGAGATAAACTCACACCAAAGAAACCACATTCCAAGAAATCGAGCCGTGGCAATGCTTGCACATACATGTGATTATGCGCAGAGGTCCACCCTACCAGCCAACCTCAGATCTCCACGCAAGCACACATGAATGCACATACATTTGCACACATCCAGAGATAAACTCCCCTTCAGAAACCAAATTCCAAGAAATCGAGCCTTGGCAATGCTTGCACACACATGTTATTATTCGCAGAGGTCAACCCTATGAGCCAACCTCAGATCTCCACGCAAGCACACATGAATGCACATACATTTGCACACATCCAGAGATAAACTCACCCCAAAGAATCCAAATTCCAAGAAATCCAGCCGTGGTAATGCTTGCACATACATGTGATTATGCGCAGAGGTCCACTCTACCAGCCAACCTCAGATCTCAGCGCAGGAACACATGAATGCACATACATTTGCACACATCCAGAAATAAACTCCCCAAGAGAAACCAAATTCCAAGATATCCAGCCGTGGCAATGCTTGCACACACATGTGATTATGCGCAGAGGTCCACCCTACCAGCCAACCTCAGATCTACACGCAGGCACACATGAATGCACATACATTTGCACACATCCAGAGATAAACTCAGCCCAACGAATCCAAATTCCAAGAAATCGAGCCGTGGCAATGCTTGCACACACATGTGATTATGCGCAGAGGTCCACCCTATGAGCCAACCTCAGATCTCAACGCAGGAACACATGAATGCACATACATTTGCACACATCCAGAGATAAACTCCCCCTCAGAAACCAAATTCCAAGAAATCGAGCCGTGGCAATGCTTGCACACACATGTGATTATGCGCAGAGGTCCACCCTACCAGCCAACCTCAGATCTCAACGCAGGAACACATGAATGCACATACATTTGCACACATCCAGAGATAAACTCCCCCTCAGAAACCAAATTTCAAGAAATCGAGCCGTGGCAATGCTTGCACACACATGTGATTATGCGCAGAGGTCCACCCTATGAGCCAACCTCAGATCTCAACGCAGGAACACATGAATGCACATACATTTGCACACATCCAGAGATAAACTCCCCCTCAGAAACCAAATTCCAAGAAATCGAGCCGTGGCAATGCTTGCACACACATGTGATTATGCGCAGAGGTCCACCCTATGAGCCAACCTCAGATCTCCACGCAGGCACACATGAATGCACATACATTTGCACACATCCAGAGATAAACTCACCCCAACGAATCCAAATTCCAAGAAATCGAGCCGTGGCAATGCTTGCACACACATGTGATTATGCGCAGAGGTCCACCCTACCAGCCAACCTCAGATCTCAACGCAGGAACATATGAATGCACATACATTTGCACACATCCAGAGATAAACTCCCCAACAGAAACCAAATTCCAAGAAATCGAGCCGTGGCAATGCTTGCACACACATGTGATTATGCGCAGAGGTCCACCCTACCAGCCAACCTCAGATCTCAGCGCAGGAACACATGAATGCACATACATTTGCACACATCCAGAAATAAACTCCCCAAGAGAAACCAAATTCCAAGATATCCAGCCGTGGCAATGCTTGCACACACATGTGATTATGCGCAGAGGTCCACCCTACCAGCCAACCTCAGATCTCCACGCAAGCACACATGAATGCACATACATTTGCACACATCCAGAAATAAACTCCCCCAGAGAAACCAAATTCCAAGATATCCAGCCGTGGCAATGCTTGCACACACATGTGATTATGCGCAGAGGTCCACCCTACCAGCCAACCTCAGGTCTCAACGCAGGAACACATGAATGCACATACATTTGGACACATCCAGAAATAAACTCCCCAAGAGACCAAATTCCAAGAAATCGAGCCGTGGCAATGCTTGCACACACATGTGATTATGCGCAGAGGTCCACCCTACCAGCCAACCTCAGATCTCAACGCAGGAACACATGAATGCACATACATTTGCACACATCCAGAGATAAACTCACCCCAAAGAAACCAAATTCCAAGAAATCCAGCCGTGGCAATGTTTGCACACACATGTGATTATGCGCAGAGGTCCACCCTACCAGCCAACCTCAGATCTCAACGCAGGCACACATGAATGCACATACATTTGCACACATCCAGAGATAAACTCCCCCTCAGAAACCAAATTCCAAGAAATCGAGCCGTGGCAATGTTTGCACACACATGTGATTATGCGCAGAGGTCCACCCTACCAGCCCACCTCAGATCTCCACGCAAGCACACATGAATGCACATACATTTGCACACATCCAGAAATAAACTCCCCCAGAGAAACCAAATTCCAAGATATCCAGCCGTGGCAATGCTTGCACACACATGTGATTATGCGCAGAGGTCCACCCTACCAGCCAACCTCAGATCTCAACGCAGGCACACATGAATGCACATACATTTGCACACATCCAGAGATAAACTCCCCCTCAGAAACCAAATTTCAAGAAATCGAGCCGTGGCAATGCTTGCACACACATGTGATTATGTGCAGAGGTCCACCCTACCAGCCAACCTCAGATCTACACGCAGGCACACATGAATGCACATACATTTGGACACATCCAGAAATAAACTCCCCAAGAGAAACCAAATTCCAAGAAATCCAGCCGTGGCAATGCTTGCACACACATGTGATTATGCGCAGAGGTCCACCCTACCAGCCAACCTAAGAGCTCAACGCAAGAACACATGAATGCACATACATTTGCACACATTCAGAGATAAACTCCCCCTCAGAAACCAAATTCCAAGATATCCAGAAATGGAAATGTTTGCACACACATGTGATTATGCGCAGAGGTCCACCCTACCAGCCCACCTCAGATTTCTACACGCAGGCACACATGAATGCACATACATTTGCACACATCCAGAGATAAACTCCCCCTCAGAAACCAAATTCCAAGAAATCGAGCTGTGGCAATGCTTGCACACACATGTTATTATTCGCAGAGGTCCACCCTACCAGCCAACCTCAGATCTCCACGCAAGCACACATGAATGCACATACATTTGCACACATCCAGAGATAAACTCACACCAAAGAAACCACATTCCAAGAAATCGAGCCGTGGTAATGCTTGCACATACATGTGATTATGCGCAGAGGTCCACCCTACCAGCCAACCTCAGATCTACACGCAGGCACACATGAATGCACATATATTTGCACACATCCAGAGATAAACTCCCCCTCAGAAACCAAATTCCAAGAAATCGAGCCGTGGCAATGCTTGCACACACATGTGATTATGCGCAGAGGTCCACCCTACCAGCCAACCTCAGATCTCCACGCAAGCACACATGAATGCACATACATTTGCACACATCCAGAGATAAACTCCCCTTCAGAAACCAAATTCCAAGAAATCGAGCCTTGGCAATGCTTGCACACACATGTTATTATTCGCAGAGGTCAACCCTATGAGCCAACCTCAGATCTCCACGCAAGCACACATGAATGCACATACATTTGCACACATCCAGAGATAAACTCACCCCAAAGAATCCAAATTCCAAGAAATCGAGCCGTGGTAATGTTTGCACATACATGTGATTATGCGCAGAGGTCCACTCTACCAGCCAACCTCAGATCTCAGCGCAGGAACACATGAATGCACATACATTTGCACACATCCAGAAAGAAACTCCCCAAGAGAAACCAAATTCCAAGATATCCAGCCGTGGCAATGCTTGCACACACATGTGATTATGCGCAGAGGTCCACCCTACCAGCCAACCTCAGATCTACACGCAGGCACACATGAATGCACATACATTTGCACACATCCAGAGATAAACTCAGCCCAACGAATCCAAATTCCAAGAAATCGAGCCGTGGCAATGCTTGCACACACATGTGATTATGCGCAGAGGTCCACCCTATGAGCCAACCTCAGATCTCAACGCAGGAACACATGAATGCACATACATTTGCACACATCCAGAGATAAACTCCCCCTCAGAAACCAAATTTCAAGAAATCGAGCCGTGGCAATGCTTGCACACACATGTGATTATGCGCAGAGGTCCACCCTACCAGCCAACCTCAGATCTCAACGCAGGCACACATGAATGCACATACATTTGCACACATCCAGAGATAAACTCCCCCTCAGAAACCAAATTTCAAGAAATCGAGCCGTGGCAATGCTTGCACACACATGTGATTATGTGCAGAGGTCCACCCTACCAGCCAACCTCAGATCTACACGCAGGCACACATGAATGCACATACATTTGGACACATCCAGAAATAAACTCCCCAAGAGAAACCAAATTCCAAGAAATCCAGCCGTGGCAATGCTTGCACACACATGTGATTATGCGCAGAGGTCCACCCTACCAGCCAACCTAAGAGCTCAACGCAAGAACACATGAATGCACATACATTTGCACACATTCAGAGATAAACTCCCCCTCAGAAACCAAATTCCAAGATATCCAGAAATGGAAATGTTTGCACACACATGTGATTATGCGCAGAGGTCCACCCTACCAGCCCACCTCAGATCTCTACACGCAGGCACACATGAATGCACATACATTTGCACACATCCAGAGATAAACTCCCCCTCAGAAACCAAATTCCAAGAAATCGAGCTGTGGCAATGCTTGCACACACATGTTATTATTCGCAGAGGTCCACCCTACCAGCCAACCTCAGATCTCCACGCAAGCACACATGAATGCACATACATTTGCACACATCCAGAGATAAACTCACACCAAAGAAACCACATTCCAAGAAATCGAGCCGTGGCAATGCTTGCACATACATGTGATTATGCGCAGAGGTCCACCCTACCAGCCAACCTCAGATCTCCACGCAAGCACACATGAATGCACATACATTTGCACACATCCAGAGATAAACTCCCCTTCAGAAACCAAATTCCAAGAAATCGAGCCTTGG
Organism: Rhamphochromis sp. 'chilingali'; assembly: GCF_963969265.1. NCBI lineage: Eukaryota > Metazoa > Chordata > Actinopteri > Cichliformes > Cichlidae > Rhamphochromis > Rhamphochromis sp. 'chilingali'. The sequence continues at coordinate 2,117,960 of NC_137938.1, forward strand.
CAATGCTTGCACACACATGTTATTATTCGCAGAGGTCAACCCTATGAGCCAACCTCAGATCTCCACGCAAGCACACATGAATGCACATACATTTGCACACATCCAGAGATAAACTCACCCCAAAGAATCCAAATTCCAAGAAATCGAGCCGTGGTAATGTTTGCACATACATGTGATTATGCGCAGAGGTCCACTCTACCAGCCAACCTCAGATCTCAGCGCAGGAACACATGAATGCACATACATTTGCACACATCCAGAAATAAACTCCCCAAGAGAAACCAAATTCCAAGATATCCAGCCGTGGCAATGCTTGCACACACATGTGATTATGCGCAGAGGTCCACCCTACCAGCCAACCTCAGATCTACACGCAGGCACACATGAATGCACATACATTTGCACACATCCAGAGATAAACTCAGCCCAACGAATCCAAATTCCAAGAAATCGAGCCGTGGCAATGCTTGCACACACATGTGATTATGCGCAGAGGTCCACCCTATGAGCCAACCTCAGATCTCAACGCAGGAACACATGAATGCACATACATTTGCACACATCCAGAGATAAACTCCCCCTCAGAAACCAAATTTCAAGAAATCGAGCCGTGGCAATGCTTGCACACACATGTGATTATGCGCAGAGGTCCACCCTACCAGCCAACCTCAGATCTACACGCAGGAACACATGAATGCACATACATTTGCACACATCCAGAGATAAACTCCCCCTCAGAAACCAAATTTCAAGAAATCGAGCCGTGGCAATGCTTGCACACACATGTGATTATGCGCAGAGGTCCACCCTATGAGCCAACCTCAGATCTCAACGCAGGAACACATGAATGCACATACATTTGCACACATTCAGAGATAAACTCCCCAAGAGAAACCAAATTCCAAGAAATCGAGCCGTGGCAATGCTTGCACACACATGTGATTATGCGCAGAGGTCCACCCTACCAGCCAACCTAAGAGCTCAACGCAAGAACACATGAATGCACATACATTTGCACACATTCAGAGATAAACTCCCCCTCAGAAACCAAATTCCAAGATATCCAGAAATGGAAATGTTTGCACACACATGTGATTATGCGCAGAGGTCCACCCTACCAGCCCACCTCAGATCTCTACACGCAGGCACACATGAATGCACATACATTTGCACACATCCAGAGATAAACTCCCCCTCAGAAACCAAATTCCAAGAAATCGAGCCGTGGCAATGCTTGCACATACATGTGATTATGCGCAGAGGTCCACCCTACCAGCCAACCTCAGATCTACACGCAGGCACACATGAATGCACATATATTTGCACACATCCAGAGATAAACTCCCCCTCAGAAACCAAATTCCAAGAAATCGAGCCGTGGCAATGCTTGCACACACATGTGATTATGCGCAGAGGTCCACCCTACCAGCCAACCTCAGATCTCCACGCAAGCACACATGAATGCACATACATTTGCACACATCCAGAGATAAACTCCCCTTCAGAAACCAAATTCCAAGAAATCGAGCCTTGGCAATGCTTGCACACACATGTTATTATTCGCAGAGGTCAACCCTATGAGCCAACCTCAGATCTCCACGCAAGCACACATGAATGCACATACATTTGCACACATCCAGAGATAAACTCACCCCAAAGAATCCAAATTCCAAGAAATCCAGCCGTGGTAATGCTTGCACATACATGTGATTATGCGCAGAGGTCCACTCTACCAGCCAACCTCAGATCTCAGCGCAGGAACACATGAATGCACATACATTTGCACACATCCAGAAATAAACTCCCCAAGAGAAACCAAATTCCAAGATATCCAGCCGTGGCAATGCTTGCACACACATGTGATTATGCGCAGAGGTCCACCCTACCAGCCAACCTCAGATCTACACGCAGGCACACATGAATGCACATACATTTGCACACATCCAGAGATAAACTCAGCCCAACGAATCCAAATTCCAAGAAATCGAGCCGTGGCAATGCTTGCACACACATGTGATTATGCGCAGAGGTCCACCCTATGAGCCAACCTCAGATCTCAACGCAGGAACACATGAATGCACATACATTTGCACACATCCAGAGATAAACTCCCCCTCAGAAACCAAATTCCAAGAAATCGAGCCGTGGCAATGCTTGCACACACATGTGATTATGCGCAGAGGTCCACCCTACCAGCCAACCTCAGATCTCAACGCAGGAACACATGAATGCACATACATTTGCACACATCCAGAGATAAACTCCCCCTCAGAAACCAAATTTCAAGAAATCGAGCCGTGGCAATGCTTGCACACACATGTGATTATGCGCAGAGGTCCACCCTATGAGCCAACCTCAGATCTACACGCAGGCACACATGAATGCACATACATTTGCACACATCCAGAGATAAACTCCCCCTCAGAAACCAAATTCCAAGAAATCGAGCCGTGGCAATGCTTGCACACACATGTGATTATGCGCAGAGGTCCACCCTATGAGCCAACCTCAGATCTCCACGCAGGCACACATGAATGCACATACATTTGCACACATCCAGAGATAAACTCACCCCAACGAATCCAAATTCCAAGAAATCGAGCCGTGGCAATGCTTGCACACACATGTGATTATGCGCAGAGGTCCACCCTACCAGCCAACCTCAGATCTCAACGCAGGAACATATGAATGCACATACATTTGCACACATCCAGAGATAAACTCCCCAACAGAAACCAAATTCCAAGAAATCGAGCCGTGGCAATGCTTGCACACACATGTGATTATGCGCAGAGGTCCACCCTACCAGCCAACCTCAGATCTCCACGCAAGCACACATGAATGCACATACATTTGCACACATCCAGAAATAAACTCCCCCAGAGAAACCAAATTCCAAGATATCCAGCCGTGGCAATGCTTGCACACACATGTGATTATGCGCAGAGGTCCACCCTACCAGCCAACCTCAGGTCTCAACGCAGGAACACATGAATGCACATACATTTGGACACATCCAGAAATAAACTCCCCAAGAGACCAAATTCCAAGAAATCCAGCCGTGGCAATGCTTGCACACACATGTGATTATGCGCAGAGGTCCACCCTACCAGCCAACCTCAGATCTCAACGCAGGAACACATGAATGCACATACATTTGCACACATCCAGAGATAAACTCACCCCAAAGAAACCAAATTCCAAGAAATCCAGCCGTGGCAATGTTTGCACACACATGTGATTATGCGCAGAGGTCCACCCTACCAGCCAACCTCAGATCTCAACGCAGGCACACATGAATGCACATACATTTGCACACATCCAGAGATAAACTCCCCCTCAGAAACCAAATTCCAAGAAATCGAGCCGTGGCAATGTTTGCACACACATGTGATTATGCGCAGAGGTCCACCCTACCAGCCCACCTCAGATCTCCACGCAAGCACACATGAATGCACATACATTTGCACACATCCAGAGATAAACTCAGCCCAACGAATCCAAATTCCAAGAAATCGAGCCGTGGCAATGCTTGCACACACATGTGATTATGCGCAGAGGTCCACCCTATGAGCCAACCTCAGATCTCAACGCAGGAACACATGAATGCACATACATTTGCACACATCCAGAGATAAACTCCCCCTCAGAAACCAAATTTCAAGAAATCGAGCCGTGGCAATGCTTGCACACACATGTGATTATGCGCAGAGGTCCACCCTACCAGCCAACCTCAGATCTCAACGCAGGCACACATGAATGCACATACATTTGCACACATCCAGAGATAAACTCCCCCTCAGAAACCAAATTTCAAGAAATCGAGCCGTGGCAATGCTTGCACACACATGTGATTATGTGCAGAGGTCCACCCTACCAGCCAACCTCAGATCTACACGCAGGCACACATGAATGCACATACATTTGGACACATCCAGAAATAAACTCCCCAAGAGAAACCAAATTCCAAGAAATCCAGCCGTGGCAATGCTTGCACACACATGTGATTATGCGCAGAGGTCCACCCTACCAGCCAACCTAAGAGCTCAACGCAAGAACACATGAATGCACATACATTTGCACACATTCAGAGATAAACTCCCCCTCAGAAACCAAATTCCAAGATATCCAGAAATGGAAATGTTTGCACACACATGTGATTATGCGCAGAGGTCCACCCTACCAGCCCACCTCAGATCTCTACACGCAGGCACACATGAATGCACATACATTTGCACACATCCAGAGATAAACTCCCCCTCAGAAACCAAATTCCAAGAAATCGAGCTGTGGCAATGCTTGCACACACATGTTATTATTCGCAGAGGTCCACCCTACCAGCCAACCTCAGATCTCCACGCAAGCACACATGAATGCACATACATTTGCACACATCCAGAGATAAACTCACACCAAAGAAACCACATTCCAAGAAATCGAGCCGTGGCAATGCTTGCACATACATGTGATTATGCGCAGAGGTCCACCCTACCAGCCAACCTCAGATCTCCACGCAAGCACACATGAATGCACATACATTTGCACACATCCAGAGATAAACTCCCCTTCAGAAACCAAATTCCAAGAAATCGAGCCTTGGCAATGCTTGCACACACATGTTATTATTCGCAGAGGTCAACCCTATGAGCCAACCTCAGATCTCCACGCAAGCACACATGAATGCACATACATTTGCACACATCCAGAGATAAACTCACCCCAAAGAATCCAAATTCCAAGAAATCGAGCCGTGGTAATGTTTGCACATACATGTGATTATGCGCAGAGGTCCACTCTACCAGCCAACCTCAGATCTCAGCGCAGGAACACATGAATGCACATACATTTGCACACATCCAGAAATAAACTCCCCAAGAGAAACCAAATTCCAAGATATCCAGCCGTGGCAATGCTTGCACACACATGTGATTATGCGCAGAGGTCCACCCTACCAGCCAACCTCAGATCTCAACGCAGGCACACATGAATGCACATACATTTGCACACATCCAGAGATAAACTCCCCCTCAGAAACCAAATTTCAAGAAATCGAGCCGTGGCAATGCTTGCACACACATGTGATTATGCGCAGAGGTCCACCCTATGAGCCAACCTCAGATCTCAACGCAGGAACACATGAATGCACATACATTTGCACACATCCAGAGATAAACTCCCCCTCAGAAACCAAATTTCAAGAAATCGAGCCGTGGCAATGCTTGCACAAACATGTGATTATGCGCAGAGGTCCACCCTACCAGCCAACCTCAGATCTCAACGCAGGAACACATGAATGCACATACATTTGCACACATCCAGAGATAAACTCCCCCTCAGAAACCAAATTTCAAGAAATCGAGCCGTGGCAATGCTTGCACACACATGTGATTATGCGCAGAGGTCCACCCTATGAGCCAACCTCAGATCTCAACGCAGGAACACATGAATGCACATACATTTGCACACATTCAGAGATAAACTCCCCCTCAGAAACCAAATTTCAAGAAATCGAGCCGTGGCAATGCTTGCACACACATGTGATTATGCGCAGAGGTCCACCCTATGAGCCAACCTCAGATCTCCACGCAGGCACACATGAATGCACATACATTTGCACACATCCAGAGATAAACTCCCCCTCAGAAACCAAATTCCAAGAAATCGAGCCGTGGCAATGCTTGCACACACATGTGATTATGCGCAGAGGTCCACCCCACCAGCCAACCTCAGATCTACACGCAGGAACACATGAATGCACATACATTTGCACACATCCAGAGATAAACTCCCCCTCAGAAACCAAATTCCAAGAAATCGAGCCTTGGCAATGCTTGCACACACATGTTATTATTCGCAGAGGTCAACCCTATGAGCCAACCTCAGATCTCCACGCAAGCACACATGAATGCATATACATTTGCACACATCCAGAGATAAACTCACCCCAACGAATCCAAATTCCAAGAAATCGAGCCGTGGCAATGCTTGCACACACATGTGATTATGCACAGAGGTCCACCCTACCAGCCAACCTCAGATCTCAACGCAGGAACACATGAATGCACATACATTTGCACACATCCAGAGATAAACTCCCCAACAGAAACCAAATTCCAAGAAATCGAGCCGTGGTAATGCTTGCACACACATGTGATTATGCGCAAAGGTCCACTCTACCAGCCAACCTCAGATCTCCACGCAAGCACACATGAATGCACATACATTTGCACACATCCAGAGATAAACTCACCCCAACGAATCCAAATTCCAAGAAATCGAGCCGTGGCAATGCTTGCACACACATGTGATTATGCGCAGAGGTCCACCCCACCAGCCAACCTCAGATCTCAACGCAGGAACACATGAATGCACATACATTTGCACACATCCAGAGATAAACTCCCCCTCAGAAACCAAATTCCAAGAAATTGAGCCGTGGCAATGCTTGCACACACATGTGATTATGCGCAGAGGTCCACCCTATGAGCCAACCTCAGATCTCCACGCAGGCACACATGAATGCACATACATTTGCACACATCCAGAGATAAACTCCCCCTCAGAAACCAAATTCCAAGAAATCGAGCCGTGGCAATGCTTGCACACACATGTGATTATGCGCAGAGGTCCACCCTACCAGCCAACCTCAGATCTACACGCAGGCACACATGAATGCATATACATTTGCACACATCCAGAGATAAACTCACCCCAACGAATCCAAATTCCAAGAAATCGAGCCGTGGCAATGCTTGCACACACATGTGATTATGCACAGAGGTCCACCCTACCAGCCAACCTCAGATCTCAACGCAGGAACACATGAATGCACATACATTTGCACACATCCAGAGATAAACTCCCCAACAGAAACCAAATTCCAAGAAATCGAGCCGTGGCAATGCTTGCACACACATGTGATTATGCGCAGAGGTCCACCCTACCAGCCAACCTCAGATCTCCACGCAAGCACAGATGAATGCACATACATTTGCACACATCCAGAAATAAACTCCCCAAGAGAAACCAAATTCCAAGATATCCAGCCGTGGCAATGTTTGCACACACATGTGATTATGCGCAGAGGTCCACCCTACCAGCCAACCTCAGATCTCAACGCAGGAACACATGAATGCACATACATTTGCACACATCCAGAGATAAACTCACCCCAAAGAAACCAAATTCCAAGATATCCAGCCGTGGCAATGCTTGCACACACATGTGATTATGTGCAGAGGTCCACCCTACCAGCCAACCTCAGATCTCAACGCAGGCACACATGAATGCACATACATTTGCACACATCCAGAGATAAACTCCCCCTCAGAAACCAAATTCCAAGAAATCGAGCCGTGGCAATGTTTGCACACACATGTGATTATGCGCAGAGGTCCACCCTACCAGCCCACCTCAGATCTCCACGCAAGCACACATGAATGCACATACATTTGCACACATCCAGAAATAAACTCCCCCAGAGAAACCAAATTCCAAGATATCCAGCCGTGGCAATGCTTGCACACACATGTGATTATGCGCAGAGGTCCACCCTATGAGCCAACCTCAGATCTCAACGCAGGCACACATGAATGCACATACATTTGCACACATCCAGAGATAAACTCCCCCTCAGAAACCAAATTTCAAGAAATCGAGCCGTGGCAATGTTTGCACACACATGTGATTATGCGCAGAGGTCCACCCTACCAGCCAACCTCAGATCTCAACGCAGGAACACATGAATGCACATACATTTGCACACATCCAGAGATAAACTCCCCCTCAGAAACCAAATTTCAAGAAATCGAGCCGTGGCAATGCTTGCACACACATGTGATTATGCGCAGAAGTCCACCCTATGAGCCAACCTCAGATCTCAACGCAGGAACACATGAATGCACATACATTTGCACACATCCAGAGATAAACTCACCCCAAAGAATCCAAATTCCAAGAAATCGAGCCGTGGCAATGTTTGCACACACATGTGATTATGCGCAGAGGTACACCCTACCAGCCAACCTCAGATCTCCACGCAAGCACACATGAATGCACATACATTTGCACACATCCAGAGATAAACTCCCCCTCAGAAACCAAATTCCAAGAAATCGAGCCTTGGCAATGCTTGCACACACATGTTATTATTCGCAGAGGTCAACCCTATGAGCCAACCTCAGATCTCCACGCAAGCACACATGAATGCACATACATTTGCACACATCCAGAGATAAACTCACCCCAAAGAATCCAAATTCCAAGAAATCCAGCCGTGGCAATGCTTGCACACACATGTGATTATGCGCAGAGGTCCACCCTACCAGCCAACCTCAGATCTCAACGCAGGAACACATGAATGCACATACATTTGCACACATCCAGAGATAAACTCACCCCAAAGAAACCAAATTCCAAGATATCCAGCCGTGGCAATGCTTGCACACACATGTGATTATGTGCAGAGGTCCACCCTACCAGCCAACCTCAGATCTCAACGCAGGCACACATGAATGCACATACATTTGCACACATCCAGAGATAAACTCCCCCTCAGAAACCAAATTCCAAGAAATCGAGCCGTGGCAATGTTTGCACACACGTGATTATGCGCAGAGGTCCACCCTACCAGCCCACCTCAGATCTCCACGCAAGCACACATGAATGCACATACATTTGCACACATCCAGAAATAAACTCCCCCAGAGAAACCAAATTCCAAGATATCCAGCCGTGGCAATGCTTGCACACACATGTGATTATGCGCAGAGGTCCACCCTACCAGCCAACCTCAGATCTCAACGCAGGCACACATGAATGCACATACATTTGCACACATCCAGAGATAAACTCCCCCTCAGAAACCAAATTTCAAGAAATCCAGCCGTGGCAATGTTTGCACACACATGTGATTATGCGCAGAGGTCCACCCTACCAGCCAACCTCAGATCTCAACGCAGGAACACATGAATGCACATACATTTGCACACATCCAGAGATAAACTCCCCCTCAGAAACCAAATTTCAAGAAATCGAGCCGTGGCAATGCTTGCACACACATGTGATTATGCGCAGAGGTCCACCCTATGAGCCAACCTCAGATCTCAACGCAGGAACACATGAATGCACATACATTTGCACACATCCAGAGATAAACTCACCCCAAAGAATCCAAATTCCAAGAAATCGAGCCGTGGCAATGTTTGCACACACATGTGATTATGCGCAGAGGTACACCCTACCAGCCAACCTCAGATCTCCACGCAAGCACACATGAATGCACATACATTTGCACACATCCAGAGATAAACTCCCCCTCAGAAACCAAATTCCAAGAAATCGAGCCTTGGCAATGCTTGCACACACATGTTATTATTCGCAGAGGTCAACCCTATGAGCCAACCTCAGATCTCCACGCAAGCACACATGAATGCACATACATTTGCACACATCCAGAGATAAACTCACCCCAAAGAATCCAAATTCCAAGAAATCGAGCCGTGGTAATGCTTGCACACACATGTGATTATGCGCAGAGGTCCACTCTACCAGCCAACCTCAGATCTCCACGCAAGCACACATGAATGCACATACATTTGCACACATCCAGAGATAAACTCACCCCAACGAATCCAAATTCCAAGAAATCGAGCCGTGGCAATGCTTGCACACACATGTGATTATGCGCAGAGGTCCACCCCACCAGCCAACCTCAGATCTCAACGCAGGAACACATGAATGCACATACATTTGCACACATCCAGAGATAAACTCCCCCTCAGAAACCAAATTCCAAGAAATCGAGCCGTGGCAATGCTTGCACACACATGTGATTATGCGCAGAGGTCCACCCTATGAGCCAACCTCAGATCTCCACGCAGGCACACATGAATGCACATACATTTGCACACATCCAGAGATAAACTCCCCCTCAGAAACCAAATTTCAAGAAATCGAGCCGTGGCAATGCTTGCACACACATGTGATTATGCGCAGAGGTCCACCCTACCAGCCAACCTCAGATCTCAACGCAGGAACACATGAATGCACATACATTTGCACACATCCAGAGATAAACTCCCCCTCAGAAACCAAATTTCAAGAAATCGAGCCGTGGCAATGCTTGCACACACATGTGATTATGCGCAGAGGTCCACCCTATGAGCCAACCTCAGATCTCAACGCAGGAACACATGAATGCACATACATTTGCACACATCCAGAGATAAACTCCCCCTCAGAAACCAAATTTCAAGAAATCGAGCCGTGGCAATGCTTGCACACACATGTGATTATGCGCAGAGGTCCACCCTATGAGCCAACCTCAGATCTCAACGCAGGAACACATGAATGCACATACATTTGCACACATCCAGAGATAAACTCACCCCAAAGAATCCAAATTCCAAGAAATCGAGCCGTGGCAATGTTTGCACACACATGTGATTATGCGCAGAGGTACACCCTACCAGCCAACCTCAGATCTCCACGCAAGCACACATGAATGCACATACATTTGCACACATCCAGAGATAAACTCCCCCTCAGAAACCAAATTCCAAGAAATCGAGCCTTGGCAATGCTTGCACACACATGTTATTATTCGCAGAGGTCAACCCTATGAGCCAACCTCAGATCTCCACGCAAGCACACATGAATGCACATACATTTGCACACATCCAGAGATAAACTCACCCCAAAGAATCCAAATTCCAAGAAATCGAGCCGTGGTAATGCTTGCACACACATGTGATTATGCGCAGAGGTCCACTCTACCAGCCAACCTCAGATCTCAGCGCAGGAACACATGAATGCACATACATTTGCACACATCCAGAAATAAACTCCCCAAGAGAAACCAAATTCCAAGAAATCGAGCCGTGGTAATGCTTGCACACACATGTGATTATGCGCAGAGGTCCACTCTACCAGCCAACCTCAGATCTCCACGCAAGCACACATGAATGCACATACATTTGCACACATCCAGAGATAAACTCACCCCAACGAATCCAAATTCCAAGAAATCGAGCCGTGGTAATGCTTGCACACACATGTGATTATGCGCAGAGGTCCACCCCACCAGCCAACCTCAGATCTCAACGCAGGAACACATGAATGCACATACATTTGCACACATCCAGAGATAAACTCCCCCTCAGAAACCAAATTCCAAGAAATCGAGCCGTGGCAATGCTTGCACACACATGTGATTATGCGCAGAGGTCCACCCTATGAGCCAACCTCAGATCTCCACGCAGGCACACATGAATGCACATACATTTGCACACATCCAGAGATAAACTCCCCCTCAGAAACCAAATTCCAAGAAATCGAGCCGTGGCAATGCTTGCACACACATGTGATTATGCGCAGAGGTCCACCCTACCAGCCAACCTCAGATCTACACGCAGGCACACATGAATGCATATACATTTGCACACATCCAGAGATAAACTCACCCCAACGAATCCAAATTCCAAGAAATCGAGCCGTGGCAATGCTTGCACACACATGTGATTATGCACAGAGGTCCACCCTACCAGCCAACCTCAGATCTCAACGCAGGAACACATGAATGCACATACATTTGCACACATCCAGAGATAAACTCCCCAACAGAAACCAAATTCCAAGAAATCGAGCCGTGGTAATGCTTGCACACACATGTGATTATGCGCAGAGGTCCACTCTACCAGCCAACCTCAGATCTCCACGCAAGCACAGATGAATGCACATACATTTGCACACATCCAGAAATAAACTCCCCCAGAGAAACCAAATTCCAAGATATCCAGCCGTGGCAATGCTTGCACACACATGTGATTATGCGCAGAGGTCCACCCTACCAGCCAACCTCAGATCTCAACGCAGGAACACATGAATGCACATACATTTGCACACATCCAGAGATAAACTCACACCAAAGAAACCAAATTCCAAGAAATCCAGCCGTGGCAATGTTTGCACACACATGTGATTATGCGCAGAGGTCCACCCTACCAGCCAACCTCAGATCTCCACGCAGGCACACATGAATGCACATACATTTGCACACATCCAGAGATAAACTCCCCCTCAGAAACCAAATTCCAAGAAATCGAGCCGTGGCAATGTTTGCACACACATGTGATTATGCGCAGAGGTCCACCCTACCAGCCCACCTCAGATCTCCACGCAAGCACACATGAATGCACATACATTTGCACACATCCAGAAATAAACTCCCCCAGAGAAACCAAATTCCAAGATATCCAACCGTGGCAATGCTTGCACACACATGTGATTATGCGCAGAGGTCCACCCTACCAGCCAACCTCAGATCTCAACGCAGGCACACATGAATGCACATACATTTGCACACATCCAGAGATAAACTCCCCCTCAGAAACCAAATTTCAAGAAATCCAGCCGTGGCAATGTTTGCACACACATGTGATTATGCGCAGAGGTCCACCCTACCAGCCAACCTCAGATCTCAACGCAGGAACACATGAATGCACATACATTTGCACACATCCAGAGATAAACTCCCCCTCAGAAACCAAATTTCAAGAAATCGAGCCGTGGCAATGCTTGCACACACATGTGATTATGCGCAGAGGTCCACCCTATGAGCCAACCTCAGATCTCAACGCAGGAACACATGAATGCACATACATTTGCACACATCCAGAGATAAACTCACCCCAAAGAATCCAAATTCCAAGAAATCGAGCCGTGGCAATGTTTGCACACACATGTGATTATGCGCAGAGGTACACCCTACCAGCCAACCTCAGATCTCCACGCAAGCACACATGAATGCACATACATTTGCACACATCCAGAGATAAACTCCCCCTCAGAAACCAAATTCCAAGAAATCGAGCCTTGGCAATGCTTGCACACACATGTTATTATTCGCAGAGGTCAACCCTATGAGCCAACCTCAGATCTCCACGCAAGCACACATGAATGCACATACATTTGCACACATCCAGAGATAAACTCACCCCAAAGAATCCAAATTCCAAGAAATCGAGCCGTGGTAATGCTTGCACACACATGTGATTATGCGCAGAGGTCCACTCTACCAGCCAACCTCAGATCTCCACGCAAGCACACATGAATGCACATACATTTGCACACATCCAGAGATAAACTCCCCCTCAGAAACCAAATTCCAAGAAATCGAACCGTGGCAATGCTTGCACACACATGTGATTATGCGCAGAGGTCCACCCTATGAGCCAACCTCAGATCTCCACGCAGGCACACATGAATGCACATACATTTGCACACATCCAGAGATAAACTCACCCCAACGAATCCAAATTCCAAGAAATCCAGCCGTGGCAATGCTTGCACACACATGTGATTATGCGCAGAGGTCCACCCTACCAGCCAACCTAAGAGCTCAACGCAAGAACACATGAATGCACATACATTTGCACACATTCAGAGATAAACTCCCCCTCAGAAACCAAATTCCAAGATATCCAGAAATGGAAATGTTTGCACACACATGTGATTATGCGCAGAGGTCCACCCTACCAGCCCACCTCAGATCTCTACACGCAGGCACACATGAATGCACATACATTTGCACACATCCAGAGATAAACTCCCCCTCAGAAACCAAATTCCAAGAAATCGAGCTGTGGCAATGCTTGCACACACATGTGATTATGCGCAGAGGTCCACCCTACCAGCCAACCTCAGATCTCAACGCAGGAACACATGAATGCACATACATTTGCACACATCCAGAGATAAACTCCCCAACAGAAACCAAATTCCAAGAAATCGAGCCGTGGCAATGCTTGCACACACATGTGATTATGCGCAGAGGTCCACCCTACCAGCCAACCTCAGATCTCCACGCAAGCACACATGAATGCACATACATTTGCACACATCCAGAAATAAACTCCCCCAGAGAAACCAAATTCCAAGATATCCAGCCGTGGCAATGCTTGCACACACATGTGATTATGCGCAGAGGTCCACCCTACCAGCCAACCTCAGGTCTCAACGCAGGAACACATGAATGCACATACATTTGGACACATCCAGAAATAAACTCCCCAAGAGACCAAATTCTAAGAAATCCAGCCGTGGCAATGCTTGCACACACATGTGATTATGCGCAGAGGTCCACCCTACCAGCCAACCTCACATCTCAACGCAGGAACACATGAATGCACATACATTTGCACACATCCAGAGATAAACTCACCCCAAAGAAACCAAATTCCAAGAAATCGAGCCGTGGCAATGTTTGCACACACATGTGATTATGCGCAGAGGTCCACCCTACCAGCCAACCTCAGATCTACACGCAGGCACACATGAATGCACATACATTTGGACACATCCAGAAATAAACTCCCCAAGAGAAACCAAATTCCAAGAAATCGAGCTGTGGCAATGCTTGCACACACATGTGATTATGCGCAGAGGTCCACCCTACCAGCCAACCTCAGATCTCAACGCAGGAACACATGAATGCACATACATTTGCACACATCCAGAGATAAACTCCCCAACAGAAACCAAATTCCAAGAAATCGAGCCGTGGCAATGCTTGCACACACATGTGATTATGCGCAGAGGTCCACCCTACCAGCCAACCTCAGATCTCCACGCAAGCACACATGAATGCACATACATTTGCACACATCCAGAAATAAACTCCCCCAGAGAAACCAAATTCCAAGATATCCAGCCGTGGCAATGCTTGCACACACATGTGATTATGCGCAGAGGTCCACCCTACCAGCCAACCTCAGGTCTCAACGCAGGAACACATGAATGCACATACATTTGGACACATCCAGAAATAAACTCCCCAAGAGACCAAATTCTAAGAAATCCAGCCGTGGCAATGCTTGCACACACATGTGATTATGCGCAGAGGTCCACCCTACCAGCCAACCTCAGATCTCAACGCAGGAACACATGAATGCACATACATTTGCACACATCCAGAGATAAACTCACCCCAAAGAAACCAAATTCCAAGAAATCGAGCCGTGGCAATGCTTGCACACACATGTGATTATGCGCAGAGGTCCACCCTACCAGCCAACCTCAGATCTACACGCAGGCACACATGAATGCACATACATTTGGACACATCCAGAAATAAACTCCCCAAGAGAAACCAAATTCCAAGAAATCCAGCCGTGGCAATGCTTGCACACACATGTGATTATGCGCAGAGGTCCACCCTACCAGCCAACCTCAGATCTCAACGCAGGCACACATGAATGCACATACATTTGCACACATCCAGAGATAAACTCCCCCTCAGAAACCAAATTTCAAGAAATCGAGCCGTGGCAATGCTTGCACACACATGTGATTATGTGCAGAGGTCCACCCTACCAGCCAACCTCAGATCTACACGCAGGCACACATGAATGCACATACATTTGGACACATCCAGAAATAAACTCCCCAAGAGAAACCAAATTCCAAGAAATCCAGCCGTGGCAATGCTTGCACACACATGTGATTATGCGCAGAGGTCCACCCTACCAGCCAACCTAAGAGCTCAACGCAAGAACACATGAATGCACATACATTTGCACACATTCAGAGATAAACTCCCCCTCAGAAACCAAATTCCAAGATATCCAGAAATGGAAATGTTTGCACACACATGTGATTATGCGCAGAGGTCCACCCTACCAGCCCACCTCAGATCTCTACACGCAGGCACACATGAATGCACATACATTTGCACACATCCAGAGATAAACTCCCCCTCAGAAACCAAATTCCAAGAAATCGAGCTGTGGCAATGCTTGCACACACATGTGATTATGCGCAGAGGTCCACCCTACCAGCCAACCTCAGATCTCAACGCAGGAACACATGAATGCACATACATTTGCACACATCCAGAGATAAACTCCCCAACAGAAACCAAATTCCAAGAAATCGAGCCGTGGCAATGCTTGCACACACATGTGATTATGCGCAGAGGTCCACCCTACCAGCCAACCTCAGATCTCCACGCAAGCACACATGAATGCACATACATTTGCACACATCCAGAAATAAACTCCCCCAGAGAAACCAAATTCCAAGATATCCAGCCGTGGCAATGCTTGCACACACATGTGATTATGCGCAGAGGTCCACCCTACCAGCCAACCTCAGGTCTCAACGCAGGAACACATGAATGCACATACATTTGGACACATCCAGAAATAAACTCCCCAAGAGACCAAATTCTAAGAAATCCAGCCGTGGCAATGCTTGCACACACATGTGATTATGCGCAGAGGTCCACCCTACCAGCCAACCTCAGATCTCAACGCAGGAACACATGAATGCACATACATTTGCACACATCCAGAGATAAACTCACCCCAAAGAAACCAAATTCCAAGAAATCGAGCCGTGGCAATGTTTGCACACACATGTGATTATGCGCAGAGGTCCACCCTACCAGCCAACCTCAGATCTACACGCAGGCACACATGAATGCACATACATTTGGACACATCCAGAAATAAACTCCCCAAGAGAAACCAAATTCCAAGAAATCCAGCCGTGGCAATGCTTGCACACACATGTGA
This sequence comes from Rhamphochromis sp. 'chilingali', assembly GCF_963969265.1. NCBI lineage: Eukaryota > Metazoa > Chordata > Actinopteri > Cichliformes > Cichlidae > Rhamphochromis > Rhamphochromis sp. 'chilingali'. The sequence goes on from NC_137938.1 coordinate 2,134,534, forward strand.
TTATGCGCAGAGGTCCACCCTATGAGCCAACCTAAGAGCTCAACGCAAGAACACATGAATGCACATACATTTGCACACATTCAGAGATAAACTCCCCCTCAGAAACCAAATTCCAAGATATCCAGAAATGGAAATGTTTGCACACACATGTGATTATGCGCAGAGGTCCACCCTACCAGCCCACCTCAGATCTCTACACGCAGGCACACATGAATGCACATACATTTGCACACATCCAGAGATAAACTCCCCCTCAGAAACCAAATTCCAAGAAATCGAGCTGTGGCAATGCTTGCACACACATGTGATTATGCGCAGAGGTCCACCCTACCAGCCAACCTCAGATCTCAACGCAGGAACACATGAATGCACATACATTTGCACACATCCAGAGATAAACTCCCTAACAGAAACCAAATTCCAAGAAATCGAGCCGTGGCAATGCTTGCACACACATGTGATTATGCGCAGAGGTCCACCCTACCAGCCAACCTCAGATCTCCACGCAAGCACACATGAATGCACATACATTTGCACACATCCAGAAATAAACTCCCCCAGAGAAACCAAATTCCAAGATATCCAGCCGTGGCAATGCTTGCACACACATGTGATTATGCGCAGAGGTCCACCCTACCAGCCAACCTCAGGTCTCAACGCAGGAACACATGAATGCACATACATTTGGACACATCCAGAAATAAACTCCCCAAGAGACCAAATTCTAAGAAATCCAGCCGTGGCAATGCTTGCACACACATGTGATTATGCGCAGAGGTCCACCCTACCAGCCAACCTCAGATCTCAACGCAGGAACACATGAATGCACATACATTTGCACACATCCAGAGATAAACTCACCCCAAAGAAACCAAATTCCAAGAAATCGAGCCGTGGCAATGTTTGCACACACATGTGATTATGCGCAGAGGTCCACCCTACCAGCCAACCTCAGATCTCAACGCAGGCACACATGAATGCACATACATTTGCACACATCCAGAGATAAACTCCCCCTCAGAAACCAAATTCCAAGAAATCGAGCCGTGGCATTGTTTGCACACACATGTGATTATGCGCAGAGGTCCACCCTACCAGCCCACCTCAGATCTCCACGCAAGCACACATGAATGCACATACATTTGCACACATCCAGAAATAAACTCCCCCAGAGAAACCAAATTCCAAGATATCCAGCCGTGGCAATGCTTGCACACACATGTGATTATGCGCAGAGGTCCACCCTACCAGCCAACCTCAGATCTCAACGCAGGCACACATGAATGCACATACATTTGCACACATCCAGAGATAAACTCCCCCTCAGAAACCAAATTTCAAGAAATCGAGCCGTGGCAATGCTTGCACACACATGTGATTATGTGCAGAGGTCCACCCTACCAGCCAACCTCAGATCTACACGCAGGCACACATGAATGCACATACATTTGGACACATCCAGAAATAAACTCCCCAAGAGAAACCAAATTCCAAGAAATCCAGCCGTGGCAATGCTTGCACACACATGTGATTATGCGCAGAGGTCCACCCTACCAGCCAACCTAAGAGCTCAACGCAAGAACACATGAATGCACATACATTTGCACACATTCAGAGATAAACTCCCCCTCAGAAACCAAATTCCAAGATATCCAGAAATGGAAATGTTTGCACACACATGTGATTATGCGCAGAGGTCCACCCTACCAGCCCACCTCAGATCTCTACACTCAGGCACACATGAATGCACATACATTTGCACACATCCAGAGATAAACTCCCCCTCAGAAACCAAATTCCAAGAAATCGAGCTGTGGCAATGCTTGCACACACATGTTATTATTCGCAGAGGTCCACCCTACCAGCCAACCTCAGATCTCCACGCAAGCACACATGAATGCACATACATTTGCACACATCCAGAGATAAACTCACACCAAAGAAACCACATTCCAAGAAATCGAGCCGTGGCAATGCTTGCACATACATGTGATTATGCGCAGAGGTCCACCCTACCAGCCAACCTCAGATCTACACGCAGGCACACATGAATGCACATATATTTGCACACATCCAGAGATAAACTCCCCCTCAGAAACCAAATTCCAAGAAATCGAGCCGTGGCAATGCTTGCACATACATGTGATTATGCGCAGAGGTCCACCCTACCAGCCAACCTCAGATCTCCACGCAAGCACACATGAATGCACATACATTTGCACACATCCAGAGATAAACTCCCATTCAGAAACCAAATTCCAAGAAATCGAGCCTTGGCAATGCTTGCACACACATGTTATTATTCGCAGAGGTCAACCCTATGAGCCAACCTCAGATCTCCACGCAAGCACACATGAATGCACATACATTTGCACACATCCAGAAATAAACTCCCCCTCAGAAACCAAATTCCAAGATATCCAGCCGTGGCAATGCTTGCACACACATGTGATTATGCGCAGAGGTCCACCCTACCAGCCAACCTCAGATCTCCACGCAGGCACACATGAATGCACATATATTTGCACACATCCAGAGATAAACTCAGCCCAACGAATCCAAATTCCAAGAAATCGAGCCGTGGCAATGCTTGCACACACATGTGATTATGCGCAGAGGTCCACCCTATGAGCCAACCTCAGATCTCAACGCAGGAACACATGAATGCACATACATTTGCACACATCCAGAGATAAACTCACCCCAAAGAATCCAAATTCCAAGAAATCGAGCCGTGGCAATGTTTGCACACACATGTGATTATGCGCAGAGGTACACCCTACCAGCCAACCTCAGATCTCCACGCAAGCACACATGAATGCACATACATTTGCACACATCCAGAGATAAACTCACCCCAAAGAAACCAAATTCCAAGAAATCGAGCCGTGGCAATGCTTGCACACACATGTTATTATTCGCAGAGGTCAACCCTATGAGCCAACCTCAGATCTCCACGCAAGCACACATGAATGCACATACATTTGTACACATCCAGAGATAAACTCACCCCAAAGAATCCAAATTCCAAGAAATCCAGCCGTGGTAATGCTTGCACACACATGTGATTATGCGCAGAGGTCCACTCTACCAGCCAACCTCAGATCTCAGCGCAGGAACACATGAATGCACATACATTTGCACACATCCAGAAATAAACTCCCCCAGAGAAACCAAATTCCAAGAAATCGAGCCGTGGTAATGCTTGCACACACATGTGATTATGCGCAGAGGTCCACTCTACCAGCCAACCTCAGATCTCCACGCAAGCACACATGAATGCACATACATTTGCACACATCCAGAGATAAACTCACCCCAACGAATCCAAATTTCAAGAAATCGAGCCGTGGCAATGCTTGCACACACATGTGATTATGCGCAGAGGTCCACCCTACCAGCCAACCTCAGATCTCAACGCAGGAACACATGAATGCACATACATTTGCACACATCCAGAGATAAACTCCCCCTCAGAAACCAAATTCCAAGAAATCGAGCCGTGGCAATGCTTGCACACACATGTGATTATGCGCAGAGGTCCAACCTATGAGCCAACCTCAGATCTCCACGCAAGCACACATGAATGCACATACATTTGCACACATCCAGAGATAAACTCCCCCTCAGAAACCAAATTCCAAGAAATCGAGCCGTGGCAATACTTGCACACACATGTGATTATGCGCAGAGGTCCACCCTACCAGCCAACCTCAGATCTCCACGCAAGCACACATGAATGCACATACATTTGCACACATCCAGAAATAAACTCCCCCAGAGAAACCAAATTCCAAGATATCCAGCCGTGGCAGTGCTTGCACACACATGTGATTATGCGCAGAGGTCCACCCTACCAGCCAACCTCAGATCTCAACGCAGGAACACATGAATGCACATACATTTGCACACATCCAGAGATAAACTCACCCCAAAGAAACCAAATTCCAAGAAATCGAGCCGTGGCAATGTTTGCACACACATGTGATTATGCGCAGAGGTCCACCCTACCAGCCAACCTCAGATCTACACGCAGGCACACATGAATGCACATACATTTGGACACATCCAGAAATAAACTCCCCAAGAGAAACCAAATTCCAAGAAATCCAGCCGTGGCAATGCTTGCACACACATGTGATTATGCGCAGAGGTCCACCCTATGAGCCAACCTAAGAGCTCAACGCAAGAACACATGAATGCACATACATTTGCACACATTCAGAGATAAACTCCCCCTCAGAAACCAAATTCCAAGATATCCAGAAATGGAAATGTTTGCACACACATGTGATTATGCGCAGAGGTCCACCCTACCAGCCCACCTCAGATCTCTACACGCAGGCACACATGAATGCACATACATTTGCACACATCCAGAGATAAACTCCCCCTCAGAAACCAAATTCCAAGAAATCGAGCTGTGGCAATGCTTGCACACACATGTGATTATGCGCAGAGGTCCACCCTACCAGCCAACCTCAGATCTCAACGCAGGAACACATGAATGCACATACATTTGCACACATCCAGAGATAAACTCCCCAACAGAAACCAAATTCCAAGAAATCGAGCCGTGGCAATGCTTGCACACACATGTGATTATGCGCAGAGGTCCACCCTACCAGCCAACCTCAGATCTCCACGCAAGCACACATGAATGCACATACATTTGCACACATCCAGAAATAAACTCCCCCAGAGAAACCAAATTCCAAGATATCCAGCCGTGGCAATGCTTGCACACACATGTGATTATGCGCAGAGGTCCACCCTACCAGCCAACCTCAGGTCTCAACGCAGGAACACATGAATGCACATACATTTGGACACATCCAGAAATAAACTCCCCAAGAGACCAAATTCTAAGAAATCCAGCCGTGGCAATGCTTGCACACACATGTGATTATGCGCAGAGGTCCACCCTACCAGCCAACCTCAGATCTCAACGCAGGAACACATGAATGCACATACATTTGCACACATCCAGAGATAAACTCACCCCAAAGAAACCAAATTCCAAGAAATCGAGCCGTGGCAATGTTTGCACACACATGTGATTATGCGCAGAGGTCCACCCTACCAGCCAACCTCAGATCTACACGCAGGCACACATGAATGCACATACATTTGGACACATCCAGAAATAAACTCCCCAAGAGAAACCAAATTCCAAGAAATCCAGCCGTGGCAATGCTTGCACACACATGTGATTATGCGCAGAGGTCCACCCTATGAGCCAACCTAAGAGCTCAACGCAAGAACACATGAATGCACATACATTTGCACACATTCAGAGATAAACTCCCCCTCAGAAACCAAATTCCAAGATATCCAGAAATGGAAATGTTTGCACACACATGTGATTATGCGCAGAGGTCCACCCTACCAGCCCACCTCAGATCTCTACACGCAGGCACACATGAATGCACATACATTTGCACACATCCAGAGATAAACTCCCCCTCAGAAACCAAATTCCAAGAAATCGAGCTGTGGCAATGCTTGCACACACATGTGATTATGCGCAGAGGTCCACCCTACCAGCCAACCTCAGATCTCAACGCAGGAACACATGAATGCACATACATTTGCACACATCCAGAGATAAACTCCCTAACAGAAACCAAATTCCAAGAAATCGAGCCGTGGCAATGCTTGCACACACATGTGATTATGCGCAGAGGTCCACCCTACCAGCCAACCTCAGATCTCCACGCAAGCACACATGAATGCACATACATTTGCACACATCCAGAAATAAACTCCCCCAGAGAAACCAAATTCCAAGATATCCAGCCGTGGCAATGCTTGCACACACATGTGATTATGCGCAGAGGTCCACCCTACCAGCCAACCTCAGGTCTCAACGCAGGAACACATGAATGCACATACATTTGGACACATCCAGAAATAAACTCCCCAAGAGACCAAATTCTAAGAAATCCAGCCGTGGCAATGCTTGCACACACATGTGATTATGCGCAGAGGTCCACCCTACCAGCCAACCTCAGATCTCAACGCAGGAACACATGAATGCACATACATTTGCACACATCCAGAGATAAACTCACCCCAAAGAAACCAAATTCCAAGAAATCGAGCCGTGGCAATGTTTGCACACACATGTGATTATGCGCAGAGGTCCACCCTACCAGCCAACCTCAGATCTCAACGCAGGCACACATGAATGCACATACATTTGCACACATCCAGAGATAAACTCCCCCTCAGAAACCAAATTCCAAGAAATCGAGCCGTGGCATTGTTTGCACACACATGTGATTATGCGCAGAGGTCCACCCTACCAGCCCACCTCAGATCTCCACGCAAGCACACATGAATGCACATACATTTGCACACATCCAGAAATAAACTCCCCCAGAGAAACCAAATTCCAAGATATCCAGCCGTGGCAATGCTTGCACACACATGTGATTATGCGCAGAGGTCCACCCTACCAGCCAACCTCAGATCTCAACGCAGGCACACATGAATGCACATACATTTGCACACATCCAGAGATAAACTCCCCCTCAGAAACCAAATTTCAAGAAATCGAGCCGTGGCAATGCTTGCACACACATGTGATTATGTGCAGAGGTCCACCCTACCAGCCAACCTCAGATCTACACGCAGGCACACATGAATGCACATACATTTGGACACATCCAGAAATAAACTCCCCAAGAGAAACCAAATTCCAAGAAATCCAGCCGTGGCAATGCTTGCACACACATGTGATTATGCGCAGAGGTCCACCCTACCAGCCAACCTAAGAGCTCAACGCAAGAACACATGAATGCACATACATTTGCACACATTCAGAGATAAACTCCCCCTCAGAAACCAAATTCCAAGATATCCAGAAATGGAAATGTTTGCACACACATGTGATTATGCGCAGAGGTCCACCCTACCAGCCCACCTCAGATCTCTACACTCAGGCACACATGAATGCACATACATTTGCACACATCCAGAGATAAACTCCCCCTCAGAAACCAAATTCCAAGAAATCGAGCTGTGGCAATGCTTGCACACACATGTTATTATTCGCAGAGGTCCACCCTACCAGCCAACCTCAGATCTCCACGCAAGCACACATGAATGCACATACATTTGCACACATCCAGAGATAAACTCACACCAAAGAAACCACATTCCAAGAAATCGAGCCGTGGCAATGCTTGCACATACATGTGATTATGCGCAGAGGTCCACCCTACCAGCCAACCTCAGATCTACACGCAGGCACACATGAATGCACATATATTTGCACACATCCAGAGATAAACTCCCCCTCAGAAACCAAATTCCAAGAAATCGAGCCGTGGCAATGCTTGCACATACATGTGATTATGCGCAGAGGTCCACCCTACCAGCCAACCTCAGATCTCCACGCAAGCACACATGAATGCACATACATTTGCACACATCCAGAGATAAACTCCCATTCAGAAACCAAATTCCAAGAAATCGAGCCTTGGCAATGCTTGCACACACATGTTATTATTCGCAGAGGTCAACCCTATGAGCCAACCTCAGATCTCCACGCAAGCACACATGAATGCACATACATTTGCACACATCCAGAAATAAACTCCCCCTCAGAAACCAAATTCCAAGATATCCAGCCGTGGCAATGCTTGCACACACATGTGATTATGCGCAGAGGTCCACCCTACCAGCCAACCTCAGATCTCCACGCAGGCACACATGAATGCACATATATTTGCACACATCCAGAGATAAACTCAGCCCAACGAATCCAAATTCCAAGAAATCGAGCCGTGGCAATGCTTGCACACACATGTGATTATGCGCAGAGGTCCACCCTATGAGCCAACCTCAGATCTCAACGCAGGAACACATGAATGCACATACATTTGCACACATCCAGAGATAAACTCACCCCAAAGAATCCAAATTCCAAGAAATCGAGCCGTGGCAATGTTTGCACACACATGTGATTATGCGCAGAGGTACACCCTACCAGCCAACCTCAGATCTCCACGCAAGCACACATGAATGCACATACATTTGCACACATCCAGAGATAAACTCACCCCAAAGAAACCAAATTCCAAGAAATCGAGCCGTGGCAATGCTTGCACACACATGTTATTATTCGCAGAGGTCAACCCTATGAGCCAACCTCAGATCTCCACGCAAGCACACATGAATGCACATACATTTGTACACATCCAGAGATAAACTCACCCCAAAGAATCCAAATTCCAAGAAATCCAGCCGTGGTAATGCTTGCACACACATGTGATTATGCGCAGAGGTCCACTCTACCAGCCAACCTCAGATCTCAGCGCAGGAACACATGAATGCACATACATTTGCACACATCCAGAAATAAACTCCCCCAGAGAAACCAAATTCCAAGAAATCGAGCCGTGGTAATGCTTGCACACACATGTGATTATGCGCAGAGGTCCACTCTACCAGCCAACCTCAGATCTCCACGCAAGCACACATGAATGCACATACATTTGCACACATCCAGAGATAAACTCACCCCAACGAATCCAAATTTCAAGAAATCGAGCCGTGGCAATGCTTGCACACACATGTGATTATGCGCAGAGGTCCACCCTACCAGCCAACCTCAGATCTCAACGCAGGAACACATGAATGCACATACATTTGCACACATCCAGAGATAAACTCCCCCTCAGAAACCAAATTCCAAGAAATCGAGCCGTGGCAATGCTTGCACACACATGTGATTATGCGCAGAGGTCCAACCTATGAGCCAACCTCAGATCTCCACGCAAGCACACATGAATGCACATACATTTGCACACATCCAGAGATAAACTCCCCCTCAGAAACCAAATTCCAAGAAATCGAGCCGTGGCAATACTTGCACACACATGTGATTATGCGCAGAGGTCCACCCTACCAGCCAACCTCAGATCTCCACGCAAGCACACATGAATGCACATACATTTGCACACATCCAGAAATAAACTCCCCCAGAGAAACCAAATTCCAAGATATCCAGCCGTGGCAGTGCTTGCACACACATGTGATTATGCGCAGAGGTCCACCCTACCAGCCAACCTCAGATCTCAACGCAGGAACACATGAATGCACATACATTTGCACACATCCAGAGATAAACTCACCCCAAAGAAACCAAATTCCAAGAAATCGAGCCGTGGCAATGTTTGCACACACATGTGATTATGCGCAGAGGTCCACCCTACCAGCCAACCTCAGATCTACACGCAGGCACACATGAATGCACATACATTTGGACACATCCAGAAATAAACTCCCCAAGAGAAACCAAATTCCAAGAAATCCAGCCGTGGCAATGCTTGCACACACATGTGATTATGCGCAGAGGTCCACCCTATGAGCCAACCTAAGAGCTCAACGCAAGAACACATGAATGCACATACATTTGCACACATTCAGAGATAAACTCCCCCTCAGAAACCAAATTCCAAGATATCCAGAAATGGAAATGTTTGCACACACATGTGATTATGCGCAGAGGTCCACCCTACCAGCCCACCTCAGATCTCTACACGCAGGCACACATGAATGCACATACATTTGCACACATCCAGAGATAAACTCCCCCTCAGAAACCAAATTCCAAGAAATCGAGCTGTGGCAATGCTTGCACACACATGTGATTATGCGCAGAGGTCCACCCTACCAGCCAACCTCAGATCTCAACGCAGGAACACATGAATGCACATACATTTGCACACATCCAGAGATAAACTCCCCAACAGAAACCAAATTCCAAGAAATCGAGCCGTGGCAATGCTTGCACACACATGTGATTATGCGCAGAGGTCCACCCTACCAGCCAACCTCAGATCTCCACGCAAGCACACATGAATGCACATACATTTGCACACATCCAGAAATAAACTCCCCCAGAGAAACCAAATTCCAAGATATCCAGCCGTGGCAATGCTTGCACACACATGTGATTATGCGCAGAGGTCCACCCTACCAGCCAACCTCAGGTCTCAACGCAGGAACACATGAATGCACATACATTTGGACACATCCAGAAATAAACTCCCCAAGAGACCAAATTCTAAGAAATCCAGCCGTGGCAATGCTTGCACACACATGTGATTATGCGCAGAGGTCCACCCTACCAGCCAACCTCAGATCTCAACGCAGGAACACATGAATGCACATACATTTGCACACATCCAGAGATAAACTCACCCCAAAGAAACCAAATTCCAAGAAATCGAGCCGTGGCAATGTTTGCACACACATGTGATTATGCGCAGAGGTCCACCCTACCAGCCAACCTCAGATCTACACGCAGGCACACATGAATGCACATACATTTGGACACATCCAGAAATAAACTCCCCAAGAGAAACCAAATTCCAAGAAATCCAGCCGTGGCAATGCTTGCACACACATGTGATTATGCGCAGAGGTCCACCCTATGAGCCAACCTAAGAGCTCAACGCAAGAACACATGAATGCACATACATTTGCACACATTCAGAGATAAACTCCCCCTCAGAAACCAAATTCCAAGATATCCAGAAATGGAAATGTTTGCACACACATGTGATTATGCGCAGAGGTCCACCCTACCAGCCCACCTCAGATCTCTACACGCAGGCACACATGAATGCACATACATTTGCACACATCCAGAGATAAACTCCCCCTCAGAAACCAAATTCCAAGAAATCGAGCTGTGGCAATGCTTGCACACACATGTGATTATGCGCAGAGGTCCACCCTACCAGCCAACCTCAGATCTCAACGCAGGAACACATGAATGCACATACATTTGCACACATCCAGAGATAAACTCCCTAACAGAAACCAAATTCCAAGAAATCGAGCCGTGGCAATGCTTGCACACACATGTGATTATGCGCAGAGGTCCACCCTACCAGCCAACCTCAGATCTCCACGCAAGCACACATGAATGCACATACATTTGCACACATCCAGAAATAAACTCCCCCAGAGAAACCAAATTCCAAGATATCCAGCCGTGGCAATGCTTGCACACACATGTGATTATGCGCAGAGGTCCACCCTACCAGCCAACCTCAGGTCTCAACGCAGGAACACATGAATGCACATACATTTGGACACATCCAGAAATAAACTCCCCAAGAGACCAAATTCTAAGAAATCCAGCCGTGGCAATGCTTGCACACACATGTGATTATGCGCAGAGGTCCACCCTACCAGCCAACCTCAGATCTCAACGCAGGAACACATGAATGCACATACATTTGCACACATCCAGAGATAAACTCACCCCAAAGAAACCAAATTCCAAGAAATCGAGCCGTGGCAATGTTTGCACACACATGTGATTATGCGCAGAGGTCCACCCTACCAGCCAACCTCAGATCTCAACGCAGGCACACATGAATGCACATACATTTGCACACATCCAGAGATAAACTCCCCCTCAGAAACCAAATTCCAAGAAATCGAGCCGTGGCATTGTTTGCACACACATGTGATTATGCGCAGAGGTCCACCCTACCAGCCCACCTCAGATCTCCACGCAAGCACACATGAATGCACATACATTTGCACACATCCAGAAATAAACTCCCCCAGAGAAACCAAATTCCAAGATATCCAGCCGTGGCAATGCTTGCACACACATGTGATTATGCGCAGAGGTCCACCCTACCAGCCAACCTCAGATCTCAACGCAGGCACACATGAATGCACATACATTTGCACACATCCAGAGATAAACTCCCCCTCAGAAACCAAATTTCAAGAAATCGAGCCGTGGCAATGCTTGCACACACATGTGATTATGTGCAGAGGTCCACCCTACCAGCCAACCTCAGATCTACACGCAGGCACACATGAATGCACATACATTTGGACACATCCAGAAATAAACTCCCCAAGAGAAACCAAATTCCAAGAAATCCAGCCGTGGCAATGCTTGCACACACATGTGATTATGCGCAGAGGTCCACCCTACCAGCCAACCTAAGAGCTCAACGCAAGAACACATGAATGCACATACATTTGCACACATTCAGAGATAAACTCCCCCTCAGAAACCAAATTCCAAGATATCCAGAAATGGAAATGTTTGCACACACATGTGATTATGCGCAGAGGTCCACCCTACCAGCCCACCTCAGATCTCTACACTCAGGCACACATGAATGCACATACATTTGCACACATCCAGAGATAAACTCCCCCTCAGAAACCAAATTCCAAGAAATCGAGCTGTGGCAATGCTTGCACACACATGTTATTATTCGCAGAGGTCCACCCTACCAGCCAACCTCAGATCTCCACGCAAGCACACATGAATGCACATACATTTGCACACATCCAGAGATAAACTCACACCAAAGAAACCACATTCCAAGAAATCGAGCCGTGGCAATGCTTGCACATACATGTGATTATGCGCAGAGGTCCACCCTACCAGCCAACCTCAGATCTACACGCAGGCACACATGAATGCACATATATTTGCACACATCCAGAGATAAACTCCCCCTCAGAAACCAAATTCCAAGAAATCGAGCCGTGGCAATGCTTGCACATACATGTGATTATGCGCAGAGGTCCACCCTACCAGCCAACCTCAGATCTCCACGCAAGCACACATGAATGCACATACATTTGCACACATCCAGAGATAAACTCCCATTCAGAAACCAAATTCCAAGAAATCGAGCCTTGGCAATGCTTGCACACACATGTTATTATTCGCAGAGGTCAACCCTATGAGCCAACCTCAGATCTCCACGCAAGCACACATGAATGCACATACATTTGCACACATCCAGAAATAAACTCCCCCTCAGAAACCAAATTCCAAGATATCCAGCCGTGGCAATGCTTGCACACACATGTGATTATGCGCAGAGGTCCACCCTACCAGCCAACCTCAGATCTCCACGCAGGCACACATGAATGCACATATATTTGCACACATCCAGAGATAAACTCAGCCCAACGAATCCAAATTCCAAGAAATCGAGCCGTGGCAATGCTTGCACACACATGTGATTATGCGCAGAGGTCCACCCTATGAGCCAACCTCAGATCTCAACGCAGGAACACATGAATGCACATACATTTGCACACATCCAGAGATAAACTCACCCCAAAGAATCCAAATTCCAAGAAATCGAGCCGTGGCAATGTTTGCACACACATGTGATTATGCGCAGAGGTACACCCTACCAGCCAACCTCAGATCTCCACGCAAGCACACATGAATGCACATACATTTGCACACATCCAGAGATAAACTCACCCCAAAGAAACCAAATTCCAAGAAATCGAGCCGTGGCAATGCTTGCACACACATGTTATTATTCGCAGAGGTCAACCCTATGAGCCAACCTCAGATCTCCACGCAAGCACACATGAATGCACATACATTTGTACACATCCAGAGATAAACTCACCCCAAAGAATCCAAATTCCAAGAAATCCAGCCGTGGTAATGCTTGCACACACATGTGATTATGCGCAGAGGTCCACTCTACCAGCCAACCTCAGATCTCAGCGCAGGAACACATGAATGCACATACATTTGCACACATCCAGAAATAAACTCCCCCAGAGAAACCAAATTCCAAGAAATCGAGCCGTGGTAATGCTTGCACACACATGTGATTATGCGCAGAGGTCCACTCTACCAGCCAACCTCAGATCTCCACGCAAGCACACATGAATGCACATACATTTGCACACATCCAGAGATAAACTCACCCCAACGAATCCAAATTTCAAGAAATCGAGCCGTGGCAATGCTTGCACACACATGTGATTATGCGCAGAGGTCCACCCTACCAGCCAACCTCAGATCTCAACGCAGGAACACATGAATGCACATACATTTGCACACATCCAGAGATAAACTCCCCCTCAGAAACCAAATTCCAAGAAATCGAGCCGTGGCAATGCTTGCACACACATGTGATTATGCGCAGAGGTCCAACCTATGAGCCAACCTCAGATCTCCACGCAAGCACACATGAATGCACATACATTTGCACACATCCAGAGATAAACTCCCCCTCAGAAACCAAATTCCAAGAAATCGAGCCGTGGCAATACTTGCACACACATGTGATTATGCGCAGAGGTCCACCCTACCAGCCAACCTCAGATCTCCACGCAAGCACACATGAATGCACATACATTTGCACACATCCAGAAATAAACTCCCCCAGAGAAACCAAATTCCAAGATATCCAGCCGTGGCAGTGCTTGCACACACATGTGATTATGCGCAGAGGTCCACCCTACCAGCCAACCTCAGATCTCAACGCAGGAACACATGAATGCACATACATTTGCACACATCCAGAGATAAACTCACCCCAAAGAAACCAAATTCCAAGAAATCGAGCCGTGGCAATGTTTGCACACACATGTGATTATGCGCAGAGGTCCACCCTACCAGCCAACCTCAGATCTACACGCAGGCACACATGAATGCACATACATTTGGACACATCCAGAAATAAACTCCCCAAGAGAAACCAAATTCCAAGAAATCCAGCCGTGGCAATGCTTGCACACACATGTGATTATGCGCAGAGGTCCACCCTATGAGCCAACCTAAGAGCTCAACGCAAGAACACATGAATGCACATACATTTGCACACATTCAGAGATAAACTCCCCCTCAGAAACCAAATTCCAAGATATCCAGAAATGGAAATGTTTGCACACACATGTGATTATGCGCAGAGGTCCACCCTACCAGCCCACCTCAGATCTCTACACGCAGGCACACATGAATGCACATACATTTGCACACATCCAGAGATAAACTCCCCCTCAGAAACCAAATTCCAAGAAATCGAGCTGTGGCAATGCTTGCACACACATGTGATTATGCGCAGAGGTCCACCCTACCAGCCAACCTCAGATCTCAACGCAGGAACACATGAATGCACATACATTTGCACACATCCAGAGATAAACTCCCTAACAGAAACCAAATTCCAAGAAATCGAGCCGTGGCAATGCTTGCACACACATGTGATTATGCGCAGAGGTCCACCCTACCAGCCAACCTCAGATCTCCACGCAAGCACACATGAATGCACATACATTTGCACACATCCAGAAATAAACTCCCCCAGAGAAACCAAATTCCAAGATATCCAGCCGTGGCAATGCTTGCACACACATGTGATTATGCGCAGAGGTCCACCCTACCAGCCAACCTCAGGTCTCAACGCAGGAACACATGAATGCACATACATTTGGACACATCCAGAAATAAACTCCCCAAGAGACCAAATTCTAAGAAATCCAGCCGTGGCAATGCTTGCACACACATGTGATTATGCGCAGAGGTCCACCCTACCAGCCAACCTCAGATCTCAACGCAGGAACACATGAATGCACATACATTTGCACACATCCAGAGATAAACTCACCCCAAAGAAACCAAATTCCAAGAAATCGAGCCGTGGCAATGTTTGCACACACATGTGATTATGCGCAGAGGTCCACCCTACCAGCCAACCTCAGATCTCAACGCAGGCACACATGAATGCACATACATTTGCACACATCCAGAGATAAACTCCCCCTCAGAAACCAAATTCCAAGAAATCGAGCCGTGGCATTGTTTGCACACACATGTGATTATGCGCAGAGGTCCACCCTACCAGCCCACCTCAGATCTCCACGCAAGCACACATGAATGCACATACATTTGCACACATCCAGAAATAAACTCCCCCAGAGAAACCAAATTCCAAGATATCCAGCCGTGGCAATGCTTGCACACACATGTGATTATGCGCAGAGGTCCACCCTACCAGCCAACCTCAGATCTCAACGCAGGCACACATGAATGCACATACATTTGCACACATCCAGAGATAAACTCCCCCTCAGAAACCAAATTTCAAGAAATCGAGCCGTGGCAATGCTTGCACACACATGTGATTATGTGCAGAGGTCCACCCTACCAGCCAACCTCAGATCTACACGCAGGCACACATGAATGCACATACATTTGGACACATCCAGAAATAAACTCCCCAAGAGAAACCAAATTCCAAGAAATCCAGCCGTGGCAATGCTTGCACACACATGTGATTATGCGCAGAGGTCCACCCTACCAGCCAACCTAAGAGCTCAACGCAAGAACACATGAATGCACATACATTTGCACACATTCAGAGATAAACTCCCCCTCAGAAACCAAATTCCAAGATATCCAGAAATGGAAATGTTTGCACACACATGTGATTATGCGCAGAGGTCCACCCTACCAGCCCACCTCAGATCTCTACACTCAGGCACACATGAATGCACATACATTTGCACACATCCAGAGATAAACTCCCCCTCAGAAACCAAATTCCAAGAAATCGAGCTGTGGCAATGCTTGCACACACATGTTATTATTCGCAGAGGTCCACCCTACCAGCCAACCTCAGATCTCCACGCAAGCACACATGAATGCACATACATTTGCACACATCCAGAGATAAACTCACACCAAAGAAACCACATTCCAAGAAATCGAGCCGTGGCAATGCTTGCACATACATGTGATTATGCGCAGAGGTCCACCCTACCAGCCAACCTCAGATCTACACGCAGGCACACATGAATGCACATATATTTGCACACATCCAGAGATAAACTCCCCCTCAGAAACCAAATTCCAAGAAATCGAGCCGTGGCAATGCTTGCACATACATGTGATTATGCGCAGAGGTCCACCCTACCAGCCAACCTCAGATCTCCACGCAAGCACACATGAATGCACATACATTTGCACACATCCAGAGATAAACTCCCATTCAGAAACCAAATTCCAAGAAATCGAGCCTTGGCAATGCTTGCACACACATGTTATTATTCGCAGAGGTCAACCCTATGAGCCAACCTCAGATCTCCACGCAAGCACACATGAATGCACATACATTTGCACACATCCAGAAATAAACTCCCCAACAGAAACCAAATTCCAAGATATCCAGCCGTGGCAATGCTTGCACACACATGTGATTATGCGCAGAGGTCCACCCTACCAGCCAACCTCAGATCTCCACGCAGGCACACATGAATGCACATATATTTGCACACATCCAGAGATAAACTCAGCCCAACGAATCCAAATTCCAAGAAATCGAGCCGTGGCAATGCTTGCACACACATGTGATTATGCGCAGAGGTCCACCCTATGAGCCAACCTCAGATCTCAACGCAGGAACACATGAATGCACATACATTTGCACACATCCAGAGATAAACTCACCCCAAAGAATCCAAATTCCAAGAAATCGAGCCGTGGCAATGTTTGCACACACATGTGATTATGCGCAGAGGTACACCCTACCAGCCAACCTCAGATCTCCACGCAAGCACACATGAATGCACATACATTTGCACACATCCAGAGATAAACTCACCCCAAAGAAACCAAATTCCAAGAAATCGAGCCGTGGCAATGCTTGCACACACATGTTATTATTCGCAGAGGTCAACCCTATGAGCCAACCTCAGATCTCCACGCAAGCACACATGAATGCACATACATTTGTACACATCCAGAGATAAACTCACCCCAAAGAATCCAAATTCCAAGAAATCGAGCCGTGGCAATGCTTGCACACACATGTGATTATGCGCAGAGGTCCACCCTACCAGCCAACCTCAGATCTCAACGCAGGAACACATGAATGCACATACATTTGCACACATCCAGAGATAAACTCCCCCTCAGAAACCAAATTCCAAGAAATCGAGCCGTGGCAATACTTGCACACACATGTGATTATGCGCAGAGGTCCACCCTACCAGCCAACCTCAGATCTCCACGCAAGCACACATGAATGCACATACATTTGCACACATCCAGAAATAAACTCCCCCAGAGAAACCAAATTCCAAGATATCCAGCCGTGGCAGTGCTTGCACACACATGTGATTATGCGCAGAGGTCCACCCTACCAGCCAACCTCAGGTCTCAACGCAGGAACACATGAATGCACATACATTTGGACACATCCAGAAATAAACTCCCCAAGAGACCAAATTCTAAGAAATCCAGCCGTGGCAATGCTTGCACACACATGTGATTATGCGCAGAGGTCCACCCTACCAGCCAACCTCAGATCTCAACGCAGGCACACATGAATGCACATACATTTGCACACATCCAGAGATAAACTCCCCCTCAGAAACCAAATTCCAAGAAATCGAGCCTTGGCAATGCTTGCACACACATGTGATTATGCGCAGAGGTCCACCCTACCAGCCCACCTCAGATCTCCACGCAAGCACACATGAATGCACATACATTTGCACACATCCAGAAATAAACTCCCCCAGAGAAACCAAATTCCAAGATATCCAGCCGTGGCAATGCTTGCACACACATGTGATTATGCGCAGAGGTCCACCCTACCAGCCAACCTCAGATCTCAACGCAGGCACACATGAATGCACATACATTTGCACACATCCAGAGATAAACTCCCCCTCAGAAACCAAATTTCAAGAAATCGAGCCGTGGCAATGCTTGCACACACATGTGATTATGTGCAGAGGTCCACCCTACCAGCCAACCTCAGATCTACACGCAGGCACACATGAATGCACATACATTTGGACACATCCAGAAATAAACTCCCCAAGAGAAACCAAATTCCAAGAAATCCAGCCGTGGCAATGCTTGCACACACATGTGATTATGCGCAGAGGTCCACCCTACCAGCCAACCTAAGAGCTCAACGCAAGAACACATGAATGCACATACATTTGCACACATTCAGAGATAAACTCCCCCTCAGAAACCAAATTCCAAGATATCCAGAAATGGAAATGTTTGCACACACATGTGATTATGCGCAGAGGTCCACCCTACCAGCCCACCTCAGATCTCTACACGCAGGCACACATGAATGCACATACATTTGCACACATCCAGAGATAAACTCCCCCTCAGAAACCAAATTCCAAGAAATCGAGCTGTGGCAATGCTTGCACACACATGTGATTATGCGCAGAGGTCCACCCTACCAGCCAACCTCAGATCTCAACGCAGGAACACATGAATGCACATACATTTGCACACATCCAGAGATAAACTCCCCAACAGAAACCAAATTCCAAGAAATCGAGCCGTGGCAATGCTTGCACACACATGTGATTATGCGCAGAGGTCCACCCTACCAGCCAACCTCAGATCTCCACGCAAGCACACATGAATGCACATACATTTGCACACATCCAGAAATAAACTCCCCCAGAGAAACCAAATTCCAAGATATCCAGCCGTGGCAATGCTTGCACACACATGTGATTATGCGCAGAGGTCCACCCTACCAGCCAACCTCAGGTCTCAACGCAGGAACACATGAATGCACATACATTTGGACACATCCAGAAATAAACTCCCCAAGAGACCAAATTCTAAGAAATCCAGCCGTGGCAATGCTTGCACACACATGTGATTATGCGCAGAGGTCCACCCTACCAGCCAACCTCAGATCTCAACGCAGGAACACATGAATGCACATACATTTGCACACATCCAGAGATAAACTCACCCCAAAGAAACCAAATTCCAAGAAATCGAGCCGTGGCAATGTTTGCACACACATGTGATTATGCGCAGAGGTCCACCCTACCAGCCAACCTCAGATCTACACGCAGGCACACATGAATGCACATACATTTGGACACATCCAGAAATAAACTCCCCAAGAGAAACCAAATTCCAAGAAATCCAGCCGTGGCAATGCTTGCACACACATGTGATTATGCGCAGAGGTCCACCCTATGAGCCAACCTAAGAGCTCAACGCAAGAACACATGAATGCACATACATTTGCACACATTCAGAGATAAACTCCCCCTCAGAAACCAAATTCCAAGATATCCAGAAATGGAAATGTTTGCACACACATGTGATTATGCGCAGAGGTCCACCCTACCAGCCCACCTCAGATCTCTACACGCAGGCACACATGAATGCACATACATTTGCACACATCCAGAGATAAACTCCCCCTCAGAAACCAAATTCCAAGAAATCGAGCTGTGGCAATGCTTGCACACACATGTGATTATGCGCAGAGGTCCACCCTACCAGCCAACCTCAGATCTCAACGCAGGAACACATGAATGCACATACATTTGCACACATCCAGAGATAAACTCCCTAACAGAAACCAAATTCCAAGAAATCGAGCCGTGGCAATGCTTGCACACACATGTGATTATGCGCAGAGGTCCACCCTACCAGCCAACCTCAGATCTCCACGCAAGCACACATGAATGCACATACATTTGCACACATCCAGAAATAAACTCCCCCAGAGAAACCAAATTCCAAGATATCCAGCCGTGGCAATGCTTGCACACACATGTGATTATGCGCAGAGGTCCACCCTACCAGCCAACCTCAGGTCTCAACGCAGGAACACATGAATGCACATACATTTGGACACATCCAGAAATAAACTCCCCAAGAGACCAAATTCTAAGAAATCCAGCCGTGGCAATGCTTGCACACACATGTGATTATGCGCAGAGGTCCACCCTACCAGCCAACCTCAGATCTCAACGCAGGAACACATGAATGCACATACATTTGCACACATCCAGAGATAAACTCACCCCAAAGAAACCAAATTCCAAGAAATCGAGCCGTGGCAATGTTTGCACACACATGTGATTATGCGCAGAGGTCCACCCTACCAGCCAACCTCAGATCTCAACGCAGGCACACATGAATGCACATACATTTGCACACATCCAGAGATAAACTCCCCCTCAGAAACCAAATTCCAAGAAATCGAGCCGTGGCATTGTTTGCACACACATGTGATTATGCGCAGAGGTCCACCCTACCAGCCCACCTCAGATCTCCACGCAAGCACACATGAATGCACATACATTTGCACACATCCAGAAATAAACTCCCCCAGAGAAACCAAATTCCAAGATATCCAGCCGTGGCAATGCTTGCACACACATGTGATTATGCGCAGAGGTCCACCCTACCAGCCAACCTCAGATCTCAACGCAGGCACACATGAATGCACATACATTTGCACACATCCAGAGATAAACTCCCCCTCAGAAACCAAATTTCAAGAAATCGAGCCGTGGCAATGCTTGCACACACATGTGATTATGCGCAGAGGTCCACCCTACCAGCCAACCTAAGAGCTCAACGCAAGAACACATGAATGCACATACATTTGCACACATTCAGAGATAAACTCCCCCTCAGAAACCAAATTCCAAGATATCCAGAAATGGAAATGTTTGCACACACATGTGATTATGCGCAGAGGTCCACCCTACCAGCCCACCTCAGATCTCTACACTCAGGCACACATGAATGCACATACATTTGCACACATCCAGAGATAAACTCCCCCTCAGAAACCAAATTCCAAGAAATCGAGCTGTGGCAATGCTTGCACACACATGTTATTATTCGCAGAGGTCCACCCTACCAGCCAACCTCAGATCTCCACGCAAGCACACATGAATGCACATACATTTGCACACATCCAGAGATAAACTCACACCAAAGAAACCACATTCCAAGAAATCGAGCCGTGGCAATGCTTGCACATACATGTGATTATGCGCAGAGGTCCACCCTACCAGCCAACCTCAGATCTACACGCAGGCACACATGAATGCACATATATTTGCACACATCCAGAGATAAACTCCCCCTCAGAAACCAAATTCCAAGAAATCGAGCCGTGGCAATGCTTGCACATACATGTGATTATGCGCAGAGGTCCACCCTACCAGCCAACCTCAGATCTCCACGCAAGCACACATGAATGCACATACATTTGCACACATCCAGAGATAAACTCCCATTCAGAAACCAAATTCCAAGAAATCGAGCCTTGGCAATGCTTGCACACACATGTTATTATTCGCAGAGGTCAACCCTATGAGCCAACCTCAGATCTCCACGCAAGCACACATGAATGCACATACATTTGCACACATCCAGAAATAAACTCCCCCTCAGAAACCAAATTCCAAGATATCCAGCCGTGGCAATGCTTGCACACACATGTGATTATGCGCAGAGGTCCACCCTACCAGCCAACCTCAGATCTCCACGCAGGCACACATGAATGCACATATATTTGCACACATCCAGAGATAAACTCAGCCCAACGAATCCAAATTCCAAGAAATCGAGCCGTGGCAATGCTTGCACACACATGTGATTATGCGCAGAGGTCCACCCTATGAGCCAACCTCAGATCTCAACGCAGGAACACATGAATGCACATACATTTGCACACATCCAGAGATAAACTCACCCCAAAGAATCCAAATTCCAAGAAATCGAGCCGTGGCAATGTTTGCACACACATGTGATTATGCGCAGAGGTACACCCTACCAGCCAACCTCAGATCTCCACGCAAGCACACATGAATGCACATACATTTGCACACATCCAGAGATAAACTCACCCCAAAGAAACCAAATTCCAAGAAATCGAGCCGTGGCAATGCTTGCACACACATGTTATTATTCGCAGAGGTCAACCCTATGAGCCAACCTCAGATCTCCACGCAAGCACACATGAATGCACATACATTTGTACACATCCAGAGATAAACTCACCCCAAAGAATCCAAATTCCAAGAAATCCAGCCGTGGTAATGCTTGCACACACATGTGATTATGCGCAGAGGTCCACTCTACCAGCCAACCTCAGATCTCAGCGCAGGAACACATGAATGCACATACATTTGCACACATCCAGAAATAAACTCCCCCAGAGAAACCAAATTCCAAGAAATCGAGCCGTGGTAATGCTTGCACACACATGTGATTATGCGCAGAGGTCCACTCTACCAGCCAACCTCAGATCTCCACGCAAGCACACATGAATGCACATACATTTGCACACATCCAGAGATAAACTCACCCCAACGAATCCAAATTTCAAGAAATCGAGCCGTGGCAATGCTTGCACACACATGTGATTATGCGCAGAGGTCCACCCTACCAGCCAACCTCAGATCTCAACGCAGGAACACATGAATGCACATACATTTGCACACATCCAGAGATAAACTCCCCCTCAGAAACCAAATTCCAAGAAATCGAGCCGTGGCAATGCTTGCACACACATGTGATTATGCGCAGAGGTCCAACCTATGAGCCAACCTCAGATCTCCACGCAAGCACACATGAATGCACATACATTTGCACACATCCAGAGATAAACTCCCCCTCAGAAACCAAATTCCAAGAAATCGAGCCGTGGCAATACTTGCACACACATGTGATTATGCGCAGAGGTCCACCCTACCAGCCAACCTCAGATCTCCACGCAAGCACACATGAATGCACATACATTTGCACACATCCAGAAATAAACTCCCCCAGAGAAACCAAATTCCAAGATATCCAGCCGTGGCAGTGCTTGCACACACATGTGATTATGCGCAGAGGTCCACCCTACCAGCCAACCTCAGATCTCAACGCAGGAACACATGAATGCACATACATTTGCACACATCCAGAGATAAACTCACCCCAAAGAAACCAAATTCCAAGAAATCGAGCCGTGGCAATGTTTGCACACACATGTGATTATGCGCAGAGGTCCACCCTACCAGCCAACCTCAGATCTACACGCAGGCACACATGAATGCACATACATTTGGACACATCCAGAAATAAACTCCCCAAGAGAAACCAAATTCCAAGAAATCCAGCCGTGGCAATGCTTGCACACACATGTGATTATGCGCAGAGGTCCACCCTATGAGCCAACCTAAGAGCTCAACGCAAGAACACATGAATGCACATACATTTGCACACATTCAGAGATAAACTCCCCCTCAGAAACCAAATTCCAAGATATCCAGAAATGGAAATGTTTGCACACACATGTGATTATGCGCAGAGGTCCACCCTACCAGCCCACCTCAGATCTCTACACGCAGGCACACATGAATGCACATACATTTGCACACATCCAGAGATAAACTCCCCCTCAGAAACCAAATTCCAAGAAATCGAGCTGTGGCAATGCTTGCACACACATGTGATTATGCGCAGAGGTCCACCCTACCAGCCAACCTCAGATCTCAACGCAGGAACACATGAATGCACATACATTTGCACACATCCAGAGATAAACTCCCTAACAGAAACCAAATTCCAAGAAATCGAGCCGTGGCAATGCTTGCACACACATGTGATTATGCGCAGAGGTCCACCCTACCAGCCAACCTCAGATCTCCACGCAAGCACACATGAATGCACATACATTTGCACACATCCAGAAATAAACTCCCCCAGAGAAACCAAATTCCAAGATATCCAGCCGTGGCAATGCTTGCACACACATGTGATTATGCGCAGAGGTCCACCCTACCAGCCAACCTCAGGTCTCAACGCAGGAACACATGAATGCACATACATTTGGACACATCCAGAAATAAACTCCCCAAGAGACCAAATTCTAAGAAATCCAGCCGTGGCAATGCTTGCACACACATGTGATTATGCGCAGAGGTCCACCCTACCAGCCAACCTCAGATCTCAACGCAGGAACACATGAATGCACATACATTTGCACACATCCAGAGATAAACTCACCCCAAAGAAACCAAATTCCAAGAAATCGAGCCGTGGCAATGTTTGCACACACATGTGATTATGCGCAGAGGTCCACCCTACCAGCCAACCTCAGATCTCAACGCAGGCACACATGAATGCACATACATTTGCACACATCCAGAGATAAACTCCCCCTCAGAAACCAAATTCCAAGAAATCGAGCCGTGGCATTGTTTGCACACACATGTGATTATGCGCAGAGGTCCACCCTACCAGCCCACCTCAGATCTCCACGCAAGCACACATGAATGCACATACATTTGCACACATCCAGAAATAAACTCCCCCAGAGAAACCAAATTCCAAGATATCCAGCCGTGGCAATGCTTGCACACACATGTGATTATGCGCAGAGGTCCACCCTACCAGCCAACCTCAGATCTCAACGCAGGCACACATGAATGCACATACATTTGCACACATCCAGAGATAAACTCCCCCTCAGAAACCAAATTTCAAGAAATCGAGCCGTGGCAATGCTTGCACACACATGTGATTATGTGCAGAGGTCCACCCTACCAGCCAACCTCAGATCTACACGCAGGCACACATGAATGCACATACATTTGGACACATCCAGAAATAAACTCCCCAAGAGAAACCAAATTCCAAGAAATCCAGCCGTGGCAATGCTTGCACACACATGTGATTATGCGCAGAGGTCCACCCTACCAGCCAACCTAAGAGCTCAACGCAAGAACACATGAATGCACATACATTTGCACACATTCAGAGATAAACTCCCCCTCAGAAACCAAATTCCAAGATATCCAGAAATGGAAATGTTTGCACACACATGTGATTATGCGCAGAGGTCCACCCTACCAGCCCACCTCAGATCTCTACACTCAGGCACACATGAATGCACATACATTTGCACACATCCAGAGATAAACTCCCCCTCAGAAACCAAATTCCAAGAAATCGAGCTGTGGCAATGCTTGCACACACATGTTATTATTCGCAGAGGTCCACCCTACCAGCCAACCTCAGATCTCCACGCAAGCACACATGAATGCACATACATTTGCACACATCCAGAGATAAACTCACACCAAAGAAACCACATTCCAAGAAATCGAGCCGTGGCAATGCTTGCACATACATGTGATTATGCGCAGAGGTCCACCCTACCAGCCAACCTCAGATCTACACGCAGGCACACATGAATGCACATATATTTGCACACATCCAGAGATAAACTCCCCCTCAGAAACCAAATTCCAAGAAATCGAGCCGTGGCAATGCTTGCACATACATGTGATTATGCGCAGAGGTCCACCCTACCAGCCAACCTCAGATCTCCACGCAAGCACACATGAATGCACATACATTTGCACACATCCAGAGATAAACTCCCATTCAGAAACCAAATTCCAAGAAATCGAGCCTTGGCAATGCTTGCACACACATGTTATTATTCGCAGAGGTCAACCCTATGAGCCAACCTCAGATCTCCACGCAAGCACACATGAATGCACATACATTTGCACACATCCAGAAATAAACTCCCCAACAGAAACCAAATTCCAAGATATCCAGCCGTGGCAATGCTTGCACACACATGTGATTATGCGCAGAGGTCCACCCTACCAGCCAACCTCAGATCTCCACGCAGGCACACATGAATGCACATATATTTGCACACATCCAGAGATAAACTCAGCCCAACGAATCCAAATTCCAAGAAATCGAGCCGTGGCAATGCTTGCACACACATGTGATTATGCGCAGAGGTCCACCCTATGAGCCAACCTCAGATCTCAACGCAGGAACACATGAATGCACATACATTTGCACACATCCAGAGATAAACTCACCCCAAAGAATCCAAATTCCAAGAAATCGAGCCGTGGCAATGTTTGCACACACATGTGATTATGCGCAGAGGTACACCCTACCAGCCAACCTCAGATCTCCACGCAAGCACACATGAATGCACATACATTTGCACACATCCAGAGATAAACTCACCCCAAAGAAACCAAATTCCAAGAAATCGAGCCGTGGCAATGCTTGCACACACATGTTATTATTCGCAGAGGTCAACCCTATGAGCCAACCTCAGATCTCCACGCAAGCACACATGAATGCACATACATTTGTACACATCCAGAGATAAACTCACCCCAAAGAATCCAAATTCCAAGAAATCGAGCCGTGGCAATGCTTGCACACACATGTGATTATGCGCAGAGGTCCACCCTACCAGCCAACCTCAGATCTCAACGCAGGAACACATGAATGCACATACATTTGCACACATCCAGAGATAAACTCCCCCTCAGAAACCAAATTCCAAGAAATCGAGCCGTGGCAATACTTGCACACACATGTGATTATGCGCAGAGGTCCACCCTACCAGCCAACCTCAGATCTCCACGCAAGCACACATGAATGCACATACATTTGCACACATCCAGAAATAAACTCCCCCAGAGAAACCAAATTCCAAGATATCCAGCCGTGGCAGTGCTTGCACACACATGTGATTATGCGCAGAGGTCCACCCTACCAGCCAACCTCAGGTCTCAACGCAGGAACACATGAATGCACATACATTTGGACACATCCAGAAATAAACTCCCCAAGAGACCAAATTCTAAGAAATCCAGCCGTGGCAATGCTTGCACACACATGTGATTATGCGCAGAGGTCCACCCTACCAGCCAACCTCAGATCTCAACGCAGGAACACATGAATGCACATACATTTGCACACATCCAGAGATAAACTCACCCCAAAGAAACCAAATTCCAAGAAATCGAGCCTTGGCAATGTTTGCACACACATGTGATTATGCGCAGAGGTCCACCCTACCAGCCAACCTCAGATCTACACGCAGGCACACATGAATGCACATACATTTGGACACATCCAGAAATAAACTCCCCAAGAGAAACCAAATTCCAAGAAATCCAGCCGTGGCAATGCTTGCACACACATGTGATTATGCGCAGAGGTCCACCCTACCAGCCAACCTAAGAGCTCAACGCAAGAACACATGAATGCACATACATTTGCACACATTCAGAGATAAACTCCCCCTCAGAAACCAAATTCCAAGATATCCAGAAATGGAAATGTTTGCACACACATGTGATTATGCGCAGAGGTCCACCCTACCAGCCCACCTCAGATCTCTACACGCAGGCACACATGAATGCACATACATTTGCACACATCCAGAGATAAACTCCCCCTCAGAAACCAAATTCCAAGAAATCGAGCTGTGGCAATGCTTGCACACACATGTGATTATGCGCAGAGGTCCACCCTACCAGCCAACCTCAGATCTCAACGCAGGAACACATGAATGCACATACATTTGTACACATCCAGAGATAAACTCCCCAACAGAAACCAAATTCCAAGAAATCGAGCCGTGGCAATGCTTGCACACACATGTGATTATGCGCAGAGGTCCACCCTACCAGCCAACCTCAGATCTCCACGCAAGCACACATGAATGCACATACATTTGCACACATCCAGAAATAAACTCCCCCAGAGAAACCAAATTCCAAGATATCCAGCCGTGGCAATGCTTGCACACACATGTGATTATGCGCAGAGGTCCACCCTACCAGCCAACCTCAGGTCTCAACGCAGGAACACATGAATGCACATACATTTGGACACATCCAGAAATAAACTCCCCAAGAGACCAAATTCTAAGAAATCCAGCCGTGGCAATGCTTGCACACACATGTGATTATGCGCAGAGGTCCACCCTACCAGCCAACCTCAGATCTCAACGCAGGAACACATGAATGCACATACATTTGCACACATCCAGAGATAAACTCACCCCAAAGAAACCAAATTCCAAGAAATCGAGCCGTGGCAATGTTTGCACACACATGTGATTATGCGCAGAGGTCCACCCTACCAGCCAACCTCAGATCTCAACGCAGGCACACATGAATGCACATACATTTGCACACATCCAGAGATAAACTCCCCCTCAGAAACCAAATTCCAAGAAATCGAGCCTTGGCAATGCTTGCACACACATGTGATTATGCGCAGAGGTCCACCCTACCAGCCCACCTCAGATCTCCACGCAAGCACACATGAATGCACATACATTTGCACACATCCAGAAATAAACTCCCCCAGAGAAACCAAATTCCAAGATATCCAGCCGTGGCAATGCTTGCACACACATGTGATTATGCGCAGAGGTCCACCCTACCAGCCAACCTCAGATCTCAACGCAGGCACACATGAATGCACATACATTTGCACACATCCAGAGATAAACTCCCCCTCAGAAACCAAATTTCAAGAAATCGAGCCGTGGCAATGCTTGCACACACATGTGATTATGTGCAGAGGTCCACCCTACCAGCCAACCTCAGATCTACACGCAGGCACACATGAATGCACATACATTTGGACACATCCAGAAATAAACTCCCCAAGAGAAACCAAATTCCAAGAAATCCAGCCGTGGCAATGCTTGCACACACATGTGATTATGCGCAGAGGTCCACCCTACCAGCCAACCTAAGAGCTCAACGCAAGAACACATGAATGCACATACATTTGCACACATTCAGAGATAAACTCCCCCTCAGAAACCAAATTCCAAGATATCCAGAAATGGAAATGTTTGCACACACATGTGATTATGCGCAGAGGTCCACCCTACCAGCCCACCTCAGATCTCTACACTCAGGCACACATGAATGCACATACATTTGCACACATCCAGAGATAAACTCCCCCTCAGAAACCAAATTCCAAGAAATCGAGCTGTGGCAATGCTTGCACACACATGTTATTATTCGCAGAGGTCCACCCTACCAGCCAACCTCAGATCTCCACGCAAGCACACATGAATGCACATACATTTGCACACATCCAGAGATAAACTCACACCAAAGAAACCACATTCCAAGAAATCGAGCCGTGGCAATGCTTGCACATACATGTGATTATGCGCAGAGGTCCACCCTACCAGCCAACCTCAGATCTACACGCAGGCACACATGAATGCACATATATTTGCACACATCCAGAGATAAACTCCCCCTCAGAAACCAAATTCCAAGAAATCGAGCCGTGGCAATGCTTGCACACACATGTGATTATGCGCAGAGGTCCACCCTACCAGCCAACCTCAGATCTCCACGCAAGCACACATGAATGCACATACATTTGCACACATCCAGAGATAAACTCCCATTCAGAAACCAAATTCCAAGAAATCGAGCCTTGGCAATGCTTGCACACACATGTTATTATTCGCAGAGGTCAACCCTATGAGCCAACCTCAGATCTCCACGCAAGCACACATGAATGCACATACATTTGCACACATCCAGAAATAAACTCCCCAAGAGAAACCAAATTCCAAGATATCCAGCCGTGGCAATGCTTGCACACACATGTGATTATGCGCAGAGGTCCACCCTACCAGCCAACCTCAGATCTCCACGCAGGCACACATGAATGCACATACATTTGCACACATCCAGAGATAAACTCAGCCCAACGAATCCAAATTCCAAGAAATCGAGCCGTGGCAATGCTTGCACACACATGTGATTATGCGCAGAGGTCCACTCTACCAGCCAACCTCAGATCTCCACGCAAGCACAGATGAATGCACATACATTTGCACACATCCAGAGATAAACTCCCCCTCAGAAACCAAATTTCAAGAAATCGAGCCGTGGCAATGCTTGCACACACATGTGATTATGCGCAGAGGTCCACCCTACCAGCCAACCTCAGATCTCAACGCAGGAACACATGAATGCACATACATTTGCACACATCCAGAGATAAACTCCCCCTCAGAAACCAAATTTCAAGAAATCGAGCCGTGGCAATGCTTGCACACACATGTGATTATGCGCAGAGGTCCACCCTATGAGCCAACCTCAGATCTCAACGCAGGAACACATGAATGCACATACATTTGCACACATCCAGAGATAAACTCACCCCAAAGAAACCAAATTCCAAGAAATCGAGCCGTGGCAATGCTTGCACACACATGTTATTATTCGCAGAGGTCAACCCTATGAGCCAACCTCAGATCTCCACGCAAGCACACATGAATGCACATACATTTGCACACATCCAGAGATAAACTCACCCCAAAGAATCCAAATTCCAAGAAATCCAGCCGTGGTAATGCTTGCACACACATGTGATTATGCGCAGAGGTCCACTCTACCAGCCAACCTCAGATCTCAGCGCAGGAACACATGAATGCACATACATTTGCACACATCCAGAAATAAACTCCCCCAGAGAAACCAAATTCCAAGAAATCGAGCCGTGGTAATGCTTGCACACACATGTGATTATGCGCAGAGGTCCACTCTACCAGCCAACCTCAGATCTCCACGCAAGCACACATGAATGCACATACATTTGCACACATCCAGAGATAAACTCACCCCAACGAATCCAAATTTCAAGAAATCGAGCCGTGGCAATGCTTGCACACACATGTGATTATGCGCAGAGGTCCACCCTACCAGCCAACCTCAGATCTCAACGCAGGAACACATGAATGCACATACATTTGCACACATCCAGAGATAAACTCCCCCTCAGAAACCAAATTCCAAGAAATCGAGCCGTGGCAATGCTTGCACACACATGTGATTATGCGCAGAGGTCCACCCTATGAGCCAACCTCAGATCTCCACGCAAGCACACATGAATGCACATACATTTGCACACATCCAGAGATAAACTCCCCCTCAGAAACCAAATTCCAAGAAATCGAGCCGTGGCAATACTTGCACACACATGTGATTATGCGCAGAGGTCCACCCTACCAGCCAACCTCAGAGCTCAACGCAAGAACACATGAATGCACATACATTTGCACACATTCAGAGATAAACTCCCCCTCAGAAACCAAATTCCAAGATATCCAGAAATGGAAATGTTTGCACACACATGTGATTATGCGCAGAGGTCCACCCTACCAGCCAACCTCAGATCTCCACGCAAGCACACATGAATGCACAAACATTTGCACACATCCAGAGATAAACTCCCCCTCAGAAACCAAATTTCAAGAAATCGAGCCGTGGCAATGCTTGCACACACATGTGATTATGCGCAGAGGTCCACCCTACCAGCCAACCTCAGATCTCAGCGCAGGAACACATGAATGCACATACATTTGGACACATCCAGAAATAAACTCCCGAAGAGAAACCAAATTCCAAGAAATCCAGCCGTGGCAATGCTTGCACACACATGTGATTATGCGCAGAGGTCCACCCTACCAGCCAACCTCAGATCTCAACGCAGGAACACATGAATGCACATACATTTGCACACATCCAGAAATAAACTCCCCCAGAGAAACCAAATTCCAAGATATCCAGAAATGGAAATGTTTACACACACATGTGATTATGCGCAGAGGTCCACCCTACCAGCCAACCTCAGAGCTCAACGCAAGAACACATGAATGCACATACATTTGCACAAATTCAGAGATAAACTCCCCCTCAGAAACCAAATTCCAAGATATCCAGAAATGGAAATGTTTGCACACACATGTGATTATGCGCAGAGGTCCACCCTACCAGCCAACCTCAGATCTACACGCAGGCACACATGAATGCACATACATTTGCACACATCCAGAAATAAACTCCCCAAGAGAAACCAAATTCCAAGATATCCAGCCGTGGCAATGCTTGCACACACGTGATTATGCGCAGAGGTCCACCCTACCAGCCAACCTCAGATCTCAACGCAGGAACACATGAATGCACATACATTTGCACACATCCAGAGATAAACTCACCCCAAAGAATCCAAATTCCAAGAAATCGAGCCGTGGTAATGCTTGCACATACATGTGATTATGCGCAGAGGTCCACTCTACCAGCCAACCTCAGATCTCAGCGCAGGAACACATGAATGCACATACATTTGCACACATCCAGAAATAAACTCCCCAAGAGAAACCAAATTCCAAGATATCCAGCCGTGGCAATGCTTGCACACACATGTGATTATGCGCAGAGGTCCACCCTACCAGCCAACCTCAGATCTACACGCAGGCACACATGAATGCACATACATTTGCACACATCCAGAGATAAACTCAGCCCAACGAATCCAAATTCCAAGAAATCGAGCCGTGGCAATGCTTGCACACACATGTGATTATGCGCAGAGGTCCACCCTATGAGCCAACCTCAGATCTCAACGCAGGAACACATGAATGCACATACATTTGCACACATCCAGAGATAAACTCCCCCTCAGAAACCAAATTTCAAGAAATCGATCCGTGGCAATGCTTGCACACACATGTGATTATGTGCAGAGGTCCACCCTATGAGCCAACCTCAGATCTCAACGCAGGAACACATGAATGCACATACATTTGCACACATCCAGAGATAAACTCACCCCAAAGAATCCAAATTCCAAGAAATCGAGCCGTGGCAATGTTTGCACACACATGTGATTATGCGCAGAGGTACACCCTACCAGCCAACCTCAGATCTCCACGCAAGCACACATGAATGCACATACATTTGCACACATCCAGAGATAAACTCCCCCTCAGAAACCAAATTTCAAGAAATCGAGCCGTGGCAATACTTGCACACACATGTGATTATGCGCAGAGGTCCACCCTACCAGCCAACCTCAGAGCTCAACGCAAGAACACATGAATGCACATACATTTGCACACATTCAGAGATAAACTCACCCCAAAGAATCCAAATTCCAAGAAATCGAGCCGTGGCAATGCTTGCACACACATGTGATTATGCGCAGAGGTCCACCCTACCAGCCAACCTCAGATCTCAACGCAGGAACACATGAATGCACATACATTTGCACACATTCAGAGATAAACTCCCCCTCAGAAACCAAATTCCAAGATATCCAGAAATGGAAATGTTTGCACACACATGTGATTATGCGCAGAGGTCCACCCTACCAGCCAACCTCAGATCTCCACGCAAGCACACATGAATGCACAAACATTTGCACACATCCAGAGATAAACTCCCCCTCAGAAACCAAATTTCAAGAAATCGAGCCGTGGCAATGCTTGCACACACATGTGATTATGCGCAGAGGTCCACCCTACCAGCCAACCTCAGATCTCAGCGCAGGAACACATGAATGCACATACATTTGGACACATCCAGAAATAAACTCCCCCAGAGAAACCAAATTCCAAGATATCCAGCCGTGGCAATGCTTGCACACACATGTGATTATGCGCAGAGGTCCACCCTACCAGCCAACCTCAGGTCTCAACGCAGGAACACATGAATGCACATACATTTGGACACATCCAGAAATAAACTCCCCAAGAGACCAAATTCTAAGAAATCCAGCCGTGGCAATGCTTGCACACACATGTGATTATGCGCAGAGGTCCACCCTACCAGCCAACCTCAGATCTCAACGCAGGAACACATGAATGCACATACATTTGCACACATCCAGAGATAAACTCACCCCAAAGAAACCAAATTCCAAGAAATCGAGCCGTGGCAATGTTTGCACACACATGTGATTATGCGCAGAGGTCCACCCTACCAGCCAACCTCAGATCTCAACGCAGGCACACATGAATGCACATACATTTGCACACATCCAGAGATAAACTCCCCCTCAGAAACCAAATTCCAAGAAATCGAGCCGTGGCATTGTTTGCACACACATGTGATTATGCGCAGAGGTCCACCCTACCAGCCCACCTCAGATCTCCACGCAAGCACACATGAATGCACATACATTTGCACACATCCAGAAATAAACTCCCCCAGAGAAACCAAATTCCAAGATATCCAGCCGTGGCAATGCTTGCACACACATGTGATTATGCGCAGAGGTCCACCCTACCAGCCAACCTCAGATCTCAACGCAGGCACACATGAATGCACATACATTTGCACACATCCAGAGATAAACTCCCCCTCAGAAACCAAATTTCAAGAAATCGAGCCGTGGCAATGCTTGCACACACATGTGATTATGTGCAGAGGTCCACCCTACCAGCCAACCTCAGATCTACACGCAGGCACACATGAATGCACATACATTTGGACACATCCAGAAATAAACTCCCCAAGAGAAACCAAATTCCAAGAAATCCAGCCGTGGCAATGCTTGCACACACATGTGATTATGCGCAGAGGTCCACCCTACCAGCCAACCTAAGAGCTCAACGCAAGAACACATGAATGCACATACATTTGCACACATTCAGAGATAAACTCCCCCTCAGAAACCAAATTCCAAGATATCCAGAAATGGAAATGTTTGCACACACATGTGATTATGCGCAGAGGTCCACCCTACCAGCCCACCTCAGATCTCTACACTCAGGCACACATGAATGCACATACATTTGCACACATCCAGAGATAAACTCCCCCTCAGAAACCAAATTCCAAGAAATCGAGCTGTGGCAATGCTTGCACACACATGTTATTATTCGCAGAGGTCCACCCTACCAGCCAACCTCAGATCTCCACGCAAGCACACATGAATGCACATACATTTGCACACATCCAGAGATAAACTCACACCAAAGAAACCACATTCCAAGAAATCGAGCCGTGGCAATGCTTGCACATACATGTGATTATGCGCAGAGGTCCACCCTACCAGCCAACCTCAGATCTACACGCAGGCACACATGAATGCACATATATTTGCACACATCCAGAGATAAACTCCCCCTCAGAAACCAAATTCCAAGAAATCGAGCCGTGGCAATGCTTGCACATACATGTGATTATGCGCAGAGGTCCACCCTACCAGCCAACCTCAGATCTCCACGCAAGCACACATGAATGCACATACATTTGCACACATCCAGAGATAAACTCCCATTCAGAAACCAAATTCCAAGAAATCGAGCCTTGGCAATGCTTGCACACACATGTTATTATTCGCAGAGGTCAACCCTATGAGCCAACCTCAGATCTCCACGCAAGCACACATGAATGCACATACATTTGCACACATCCAGAAATAAACTCCCCAACAGAAACCAAATTCCAAGATATCCAGCCGTGGCAATGCTTGCACACACATGTGATTATGCGCAGAGGTCCACCCTACCAGCCAACCTCAGATCTCCACGCAGGCACACATGAATGCACATATATTTGCACACATCCAGAGATAAACTCAGCCCAACGAATCCAAATTCCAAGAAATCGAGCCGTGGCAATGCTTGCACACACATGTGATTATGCGCAGAGGTCCACCCTATGAGCCAACCTCAGATCTCAACGCAGGAACACATGAATGCACATACATTTGCACACATCCAGAGATAAACTCACCCCAAAGAATCCAAATTCCAAGAAATCGAGCCGTGGCAATGTTTGCACACACATGTGATTATGCGCAGAGGTACACCCTACCAGCCAACCTCAGATCTCCACGCAAGCACACATGAATGCACATACATTTGCACACATCCAGAGATAAACTCACCCCAAAGAAACCAAATTCCAAGAAATCGAGCCGTGGCAATGCTTGCACACACATGTTATTATTCGCAGAGGTCAACCCTATGAGCCAACCTCAGATCTCCACGCAAGCACACATGAATGCACATACATTTGTACACATCCAGAGATAAACTCACCCCAAAGAATCCAAATTCCAAGAAATCGAGCCGTGGCAATGCTTGCACACACATGTGATTATGCGCAGAGGTCCACCCTACCAGCCAACCTCAGATCTCAACGCAGGAACACATGAATGCACATACATTTGCACACATCCAGAGATAAACTCCCCCTCAGAAACCAAATTCCAAGAAATCGAGCCGTGGCAATACTTGCACACACATGTGATTATGCGCAGAGGTCCACCCTACCAGCCAACCTCAGATCTCCACGCAAGCACACATGAATGCACATACATTTGCACACATCCAGAAATAAACTCCCCCAGAGAAACCAAATTCCAAGATATCCAGCCGTGGCAGTGCTTGCACACACATGTGATTATGCGCAGAGGTCCACCCTACCAGCCAACCTCAGGTCTCAACGCAGGAACACATGAATGCACATACATTTGGACACATCCAGAAATAAACTCCCCAAGAGACCAAATTCTAAGAAATCCAGCCGTGGCAATGCTTGCACACACATGTGATTATGCGCAGAGGTCCACCCTACCAGCCAACCTCAGATCTCAACGCAGGAACACATGAATGCACATACATTTGCACACATCCAGAGATAAACTCACCCCAAAGAAACCAAATTCCAAGAAATCGAGCCTTGGCAATGTTTGCACACACATGTGATTATGCGCAGAGGTCCACCCTACCAGCCAACCTCAGATCTACACGCAGGCACACATGAATGCACATACATTTGGACACATCCAGAAATAAACTCCCCAAGAGAAACCAAATTCCAAGAAATCCAGCCGTGGCAATGCTTGCACACACATGTGATTATGCGCAGAGGTCCACCCTACCAGCCAACCTAAGAGCTCAACGCAAGAACACATGAATGCACATACATTTGCACACATTCAGAGATAAACTCCCCCTCAGAAACCAAATTCCAAGATATCCAGAAATGGAAATGTTTGCACACACATGTGATTATGCGCAGAGGTCCACCCTACCAGCCCACCTCAGATCTCTACACGCAGGCACACATGAATGCACATACATTTGCACACATCCAGAGATAAACTCCCCCTCAGAAACCAAATTCCAAGAAATCGAGCTGTGGCAATGCTTGCACACACATGTGATTATGCGCAGAGGTCCACCCTACCAGCCAACCTCAGATCTCAACGCAGGAACACATGAATGCACATACATTTGTACACATCCAGAGATAAACTCCCCAACAGAAACCAAATTCCAAGAAATCGAGCCGTGGCAATGCTTGCACACACATGTGATTATGCGCAGAGGTCCACCCTACCAGCCAACCTCAGATCTCCACGCAAGCACACATGAATGCACATACATTTGCACACATCCAGAAATAAACTCCCCCAGAGAAACCAAATTCCAAGATATCCAGCCGTGGCAATGCTTGCACACACATGTGATTATGCGCAGAGGTCCACCCTACCAGCCAACCTCAGGTCTCAACGCAGGAACACATGAATGCACATACATTTGGACACATCCAGAAATAAACTCCCCAAGAGACCAAATTCTAAGAAATCCAGCCGTGGCAATGCTTGCACACACATGTGATTATGCGCAGAGGTCCACCCTACCAGCCAACCTCAGATCTCAACGCAGGAACACATGAATGCACATACATTTGCACACATCCAGAGATAAACTCACCCCAAAGAAACCAAATTCCAAGAAATCGAGCCGTGGCAATGTTTGCACACACATGTGATTATGCGCAGAGGTCCACCCTACCAGCCAACCTCAGATCTCAACGCAGGCACACATGAATGCACATACATTTGCACACATCCAGAGATAAACTCCCCCTCAGAAACCAAATTCCAAGAAATCGAGCCTTGGCAATGCTTGCACACACATGTGATTATGCGCAGAGGTCCACCCTACCAGCCCACCTCAGATCTCCACGCAAGCACACATGAATGCACATACATTTGCACACATCCAGAAATAAACTCCCCCAGAGAAACCAAATTCCAAGATATCCAGCCGTGGCAATGCTTGCACACACATGTGATTATGCGCAGAGGTCCACCCTACCAGCCAACCTCAGATCTCAACGCAGGCACACATGAATGCACATACATTTGCACACATCCAGAGATAAACTCCCCCTCAGAAACCAAATTTCAAGAAATCGAGCCGTGGCAATGCTTGCACACACATGTGATTATGTGCAGAGGTCCACCCTACCAGCCAACCTCAGATCTACACGCAGGCACACATGAATGCACATACATTTGGACACATCCAGAAATAAACTCCCCAAGAGAAACCAAATTCCAAGAAATCCAGCCGTGGCAATGCTTGCACACACATGTGATTATGCGCAGAGGTCCACCCTACCAGCCAACCTAAGAGCTCAACGCAAGAACACATGAATGCACATACATTTGCACACATTCAGAGATAAACTCCCCCTCAGAAACCAAATTCCAAGATATCCAGAAATGGAAATGTTTGCACACACATGTGATTATGCGCAGAGGTCCACCCTACCAGCCCACCTCAGATCTCTACACTCAGGCACACATGAATGCACATACATTTGCACACATCCAGAGATAAACTCCCCCTCAGAAACCAAATTCCAAGAAATCGAGCTGTGGCAATGCTTGCACACACATGTTATTATTCGCAGAGGTCCACCCTACCAGCCAACCTCAGATCTCCACGCAAGCACACATGAATGCACATACATTTGCACACATCCAGAGATAAACTCACACCAAAGAAACCACATTCCAAGAAATCGAGCCGTGGCAATGCTTGCACATACATGTGATTATGCGCAGAGGTCCACCCTACCAGCCAACCTCAGATCTACACGCAGGCACACATGAATGCACATATATTTGCACACATCCAGAGATAAACTCCCCCTCAGAAACCAAATTCCAAGAAATCGAGCCGTGGCAATGCTTGCACACACATGTGATTATGCGCAGAGGTCCACCCTACCAGCCAACCTCAGATCTCCACGCAAGCACACATGAATGCACATACATTTGCACACATCCAGAGATAAACTCCCATTCAGAAACCAAATTCCAAGAAATCGAGCCTTGGCAATGCTTGCACACACATGTTATTATTCGCAGAGGTCAACCCTATGAGCCAACCTCAGATCTCCACGCAAGCACACATGAATGCACATACATTTGCACACATCCAGAAATAAACTCCCCAAGAGAAACCAAATTCCAAGATATCCAGCCGTGGCAATGCTTGCACACACATGTGATTATGCGCAGAGGTCCACCCTACCAGCCAACCTCAGATCTCCACGCAGGCACACATGAATGCACATACATTTGCACACATCCAGAGATAAACTCAGCCCAACGAATCCAAATTCCAAGAAATCGAGCCGTGGCAATGCTTGCACACACATGTGATTATGCGCAGAGGTCCACTCTACCAGCCAACCTCAGATCTCCACGCAAGCACAGATGAATGCACATACATTTGCACACATCCAGAGATAAACTCCCCCTCAGAAACCAAATTTCAAGAAATCGAGCCGTGGCAATGCTTGCACACACATGTGATTATGCGCAGAGGTCCACCCTACCAGCCAACCTCAGATCTCAACGCAGGAACACATGAATGCACATACATTTGCACACATCCAGAGATAAACTCCCCCTCAGAAACCAAATTTCAAGAAATCGAGCCGTGGCAATGCTTGCACACACATGTGATTATGCGCAGAGGTCCACCCTATGAGCCAACCTCAGATCTCAACGCAGGAACACATGAATGCACATACATTTGCACACATCCAGAGATAAACTCACCCCAAAGAAACCAAATTCCAAGAAATCGAGCCGTGGCAATGCTTGCACACACATGTTATTATTCGCAGAGGTCAACCCTATGAGCCAACCTCAGATCTCCACGCAAGCACACATGAATGCACATACATTTGCACACATCCAGAGATAAACTCACCCCAAAGAATCCAAATTCCAAGAAATCCAGCCGTGGTAATGCTTGCACACACATGTGATTATGCGCAGAGGTCCACTCTACCAGCCAACCTCAGATCTCAGCGCAGGAACACATGAATGCACATACATTTGCACACATCCAGAAATAAACTCCCCCAGAGAAACCAAATTCCAAGAAATCGAGCCGTGGTAATGCTTGCACACACATGTGATTATGCGCAGAGGTCCACTCTACCAGCCAACCTCAGATCTCCACGCAAGCACACATGAATGCACATACATTTGCACACATCCAGAGATAAACTCACCCCAACGAATCCAAATTTCAAGAAATCGAGCCGTGGCAATGCTTGCACACACATGTGATTATGCGCAGAGGTCCACCCTACCAGCCAACCTCAGATCTCAACGCAGGAACACATGAATGCACATACATTTGCACACATCCAGAGATAAACTCCCCCTCAGAAACCAAATTCCAAGAAATCGAGCCGTGGCAATGCTTGCACACACATGTGATTATGCGCAGAGGTCCACCCTATGAGCCAACCTCAGATCTCCACGCAAGCACACATGAATGCACATACATTTGCACACATCCAGAGATAAACTCCCCCTCAGAAACCAAATTCCAAGAAATCGAGCCGTGGCAATACTTGCACACACATGTGATTATGCGCAGAGGTCCACCCTACCAGCCAACCTCAGAGCTCAACGCAAGAACACATGAATGCACATACATTTGCACACATTCAGAGATAAACTCCCCCTCAGAAACCAAATTCCAAGATATCCAGAAATGGAAATGTTTGCACACACATGTGATTATGCGCAGAGGTCCACCCTACCAGCCAACCTCAGATCTCCACGCAAGCACACATGAATGCACAAACATTTGCACACATCCAGAGATAAACTCCCCCTCAGAAACCAAATTTCAAGAAATCGAGCCGTGGCAATGCTTGCACACACATGTGATTATGCGCAGAGGTCCACCCTACCAGCCAACCTCAGATCTCAGCGCAGGAACACATGAATGCACATACATTTGGACACATCCAGAAATAAACTCCCGAAGAGAAACCAAATTCCAAGAAATCCAGCCGTGGCAATGCTTGCACACACATGTGATTATGCGCAGAGGTCCACCCTACCAGCCAACCTCAGATCTCAACGCAGGAACACATGAATGCACATACATTTGCACACATCCAGAAATAAACTCCCCCAGAGAAACCAAATTCCAAGATATCCAGAAATGGAAATGTTTACACACACATGTGATTATGCGCAGAGGTCCACCCTACCAGCCAACCTCAGAGCTCAACGCAAGAACACATGAATGCACATACATTTGCACAAATTCAGAGATAAACTCCCCCTCAGAAACCAAATTCCAAGATATCCAGAAATGGAAATGTTTGCACACACATGTGATTATGCGCAGAGGTCCACCCTACCAGCCAACCTCAGATCTACACGCAGGCACACATGAATGCACATACATTTGCACACATCCAGAAATAAACTCCCCAAGAGAAACCAAATTCCAAGATATCCAGCCGTGGCAATGCTTGCACACACGTGATTATGCGCAGAGGTCCACCCTACCAGCCAACCTCAGATCTCAACGCAGGAACACATGAATGCACATACATTTGCACACATCCAGAGATAAACTCACCCCAAAGAATCCAAATTCCAAGAAATCGAGCCGTGGTAATGCTTGCACATACATGTGATTATGCGCAGAGGTCCACTCTACCAGCCAACCTCAGATCTCAGCGCAGGAACACATGAATGCACATACATTTGCACACATCCAGAAATAAACTCCCCAAGAGAAACCAAATTCCAAGATATCCAGCCGTGGCAATGCTTGCACACACATGTGATTATGCGCAGAGGTCCACCCTACCAGCCAACCTCAGATCTACACGCAGGCACACATGAATGCACATACATTTGCACACATCCAGAGATAAACTCAGCCCAACGAATCCAAATTCCAAGAAATCGAGCCGTGGCAATGCTTGCACACACATGTGATTATGCGCAGAGGTCCACCCTATGAGCCAACCTCAGATCTCAACGCAGGAACACATGAATGCACATACATTTGCACACATCCAGAGATAAACTCCCCCTCAGAAACCAAATTTCAAGAAATCGATCCGTGGCAATGCTTGCACACACATGTGATTATGTGCAGAGGTCCACCCTATGAGCCAACCTCAGATCTCAACGCAGGAACACATGAATGCACATACATTTGCACACATCCAGAGATAAACTCACCCCAAAGAATCCAAATTCCAAGAAATCGAGCCGTGGCAATGTTTGCACACACATGTGATTATGCGCAGAGGTACACCCTACCAGCCAACCTCAGATCTCCACGCAAGCACACATGAATGCACATACATTTGCACACATCCAGAGATAAACTCCCCCTCAGAAACCAAATTTCAAGAAATCGAGCCGTGGCAATACTTGCACACACATGTGATTATGCGCAGAGGTCCACCCTACCAGCCAACCTCAGAGCTCAACGCAAGAACACATGAATGCACATACATTTGCACACATTCAGAGATAAACTCACCCCAAAGAATCCAAATTCCAAGAAATCGAGCCGTGGCAATGCTTGCACACACATGTGATTATGCGCAGA
Organism: Rhamphochromis sp. 'chilingali'; assembly: GCF_963969265.1. Taxonomy (NCBI): domain Eukaryota; kingdom Metazoa; phylum Chordata; class Actinopteri; order Cichliformes; family Cichlidae; genus Rhamphochromis; species Rhamphochromis sp. 'chilingali'. The sequence continues at coordinate 2,177,466 of NC_137938.1, forward strand.
GGTCCACCCTACCAGCCAACCTCAGATCTCAACGCAGGAACACATGAATGCACATACATTTGCACACATTCAGAGATAAACTCCCCCTCAGAAACCAAATTCCAAGATATCCAGAAATGGAAATGTTTGCACACACATGTGATTATGCGCAGAGGTCCACCCTACCAGCCAACCTCAGATCTCCACGCAAGCACACATGAATGCACAAACATTTGCACACATCCAGAGATAAACTCCCCCTCAGAAACCAAATTTCAAGAAATCGAGCCGTGGCAATGCTTGCACACACATGTGATTATGCGCAGAGGTCCACCCTACCAGCCAACCTCAGATCTCAGCGCAGGAACACATGAATGCACATACATTTGGACACATCCAGAAATAAACTCCCGAAGAGAAACCAAATTCCAAGAAATCCAGCCGTGGCAATGCTTGCACACACATGTGATTATGCGCAGAGGTCCACCCTACCAGCCAACCTCAGATCTCAACGCAGGAACACATGAATGCACATACATTTGCACACATCCAGAAATAAACTCCCCCAGAGAAACCAAATTCCAAGATATCCAGAAATGGAAATGTTTACACACACATGTGATTATGCGCAGAGGTCCACCCTACCAGCCAACCTCAGAGCTCAACGCAAGAACACATGAATGCACATACATTTGCACAAATTCAGAGATAAACTCCCCCTCAGAAACCAAATTCCAAGATATCCAGAAATGGAAATGTTTGCACACACATGTGATTATGCGCAGAGGTCCACCCTACCAGCCAACCTCAGATCTACACGCAGGCACACATGAATGCACATACATTTGCACACATCCAGAAATAAACTCCCCAAGAGAAACCAAATTCCAAGATATCCAGCCGTGGCAATGCTTGCACACACATGTGATTATGCGCAGAGGTCCACCCTACCAGCCAACCTCAGATCTCAACGCAGGAACACATGAATGCACATACATTTGCACACATCCAGAGATAAACTCACCCCAAAGAATCCAAATTCCAAGAAATCGAGCCGTGGTAATGCTTGCACATACATGTGATTATGCGCAGAGGTCCACTCTACCAGCCAACCTCAGATCTCAGCGCAGGAACACATGAATGCACATACATTTGCACACATCCAGAAATAAACTCCCCAAGAGAAACCAAATTCCAAGATATCCAGCCGTGGCAATGCTTGCACACACATGTGATTATGCGCAGAGGTCCACCCTACCAGCCAACCTCAGATCTACACGCAGGCACACATGAATGCACATACATTTGCACACATCCAGAGATAAACTCCCCCTCAGAAACCAAATTCCAAGAAATCGAGCCGTGGCAATGCTTGCACACACATGTGATTATGCGCAGAGGTCCACCCTATGAGCCAACCTCAGATCTCAATGCAGGAACACATGAATGCACATACATTTGCACACATCCAGAGATAAACTCCCCCTAAGAAACCAAATTTCAAGAAATCGATCCGTGGCAATGCTTGCACACACATGTGATTATGTGCAGAGGTCCACCCTATGAGCCAACCTCAGATCTCAACGCAGGAACACATGAATGCACATACATTTGCACACATCCAGAGATAAACTCACCCCAAAGAATCCAAATTCCAAGAAATCGAGCCGTGGCAATGTTTGCACACACATGTGATTATGCGCAGAGGTACACCCTACCAGCCAACCTCAGATCTCCACGCAAGCACACATGAATGCACATACATTTGCACACATCCAGAGATAAACTCCCCCTCAGAAACCAAATTCCAAGAAATCGAGCCTTGGCAATGCTTGCACACACATGTTATTATTCGCAGAGGTCAACCCTATGAGCCAACCTCAGATCTCAACGCAGGAACACATGAATGCACATACATTTGCACACATCCAGAGATAAACTCCCCCTCAGAAACCAAATTTCAAGAAATCGATCCGTGGCAATGCTTGCACACACATGTGATTATGTGCAGAGGTCCACCCTATGAGCCAACCTCAGATCTCAACGCAGGAACACATGAATGCACATACATTTGCACACATCCAGAGATAAACTCACCCCAAAGAATCCAAATTCCAAGAAATCGAGCCGTGGCAATGTTTGCACACACATGTGATTATGCGCAGAGGTACACCCTACCAGCCAACCTCAGATCTCCACGCAAGCACACATGAATGCACATACATTTGCACACATCCAGAGATAAACTCCCCCTCAGAAACCAAATTCCAAGAAATCGAGCCGTGGCAATGTTTGCACACACATGTGATTATGCGCAGAGGTACACCCTACCAGCCAACCTCAGATCTCCACGCAAGCACACATGAATGCACATACATTTGCACACATCCAGAGATAAACTCACCCCAAAGAATCCAAATTCCAAGAAATCGAGCCGTGGTAATGCTTGCACACACATGTGATTATGCGCAGAGGTCCACTCTACCAGCCAACCTCAGATCTCAGCGCAGGAACACATGAATGCACATACATTTGCACACATCCAGAAATAAACTCCCCAAGAGAAACCAAATTCCAAGAAATCGAGCCGTGGTAATGCTTGCACACACATGTGATTATGCGCAGAGGTCCACTCTACCAGCCAACCTCAGATCTCCACGCAAGCACACATGAATGCACATACATTTGCACACATCCAGAGATAAACTCACCCCAACGAATCCAAATTCCAAGAAATCGAGCCGTGGCAATGCTTGCACACACATGTGATTATGCGCAGAGGTCCACCCCACCAGCCAACCTCAGATCTCAACGCAGGAACACATGAATGCACATACATTTGCACACATCCAGAGATAAACTCCCCCTCAGAAACCAAATTCCAAGAAATCGAGCCGTGGCAATGCTTGCACACACATGTGATTATGCGCAGAGGTCCACCCTATGAGCCAACCTCAGATCTCCACGCAGGCACACATGAATGCACATACATTTGCACACATCCAGAGATAAACTCCCCCTCAGAAACCAAATTCCAAGAAATCGAGCCGTGGCAATGCTTGCACACACATGTGATTATGCGCAGAGGTCCACCCTACCAGCCAACCTCAGATCTCAACGCAGGAACACATGAATGCACATACATTTGCACACATCCAGAGATAAACTCCCCCTCAGAAACCAAATTTCAAGAAATCGAGCCGTGGCAATGCTTGCACACACATGTGATTATGCGCAGAGGTCCACCCTATGAGCCAACCTCAGATCTCAACGCAGGAACACATGAATGCACATACATTTGCACACATCCAGAGATAAACTCCCCCTCAGAAACCAAATTTCAAGAAATCGAGCCGTGGCAATGCTTGCACACACATGTGATTATGTGCAGAGGTCCACCCTATGAGCCAACCTCAGATCTCAACGCAGGAACACATGAATGCACATACATTTGCACACATCCAGAGATAAACTCACCCCAAAGAATCCAAATTCCAAGAAATCGAGCCGTGGCAATGTTTGCACACACATGTGATTATGCGCAGAGGTACACCCTACCAGCCAACCTCAGATCTCCACGCAAGCACACATGAATGCACATACATTTGCACACATCCAGAGATAAACTCCCCCTCAGAAACCAAATTCCAAGAAATCGAGCCTTGGCAATGCTTGCACACACATGTTATTATTCGCAGAGGTCAACCCTATGAGCCAACCTCAGATCTCCACGCAAGCACACATGAATGCACATACATTTGCACACATCCAGAGATAAACTCACCCCAAAGAATCCAAATTCCAAGAAATCGAGCCGTGGTAATGCTTGCACACACATGTGATTATGCGCAGAGGTCCACTCTACCAGCCAACCTCAGATCTCAGCGCAGGAACACATGAATGCACATACATTTGCACACATCCAGAAATAAACTCCCCAAGAGAAACCAAATTCCAAGAAATCGAGCCGTGGTAATGCTTGCACACACATGTGATTATGCGCAGAGGTCCACTCTACCAGCCAACCTCAGATCTCCACGCAAGCACACATGAATGCACATACATTTGCACACATCCAGAGATAAACTCACCCCAACGAATCCAAATTCCAAGAAATCGAGCCGTGGCAATGCTTGCACACACATGTGATTATGCGCAGAGGTCCACCCTATGAGCCAACCTCAGATCTCAACGCAGGAACACATGAATGCACATACATTTGCACACATCCAGAGATAAACTCCCCCTCAGAAACCAAATTCCAAGAAATCGAGCCGTGGCAATGCTTGCACACACATGTGATTATGCGCAGAGGTCCACCCTATGAGCCAACCTCAGATCTCCACGCAGGCACACATGAATGCACATACATTTGCACACATCCAGAGATAAACTCCCCTCTCAGAAACCAAATTCCAAGAAATCGAGCCGTGGCAATGCTTGCACACACATGTGATTATGCGCAGAGGTCCACCCTACCAGCCAACCTCAGATCTACACGCAGGCACACATGAATGCACATACATTTGCACACATCCAGAGATAAACTCACCCCAACGAATCCAAATTCCAAGAAATCGAGCCGTGGCAATGCTTGCACACACATGTGATTATGCACAGAGGTCCACCCTACCAGCCAACCTCAGATCTCAACGCAGGAACACATGAATGCACATACATTTGCACACATCCAGAGATAAACTCCCCAACAGAAACCAAATTCCAAGAAATCGAGCCGTGGCAATGCTTGCACACACATGTGATTATGCGCAGAGGTCCACCCTACCAGCCAACCTCAGATCTCCACGCAAGCACAGATGAATGCACATACATTTGCACACATCCAGAAATAAACTCCCCCAGAGAAACCAAATTCCAAGATATCCAGCCGTGGCAATGCTTGCACACACATGTGATTATGCGCAGAGGTCCACCCTACCAGCCAACCTCAGATCTCAACGCAGGAACACATGAATGCACATACATTTGCACACATCCAGAGATAAACTCACCCCAAAGAAACCAAATTCCAAGAAATCCAGCCGTGGCAATGTTTGCACACACATGTGATTATGCGCAGAGGTCCACCCTACCAGCCAACCTCAGATCTCAACGCAGGCACACATGAATGCACATACATTTGCACACATCCAGAGATAAACTCCCCCTCAGAAACCAAATTCCAAGAAATCGAGCCGTGGCAATGTTTGCACACACATGTGATTATGCGCAGAGGTCCACCCTACCAGCCCACCTCAGATCTCCACGCAAGCACACATGAATGCACATACATTTGCACACATCCAGAAATAAACTCCCCCAGAGAAACCAAATTCCAAGATATCCAGCCGTGGCAATGCTTGCACACACATGTGATTATGCGCAGAGGTCCACCCTACCAGCCAACCTCAGATCTCAACGCAGGCACACATGAATGCACATACATTTGCACACATCCAGAGATAAACTCACCCTCAGAAACCAAATTTCAAGAAATCCAGCCGTGGCAATGTTTGCACACACATGTGATTATGCGCAGAGGTCCACCCTACCAGCCAACCTCAGATCTCAACGCAGGAACACATGAATGCACATACATTTGCACACATCCAGAGATAAACTCCCCCTCAGAAACCAAATTTCAAGAAATCGAGCCGTGGCAATGCTTGCACACACATGTGATTATGCGCAGAGGTCCACCCTATGAGCCAACCTCAGATCTCAAGGCAGGAACACATGAATGCACATACATTTGCACACATCCAGAGATAAACTCCCCCTCAGAAACCAAATTCCAAGAAATCGAGCCGTGGCAATGCTTGCACACACATGTGATTATGCGCAGAGGTCCACTCTACCAGCCAACCTCAGATCTCCACGCAAGCACACATGAATGCACATACATTTGCACACATCCAGAGATAAACTCACCCCAAAGAATCCAAATTCCAAGAAATCGAGCCGTGGTAATGCTTGCACACACATGTGATTATGCGCAGAGGTCCACTCTACCAGCCAACCTCAGATCTCCACGCAAGCACACATGAATGCACATACATTTGCACACATCCAGAGATAAACTCACCCCAACGAATCCAAATTCCAAGAAATCGAGCCGTGGCAATGCTTGCACACACATGTGATTATGCGCAGAGGTCCACCCCACCAGCCAACCTCAGATCTCAACGCAGGAACACATGAATGCACATACATTTGCACACATCCAGAGATAAACTCCCCCTCAGAAACCAAATTCCAAGAAATCGAGCCGTGGCAATGCTTGCACACACATGTGATTATGCGCAGAGGTCCACCCTATGAGCCAACCTCAGATCTCCACGCAGGCACACATGAATGCACATACATTTGCACACATCCAGAGATAAACTCACCCCAACGAATCCAAATTCCAAGAAATCGAGCCGTGGCAATGCTTGCACACACATGTGATTATGCGCAGAGGTCCACCCTACCAGCCAACCTCAGATCTCAACGCAGGAACACATGAATGCACATACATTTGCACACATCCAGAGATAAACTCCCCAACAGAAACCAAATTCCAAGAAATCGAGCCGTGGCAATGCTTGCACACACATGTGATTATGCGCAGAGGTCCACCCTACCAGCCAACCTCAGATCTCCACGCAAGCACACATGAATGCACATACATTTGCACACATCCAGAAATAAACTCCCCCAGAGAAACCAAATTCCAAGATATCCAGCCGTGGCAATGCTTGCACACACATGTGATTATGCGCAGAGGTCCACCCTACCAGCCAACCTCAGGTCTCAACGCAGGAACACATGAATGCACATACATTTGGACACATCCAGAAATAAACTCCCCAAGAGACCAAATTCCAAGAAATCCAGCCGTGGCAATGCTTGCACACACATGTGATTATGCGCAGAGGTCCACCCTATGAGCCAACCTCAGATCTCAACGCAGGAACACATGAATGCACATACATTTGCACACATCCAGAGATAAACTCCCCCTCAGAAACCAAATTCCAAGAAATCGAGCCGTGGCAATGCTTGCACACACATGTGATTATGCGCAGAGGTCCACCCTATGAGCCAACCTCAGATCTCCACGCAGGCACACATGAATGCACATACATTTGCACACATCCAGAGATAAACTCCCCTCTCAGAAACCAAATTCCAAGAAATCGAGCCGTGGCAATGCTTGCACACACATGTGATTATGCGCAGAGGTCCACCCTACCAGCCAACCTCAGATCTACACGCAGGCACACATGAATGCACATACATTTGCACACATCCAGAGATAAACTCACCCCAACGAATCCAAATTCCAAGAAATCGAGCCGTGGCAATGCTTGCACACACATGTGATTATGCACAGAGGTCCACCCTACCAGCCAACCTCAGATCTCAACGCAGGAACACATGAATGCACATACATTTGCACACATCCAGAGATAAACTCCCCAACAGAAACCAAATTCCAAGAAATCGAGCCGTGGCAATGCTTGCACACACATGTGATTATGCGCAGAGGTCCACCCTACCAGCCAACCTCAGATCTCCACGCAAGCACAGATGAATGCACATACATTTGCACACATCCAGAAATAAACTCCCCCAGAGAAACCAAATTCCAAGATATCCAGCCGTGGCAATGCTTGCACACACATGTGATTATGCGCAGAGGTCCACCCTACCAGCCAACCTCAGATCTCAACGCAGGCACACATGAATGCACATACATTTGCACACATCCAGAGATAAACTCCCCCTCAGAAACCAAATTCCAAGAAATCGAGCCGTGGCAATGTTTGCACACACATGTGATTATGCGCAGAGGTCCACCCTACCAGCCCACCTCAGATCTCCACGCAAGCACACATGAATGCACATACATTTGCACACATCCAGAAATAAACTCCCCCAGAGAAACCAAATTCCAAGATATCCAGCCGTGGCAATGCTTGCACACACATGTGATTATGCGCAGAGGTCCACCCTACCAGCCAACCTCAGATCTCAACGCAGGCACACATGAATGCACATACATTTGCACACATCCAGAGATAAACTCCCCCTCAGAAACCAAATTTCAAGAAATCCAGCCGTGGCAATGTTTGCACACACATGTGATTATGCGCAGAGGTCCACCCTACCAGCCAACCTCAGATCTCAACGCAGGAACACATGAATGCACATACATTTGCACACATCCAGAGATAAACTCCCCCTCAGAAACCAAATTTCAAGAAATCGAGCCGTGGCAATGCTTGCACACACATGTGATTATGCGCAGAGGTCCACCCTATGAGCCAACCTCAGATCTCAAGGCAGGAACACATGAATGCACATACATTTGCACACATCCAGAGATAAACTCCCCCTCAGAAACCAAATTCCAAGAAATCGAGCGGTGGCAATGCTTGCACACACATGTGATTATGCGCAGAGGTCCACTCTACCAGCCAACCTCAGATCTCCACGCAAGCACACATGAATGCACATACATTTGCACACATCCAGAGATAAACTCACCCCAAAGAATCCAAATTCCAAGAAATCGAGCCGTGGTAATGCTTGCACACACATGTGATTATGCGCAGAGGTCCACTCTACCAGCCAACCTCAGATCTCCACGCAAGCACACATGAATGCACATACATTTGCACACATCCAGAGATAAACTCACCCCAACGAATCCAAATTCCAAGAAATCGAGCCGTGGCAATGCTTGCACACACATGTGATTATGCGCAGAGGTCCACCCCACCAGCCAACCTCAGATCTCAACGCAGGAACACATGAATGCACATACATTTGCACACATCCAGAGATAAACTCCCCCTCAGAAACCAAATTCCAAGAAATCGAGCCGTGGCAATGCTTGCACACACATGTGATTATGCGCAGAGGTCCACCCTATGAGCCAACCTCAGATCTCCACGCAGGCACACATGAATGCACATACATTTGCACACATCCAGAGATAAACTCACCCCAACGAATCCAAATTCCAAGAAATCGAGCCGTGGCAATGCTTGCACACACATGTGATTATGCGCAGAGGTCCACCCTACCAGCCAACCTCAGATCTCAACGCAGGAACACATGAATGCACATACATTTGCACACATCCAGAGATAAACTCCCCAACAGAAACCAAATTCCAAGAAATCGAGCCGTGGCAATGCTTGCACACACATGTGATTATGCGCAGAGGTCCACCCTACCAGCCAACCTCAGATCTCCACGCAAGCACACATGAATGCACATACATTTGCACACATCCAGAAATAAACTCCCCCAGAGAAACCAAATTCCAAGATATCCAGCCGTGGCAATGCTTGCACACACATGTGATTATGCGCAGAGGTCCACCCTACCAGCCAACCTCAGGTCTCAACGCAGGAACACATGAATGCACATACATTTGGACACATCCAGAAATAAACTCCCCAAGAGACCAAATTCCAAGAAATCCAGCCGTGGCAATGTTTGCACACACATGTGATTATGCGCAGAGGTCCACCCTACCAGCCAACCTCAGATCTCAACGCAGGAACACATGAATGCACATACATTTGCACACATCCAGAGATAAACTCCCCCTCAGAAACCAAATTTCAAGAAATCGAGCCGTGGCAATGCTTGCACACACATGTGATTATGCGCAGAGGTCCACCCTATGAGCCAACCTCAGATCTCAACGCAGGAACACATGAATGCACATACATTTGCACACATCCAGAGATAAACTCACCCCAAAGAATCCAAATTCCAAGAAATCGAGCCGTGGCAATGTTTGCACACACATGTGATTATGCGCAGAGGTACACCCTACCAGCCAACCTCAGATCTCCACGCAAGCACACATGAATGCACATACATTTGCACACATCCAGAGATAAACTCCCCCTCAGAAACCAAATTCCAAGAAATCGAGCCTTGGCAATGCTTGCACACACATGTTATTATTCGCAGAGGTCAACCCTATGAGCCAACCTCAGATCTCCACGCAAGCACACATGAATGCACATACATTTGCACACATCCAGAGATAAACTCACCCCAAAGAATCCAAATTCCAAGAAATCGAGCCGTGGTAATGCTTGCACACACATGTGATTATGCGCAGAGGTCCACTCTACCAGCCAACCTCAGATCTCCACGCAAGCACACATGAATGCACATACATTTGCACACATCCAGAGATAAACTCACCCCAACGAATCCAAATTCCAAGAAATCGAGCCGTGGCAATGCTTGCACACACATGTGATTATGCGCAGAGGTCCACCCCACCAGCCAACCTCAGATCTCAACGCAGGAACACATGAATGCACATACATTTGCACACATCCAGAGATAAACTCCCCCTCAGAAACCAAATTCCAAGAAATCGAGCCGTGGCAATGCTTGCACACACATGTGATTATGCGCAGAGGTCCACCCTATGAGCCAACCTCAGATCTCCACGCAGGCACACATGAATGCACATACATTTGCACACATCCAGAGATAAACTCACCCCAACGAATCCAAATTCCAAGAAATCGAGCCGTGGCAATGCTTGCACACACATGTGATTATGCGCAGAGGTCCACCCTACCAGCCAACCTCAGATCTCAACGCAGGAACACATGAATGCACATACATTTGCACACATCCAGAGATAAACTCCCCAACAGAAACCAAATTCCAAGAAATCGAGCCGTGGCAATGCTTGCACACACATGTGATTATGCGCAGAGGTCCACCCTACCAGCCAACCTCAGATCTCCACGCAAGCACACATGAATGCACATACATTTGCACACATCCAGAAATAAACTCCCCCAGAGAAACCAAATTCCAAGATATCCAGCCGTGGCAATGCTTGCACACACATGTGATTATGCGCAGAGGTCCACCCTACCAGCCAACCTCAGGTCTCAACGCAGGAACACATGAATGCACATACATTTGGACATATCCAGAAATAAACTCCCCAAGAGACCAAATTCCAAGAAATCCAGCCGTGGCAATGCTTGCACACACATGTGATTATGCGCAGAGGTCCACCCTACCAGCCAACCTAAGAGCTCAACGCAAGAACACATGAATGCACATACATTTGCACACATCCAGAGATAAACTCACCCCAAAGAAACCAAATTCCAAGAAATCCAGCCGTGGCAATGTTTGCACACACATGTGATTATGCGCAGAGGTCCACTCTACCAGCCAACCTCAGATCTCAACGCAGGCACACATGAATGCACATACATTTGCACACATCCAGAGATAAACTCCCCCTCAGAAACCAAATTCCAAGAAATCGAGCCGTGGCAATGTTTGCACACACATGTGATTATGCGCAGAGGTCCACCCTACCAGCCCACCTCAGATCTCCACGCAAGCACACATGAATGCACATACATTTGCACACATCCAGAAATAAACTCCCCCAGAGAAACCAAATTCCAAGATATCCAGCCGTGGCAATGCTTGCACACACATGTGATTATGCGCAGAGGTCCACCCTATGAGCCAATCTCAGATCTCCACGCAAGCACACATGAATGCACGTACATTTGCACACATCCAGAGATAAACTCCCCCTCAGAAACCAAATTCCAAGAAATCGAGCTGTGGCAATGCTTGCACACACATGTGATTATGCGCAGAGGTCCACCCTACCAGCCAACCTCAGATCTCAACGCAGGAACACATGAATGCACATACATTTGCACACATCCAGAGATAAACTCCCCAACAGAAACCAAATTCCAAGAAATCGAGCCGTGGCAATGCTTGCACACACATGTGATTATGCGCAGAGGTCCACCCTACCAGCCAACCTCAGATCTCCACGCAAGCACACATGAATGCACATACATTTGCACACATCCAGAAATAAACTCCCCCAGAGAAACCAAATTCCAAGATATCCAGCCGTGGCAATGCTTGCACACACATGTGATTATGCGCAGAGGTCCACCCTACCAGCCAACCTCAGGTCTCAACGCAGGAACACATGAATGCACATACATTTGGACACATCCAGAAATAAACTCCCCAAGAGACCAAATTCTAAGAAATCCAGCCGTGGCAATGCTTGCACACACATGTGATTATGCGCAGAGGTCCACCCTACCAGCCAACCTCAGATCTCAACGCAGGAACACATGAATGCACATACATTTGCACACATCCAGAGATAAACTCACCCCAAAGAAACCAAATTCCAAGAAATCCAGCCGTGGCAATGTTTGCACACACATGTGATTATGCGCAGAGGTCCACCCTACCAGCCAACCTCAGATCTCAACGCAGGCACACATGAATGCACATACATTTGCACACATCCAGAGATAAACTCCCCCTCAGAAACCAAATTCCAAGAAATCGAGCCGTGGCAATGTTTGCACACACATGTGATTATGCGCAGAGGTCCACCCTACCAGCCCACCTCAGATCTCCACGCAAGCACACATGAATGCACATACATTTGCACACATCCAGAAATAAACTCCCCCAGAGAAACCAAATTCCAAGATATCCAGCCGTGGCAATGCTTGCACACACATGTGATTATGCGCAGAGGTCCACCCTACCAGCCAACCTCAGATCTCAACGCAGGCACACATGAATGCACAAACATTTGCACACATCCAGAGATAAACTCCCCCTCAGAAACCAAATTTCAAGAAATCGAGCCGTGGCAATGCTTGCACACACATGTGATTATGTGCAGAGGTCCACCCTACCAGCCAACCTCAGATCTACACGCAGGCACACATGAATGCACATACATTTGGACACATCCAGAAATAAACTCCCCAAGAGAAACCAAATTCCAAGAAATCCAGCCGTGGCAATGCTTGCACACACATGTGATTATGCGCAGAGGTCCACCCTACCAGCCAACCTAAGAGCTCAACGCAAGAACACATGAATGCACATACATTTGCACACATTCAGAGATAAACTCCCCCTCAGAAACCAAATTCCAAGATATCCAGAAATGGAAATGTTTGCACACACATGTGATTATGCGCAGAGGTCCACCCTACCAGCCAACCTCAGATCTACACGCAGGCACACATGAATGCACATATATTTGCACACATCCAGAGATAAACTCCCCCTCAGAAACCAAATTCCAAGAAATCGAGCCGTGGCAATGCTTGCACACACATGTGATTATGCGCAGAGGTCCACCCTACCAGCCAACCTCAGATCTCCACGCAAGCACACATGAATGCACATACATTTGCACACATCCAGAGATAAACTCCCCTTCAGAAACCAAATTCCAAGAAATCGAGCCTTGGCAATGCTTGCACACACATGTTATTATTCGCAGAGGTCAACCCTATGAGCCAACCTCAGATCTCCACGCAAGCACACATGAATGCACATACATTTGCACACATCCAGAGATAAACTCCCCAAGAGAAACCAAATTCCAAGATATCCAGCCGTGGCAATGCTTGCACACACATGTGATTATGCGCAGAGGTCCACCCTACCAGCCAACCTCAGATCTCCACGCAGGCACACATGAATGCACATACATTTGCACACATCCAGAGATAAACTCAGCCCAACGAATCCAAATTTCAAGAAATCGAGCCGTGGCAATGCTTGCACACACATGTGATTATGCGCAGAGGTCCACCCTACCAGCCAACCTCAGATCTCAACGCAGGAACACATGAATGCACATACATTTGCACACATCCAGAGATAAACTCCCCCTCAGAAACCAAATTTCAAGAAATCAAGCCGTGGCAATGCTTGCACACACATGTGATTATGCGCAGAGGTCCACCCTATGAGCCAACCTCAGATCTCAACGCAGGAACACATGAATGCACATACATTTGCACACATCCAGAGATAAACTCACCCCAAAGAATCCAAATTCCAAGAAATCGAGCCGTGGCAATGTTTGCACACACATGTGATTATGCGCAGAGGTACACCCTACCAGCCAACCTCAGATCTCCACGCAAGCACACATGAATGCACATACATTTGCACACATCCAGAGATAAACTCCCCCTCAGAAACCAAATTCCAAGAAATCGAGCCTTGGCAATGCTTGCACACACATGTTATTATTCGCAGAGGTCAACCCTATGAGCCAACCTCAGATCTCCACGCAAGCACACATGAATGCACATACATTTGCACACATCCAGAGATAAACTCACCCCAAAGAATCCAAATTCCAAGAAATCGAGCCGTGGTAATGCTTGCACACACATGTGATTATGCGCAGAAGTCCACTCTACCAGCCAACCTTAGATCTCAGCGCAGGAACACATGAATGCACATACATTTGCACACATCCAGAAATAAACTCCCCAAGAGAAACCAAATTCCAAGAAATCGAGCCGTGGTAATGCTTGCACACACATGTGATTATGCGCAGAGGTCCACTCTACCAGCCAACCTCAGATCTCCACGCAAGCACACATGAATGCACATACATTTGCACACATCCAGAGATAAACTCCCCCTCAGAAACCAAATTCCAAGAAATCGAGCCGTGGCAATGCTTGCACACACATGTGATTATGCGCAGAGGTCCACCCTATGAGCCAACCTCAGATCTCCACGCAGGCACACATGAATGCACATACATTTGCACACATCCAGAGATAAACTCCCCCTCAGAAACCAAATTCCAAGAAATCGAGCCGTGGCAATGCTTGCACACACATGTGATTATGCGCAGAGGTCCACCCTACCAGCCAACCTCAGATCTACACGCAGGCACACATGAATGCACATACATTTGCACACATCCAGAGATAAACTCACCCCAACGAATCCAAATTCCAAGAAATCGAGCCGTGGCAATGCTTGCACACACATGTGATTATGCGCAGAGGTCCACCCTACCAGCCAACCTCAGATCTCAACGCAGGAACACATGAATGCACATACATTTGCACACATCCAGAAATAAACTCCCCCTCAGAAACCAAATTCCAAGAAATCGAGCCGTGGCAATGTTTGCACACACATGTGATTATGCGCAGAGGTCCACCCTACCAGCCCACCTCAGATCTCCACGCAAGCACACATGAATGCACATACATTTGCACACATCCAGAAATAAACTCCCCCAGAGAAACCAAATTCCAAGATATCCAGCCGTGGCAATGCTTGCACACACATGTGATTATGCGCAGAGGTCCACCCTACCAGCCAACCTCAGATCTCAACGCAGGCACACATGAATGCACATACATTTGCACACATCCAGAGATAAACTCCCCCTCAGAAACCAAATTTCAAGAAATCGAGCCGTGGCAATGCTTGCACACACATGTGATTATGTGCAGAGGTCCACCCTACCAGCCAACCTCAGATCTACACGCAGGCACACATGAATGCACATACATTTGGACACATCCAGAAATAAACTCCCCAAGAGAAACCAAATTCCAAGAAATCCAGCCGTGGCAATGCTTGCACACACATGTGATTATGCGCAGAGGTCCACCCTACCAGCCAACCTAAGAGCTCAACGCAAGAACACATGAATGCACATACATTTGCACACATTCAGAGATAAACTCCCCCTCAGAAACCAAATTCCAAGATATCCAGAAATGGAAATGTTTGCACACACATGTGATTATGCGCAGAGGTCCACCCTACCAGCCAACCTCAGATCTACACGCAGGCACACATGAATGCACATATATTTGCACACATCCAGAGATAAACTCCCCCTCAGAAACCAAATTCCAAGAAATCGAGCCGTGGCAATGCTTGCACACACATGTGATTATGCGCAGAGGTCCACCCTACCAGCCAACCTCAGATCTCCACGCAAGCACACATGAATGCACATACATTTGCACACATCCAGAGATAAACTCCCCTTCAGAAACCAAATTCCAAGAAATCGAGCCTTGGCAATGCTTGCACACACATGTTATTATTCGCAGAGGTCAACCCTATGAGCCAACCTCAGATCTCCACGCAAGCACACATGAATGCACATACATTTGCACACATCCAGAGATAAACTCCCCAAGAGAAACCAAATTCCAAGATATCCAGCCGTGGCAATGCTTGCACACACATGTGATTATGCGCAGAGGTCCACCCTACCAGCCAACCTCAGATCTCCACGCAGGCACACATGAATGCACATACATTTGCACACATCCAGAGATAAACTCAGCCCAACGAATCCAAATTTCAAGAAATCGAGCCGTGGCAATGCTTGCACACACATGTGATTATGCGCAGAGGTCCACCCTACCAGCCAACCTCAGATCTCAACGCAGGAACACATGAATGCACATACATTTGCACACATCCAGAGATAAACTCACCCCAAAGAATCCAAATTCCAAGAAATCGAGCCGTGGCAATGTTTGCACACACATGTGATTATGCGCAGAGGTACACCCTACCAGCCAACCTCAGATCTCCACGCAAGCACACATGAATGCACATACATTTGCACACATCCAGAGATAAACTCCCCCTCAGAAACCAAATTCCAAGAAATCGAGCCTTGGCAATGCTTGCACACACATGTTATTATTCGCAGAGGTCAACCCTATGAGCCAACCTCAGATCTCCACGCAAGCACACATGAATGCACATACATTTGCACACATCCAGAGATAAACTCACCCCAAAGAATCCAAATTCCAAGAAATCGAGCCGTGGTAATGCTTGCACACACATGTGATTATGCGCAGAAGTCCACTCTACCAGCCAACCTTAGATCTCAGCGCAGGAACACATGAATGCACATACATTTGCACACATCCAGAAATAAACTCCCCAAGAGAAACCAAATTCCAAGAAATCGAGCCGTGGTAATGCTTGCACACACATGTGATTATGCGCAGAGGTCCACTCTACCAGCCAACCTCAGATCTCCACGCAAGCACACATGAATGCACATACATTTGCACACATCCAGAGATAAACTCACCCCAACGAATCCAAATTCCAAGAAATCGAGCCGTGGCAATGCTTGCACACACATGTGATTATGCGCAGAGGTCCACCCTACCAGCCAACCTCAGATCTCAACGCAGGAACACATGAATGCACATACATTTGCACACATCCAGAGATAAACTCCCCCTCAGAAACCAAATTCCAAGAAATCGAGCCGTGGCAATGCTTGCACACACATGTGATTATGCGCAGAGGTCCACCCTATGAGCCAACCTCAGATCTCCACGCAGGCACACATGAATGCACATACATTTGCACACATCCAGAGATAAACTCCCCCTCAGAAACCAAATTCCAAGAAATCGAGCCGTGGCAATGCTTGCACACACATGTGATTATGCGCAGAGGTCCACCCTACCAGCCAACCTCAGATCTCAACGCAGGAACACATGAATGCACATACATTTGCACACATCCAGAGATAAACTCACCCCAACGAATCCAAATTCCAAGAAATCGAGCCGTGGCAATGCTTGCACACACATGTGATTATGCGCAGAGGTCCACCCTACCAGCCAACCTCAGATCTCAACGCAGGAACACATGAATGCACATACATTTGCACACATCCAGAGATAAACTCCCCAACAGAAACCAAATTCCAAGAAATCGAGCCGTGGCAATGCTTGCACACACATGTGATTATGCGCAGAGGTCCACCCTACCAGCCAACCTCAGAGCTCAACGCAAGAACACATGAATGCACATACATTTGCACACATTCAGAGATAAACTCCCCCTCAGAAACCAAATTCCAAGATATCCAGAAATGGAAATGTTTGCACACACATGTGATTATGCGCAGAGGTCCACCCTACCAGCCAACCTCAGATCTCCACGCAAGCACACATGAATGCACAAACATTTGCACACATCCAGAGATAAACTCCCCCTCAGAAACCAAATTTCAAGAAATCGAGCCGTGGCAATGCTTGCACACACATGTGATTATGCGCAGAGGTCCACCCTACCAGCCAACCTCAGATCTCAGCGCAGGAACACATGAATGCACATACATTTGGACACATCCAGAAATAAACTCCCGAAGAGAAACCAAATTCCAAGAAATCCAGCCGTGGCAATGCTTGCACACACATGTGATTATGCGCAGAGGTCCACCCTACCAGCCAACCTCAGATCTCAACGCAGGAACACATGAATGCACATACATTTGCACACATCCAGAAATAAACTCCCCCAGAGAAACCAAATTCCAAGATATCCAGAAATGGAAATGTTTACACACACATGTGATTATGCGCAGAGGTCCACCCTACCAGCCAACCTCAGAGCTCAACGCAAGAACACATGAATGCACATACATTTGCACACATTCAGAGATAAACTCCCCCTCAGAAACCAAATTCCAAGATATCCAGAAATGGAAATGTTTGCACAGACATGTGATTATGCGCAGAGGTCCACCCTACCAGCCAACCTCAGATCTACACGCAGGCACACATGAATGCACATACATTTGCACACATCCAGAGATAAACTCCCCTCAGAAACCAAATTCCAAGAAATCGAGCTGTGGCAATGCTTGCACACACATGTGATTATGCGCAGAGGTCCACCCTACCAGCCAACCTCAGATCTCAGCGCAGGAACACATGAATGCACATACATTTGCACACATCCAGAAATAAACTCCCCAAGAGAAACCAAATTCCAAGATATCCAGCCGTGGCAATGCTTGCACACACGTGATTATGCGCAGAGGTCCACCCTACCAGCCAACCTCAGATCTCAACGCAGGAACACATGAATGCACATACATTTGCACACATCCAGAGATAAACTCCCCCAGAGAAACCAAATTCCAAGAAATCGAGCCGTGGCAATGCTTGCACACACATGTGATTATGCGCAGAGGTCCACCCTACCAGCCAACCTCAGATCTCCACGCAAGCACACATGAATGCACATACATTTGCACACATCCAGAGATAAACTCACCCCAAAGAATCCAAATTCCAAGAAATCGAGCCGTGGCAATGCTTGCACATACATGTGATTATGCGCAGAGGTCCACCCTACCAGCCAACCTCAGATCTACACGCAGGCACACATGAATGCACATACATTTGCACACATCCAGAGAAAAACTCAGCCCAACGAATCCAAATTCCAAGAAATCGAGCCGTGGCAATGCTTGCACACACATGTGATTATGCGCAGAGGTCCACCCTATGAGCCAACCTCAGATCTCAACGCAGGAACACATGAATGCACATACATTTGCACACATCCAGAGATAAACTCCCCCTCAGAAACCAAATTTCAAGAAATCGAGCCGTGGCAATGCTTGCACACACATGTGATTATGCGCAGAGGTCCACCCTACCAGCCAACCTCAGATCTCAACGCAGGAACACATGAATGCACATACATTTGCACACATCCAGAGATAAACTCCCCCTCAGAAACCAAATTTCAAGAAATTGAGCCGTGGCAATGCTTGCACACACATGTGATTATGCGCAGAGGTCCACCCTATGAGCCAACCTCAGATCTCAACGCAGGAACACATGAATGCACATACATTTGCACACATCCAGAGATAAACTCCCCCTCAGAAACCAAATTTCAAGAAATTGAGCCGTGGCAATGCTTGCACACACATGTGATTATGCGCAGAGGTCCACCCTATGAGCCAACCTCAGATCTCAACGCAGGAACACATGAATGCACATACATTTGCACACATCCAGAGATAAACTCACCCCAAAGAATCCAAATTCCAAGAAATCGAGCCGTGGCAATGTTTGCACACACATGTGATTATGCGCAGAGGTACACCCTACCAGCCAACCTCAGATCTCAACGCAAGCTCACATGAATGCACATACATTTGCACACATCCAGAGATAAACTCCGCCTCAGAAACCAAATTCCAAGAAATCGAGCCTTGGCAATGCTTGCACACACATGTTATTATTCGCAGAGGTCAACCCTATGAGCCAACCTCAGATCTCCACGCAAGCACACATGAATGCACATACATTTGCACACATCCAGAGATAAACTCACCCCAAAGAATCCAAATTCCAAGAAATCGAGCCGTGGTAATGCTTGCACACACATGTGATTATGCGCAGAAGTCCACTCTACCAGCCAACCTCAGATCTCAGCGCAGGAACACATGAATGCACATACATTTGCACACATCCAGAAATAAACTCCCCAAGAGAAACCAAATTCCAAGAAATCGAGCCGTGGTAATGCTTGCACACACATGTGATTATGCGCAGAGGTCCACTCTACCAGCCAACCTCAGATCTCCACGCAAGCACACATGAATGCACATACATTTGCACACATCCAGAGATAAACTCCCCCTCAGAAACCAAATTTCAAGAAATCGAGCCGTGGCAATGCTTGCACACACATGTGATTATGCGCAGAGGTCCACCCTATGAGCCAACCTCAGATCTCAACGCAGGAACACATGAATGCACATACATTTGCACACATCCAGAGATAAACTCACCCCAAAGAATCCAAATTCCAAGAAATCGAGCCGTGGCAATGTTTGCACACACATGTGATTATGCGCAGAGGTACACCCTACCAGCCAACCTCAGATCTCCACGCAAGCACACATGAATGCACATACATTTGCACACATCCAGAGATAAACTCCCCCTCAGAAACCAAATTCCAAGAAATCGAGCCTTGGCAATGCTTGCACACACATGTTATTATTCGCAGAGGTCAACCCTATGAGCCAACCTCAGATCTCCACGCAAGCACACATGAATGCACATACATTTGCACACATCCAGAGATAAACTCACCCCAAAGAATCCAAATTCCAAGAAATCGAGCCGTGGTAATGCTTGCACACACATGTGATTATGCGCAGAAGTCCACTCTACCAGCCAACCTCAGATCTCAGCGCAGGAACACATGAATGCACATACATTTGCACACATCCAGAAATAAACTCCCCAAGAGAAACCAAATTCCAAGAAATCGAGCCGTGGTAATGCTTGCACACACATGTGATTATGCGCAGAGGTCCACTCTACCAGCCAACCTCAGATCTCCACGCAAGCACACATGAATGCACATACATTTGCACACATCCAGAGATAAACTCACCCCAACGAATCCAAATTCCAAGAAATCGAGCCGTGGCAATGCTTGCACACACATGTGATTATGCGCAGAGGTCCAACCCACCAGCCAACCTCAGATCTCAACGCAGGAACACATGAATGCACATACATTTGCACACATCCAGAGATAAACTCCCCCTCAGAAACCAAATTCCAAGAAATCGAGCCGTGGCAATGCTTGCACACACATGTGATTATGCGCAGAGGTCCACCCTATGAGCCAACCTCAGATCTCCACGCAGGCACACATGAATGCACATACATTTGCACACATCCAGAGATAAACTCCCCCTCAGAAACCAAATTCCAAGAAATCGAGCCGTGGCAATGCTTGCACACACATGTGATTATGCGCAGAGGTACACCCTACCAGCCAACCTCAGATCTACACGCAGGCACACATGAATGCACATACATTTGCACACATCCAGAGATAAACTCACCCCAAAGAATCCAAATTCCAAGAAATCGAGCCGTGGCAATGCTTGCACACACATGTGATTATGCGCAGAAGTCCACTCTACCAGCCAACCTCAGATCTCAGCGCAGGAACACATGAATGCACATACATTTGCACACATCCAGAAATAAACTCCCCAAGAGAAACCAAATTCCAAGAAATCGAGCCGTGGTAATGCTTGCACACACATGTGATTATGCGCAGAGGTCCACTCTACCAGCCAACCTCAGATCTCCACGCAAGCACACATGAATGCACATACATTTGCACACATCCAGAGATAAACTCACCCCAACGAATCCAAATTCCAAGAAATCGAGCCGTGGCAATGCTTGCACACACATGTGATTATGCGCAGAGGTCCACCCCACCAGCCAACCTCAGATCTCAACGCAGGAACACATGAATGCACATACATTTGCACACATCCAGAGATAAACTCCCCCTCAGAAACCAAATTCCAAGAAATCGAGCCGTGGCAATGCTTGCACACACATGTGATTATGCGCAGAGGTCCACCCTATGAGCCAACCTCAGATCTCCACGCAGGCACACATGAATGCACATACATTTGCACACATCCAGAGATAAACTCCCCCTCAGAAACCAAATTCCAAGAAATCGAGCCGTGGCAATGTTTGCACACACATGTGATTATGCGCAGAGGTCCACCCTACCAGCCAACCTCAGATCTACACGCAGGCACACATGAATGCACATACATTTGCACACATCCAGAGATAAACTCACCCCAACAAATCCAAATTCCAAGAAATCGAGCCGTGGCAATGCTTGCACACACATGTGATTATGCGCAGAGGTCCACCCTACCAGCCAACCTCAGATCTCAACGCAGGAACACATGAATGCACATACATTTGCACACATCCAGAGATAAACTCCCCAACAGAAACCAAATTCCAAGAAATCGAGCCGTGGCAATGTTTGCACACACATGTGATTATGCGCAGAGGTCCACTCTACCAGCCAACCTCAGATCTCCACGCAAGCACACATGAATGCACATACATTTGCACACATCCAGAGATAAACTCACCCCAAAGAATCCAAATTCCAAGAAATCGAGCCGTGGTAATGCTTGCACACACATGTGATTATGCGCAGAAGTCCACTCTACCAGCCAACCTCAGATCTCAGCGCAGGAACACATGAATGCACATACATTTGCACACATCCAGAAATAAACTCCCCAAGAGAAACCAAATTCCAAGAAATCGAGCCGTGGTAATGCTTGCACACACATGTGATTATGCGCAGAGGTCCACTCTACCAGCCAACCTCAGATCTCCACGCAAGCACACATGAATGCACATACATTTGCACACATCCAGAGATAAACTCACCCCAACGAATCCAAATTCCAAGAAATCGAGCCGTGGCAATGCTTGCACACACATGTGATTATGCGCAGAGGTCCACCCCACCAGCCAACCTCAGATCTCAACGCAGGAACACATGAATGCACATACATTTGCACACATCCAGAGATAAACTCCCCCTCAGAAACCAAATTCCAAGAAATCGAGCCGTGGCAATGCTTGCACACACATGTGATTATGCGCAGAGGTCCACCCTATGAGCCAACCTCAGATCTCCACGCAGGCACACATGAATGCACATACATTTGCACACATCCAGAGATAAACTCCCCCTCAGAAACCAAATTCCAAGAAATCGAGCCGTGGCAATGCTTGCACACACATGTGATTATGCGCAGAGGTCCACCCTATGAGCCAACCTCAGATCTCAACGCAGGAACACATGAATGCACATACATTTGCACACATCCAGAGATAAACTCCCCCTCAGAAACCAAATTTCAAGAAATCGAGCCGTGGCAATGCTTGCACACACATGTGATTATGCGCAGAGGTCCACCCTACCAGCCAACCTCAGATCTCAACGCAGGAACACATGAATGCACATACATTTGCACACATCCAGAGATAAACTCCCCCTCAGAAACCAAATTTCAAGAAATCGAGCCGTGGCAATGCTTGCACACACATGTGATTATGCGCAGAGGTCCACCCTATGAGCCAACCTCAGATCTCAACGCAGGAACACATGAATGCACATACATTTGCACACATCCAGAGATAAACTCCCCCTCAGAAACCAAATTTCAAGAAATCGAGCCGTGGCAATGCTTGCACACACATGTGATTATGCGCAGAGGTCCACCCTATGAGCCAACCTCAGATCTCAACGCAGGAACACATGAATGCACATACATTTGCACACATCCAGAGATAAACTCACCCCAAAGAATCCAAATTCCAAGAAATCGAGCCTTGGCAATGCTTGCACACACATGTTATTATTTGCAGAGGTCAACCCTATGAGCCAACCTCAGATCTCCACGCAAGCACACATGAATGCACATACATTTGCACACATCCAGAGATAAACTCACCCCAACGAATCCAAATTCCAAGAAATCGAGCCGTGGCAATGCTTGCACACACATGTGATTATGCGCAGAGGTACACCCTACCAGCCAACCTCAGATCTACACGCAGGCACACATGAATGCACATACATTTGCACACATCCAGAGATAAACTCACCCCAAAGAATCCAAATTCCAAGAAATCGAGCCGTGGCAATGCTTGCACACACATGTGATTATGCGCAGAAGTCCACTCTACCAGCCAACCTCAGATCTCAGCGCAGGAACACATGAATGCACATACATTTGCACACATCCAGAAATAAACTCCCCAAGAGAAACCAAATTCCAAGAAATCGAGCCGTGGTAATGCTTGCACACACATGTGATTATGCGCAGAGGTCCACTCTACCAGCCAACCTCAGATCTCAACGCAAGCACACATGAATGCACATACATTTGCACACATCCAGAGATAAACTCACCCCAACGAATCCAAATTCCAAGAAATCGAGCCGTGGCAATGCTTGCACACACATGTGATTATGCGCAGAGGTCCACCCCACCAGCCAACCTCAGATCTCAACGCAGGAACACATGAATGCACATACATTTGCACACATCCAGAGATAAACTCCCCCTCAGAAACCAAATTCCAAGAAATCGAGCCGTGGCAATGCTTGCACACACATGTGATTATGCGCAGAGGTCCACCCTATGAGCCAACCTCAGATCTCCACGCAGGCACACATGAATGCACATACATTTGCACACATCCAGAGATAAACTCCCCCTCAGAAACCAAATTCCAAGAAATCGAGCCGTGGCAATGCTTGCACACACATGTGATTATGCGCAGAGGTCCACCCTATGAGCCAACCTCAGATCTCAACGCAGGAACACATGAATGCACATACATTTGCACACATCCAGAGATAAACTCCCCCTCAGAAACCAAATTCCAAGAAATCGAGCCGTGGCAATGCTTGCACACACATGTGATTATGCGCAGAAGTCCACTCTACCAGCCAACCTCAGATCTCAGCGCAGGAACACATGAATGCACATACATTTGCACACATCCAGAAATAAACTCCCCAAGAGAAACCAAATTCCAAGAAATCGAGCCGTGGTAATGCTTGCACACACATGTGATTATGCGCAGAGGTCCACTCTACCAGCCAACCTCAGATCTCCACGCAAGCACACATGAATGCACATACATTTGCACACATCCAGAGATAAACTCACCCCAACGAATCCAAATTCCAAGAAATCGAGCCGTGGCAATGCTTGCACACACATGTGATTATGCGCAGAGGTCCACCCCACCAGCCAACCTCAGATCTCAACGCAGGAACACATGAATGCACATACATTTGCACACATCCAGAGATAAACTCCCCCTCAGAAACCAAATTCCAAGAAATCGAGCCGTGGCAATGCTTGCACACACATGTGATTATGCGCAGAGGTCCACCCTATGAGCCAACCTCAGATCTCCACGCAGGCACACATGAATGCACATACATTTGCACACATCCAGAGATAAACTCCCCCTCAGAAACCAAATTCCAAGAAATCGAGCCGTGGCAATGCTTGCACACACATGTGATTATGCGCAGAGGTCCACCCTATGAGCCAACCTCAGATCTCAACGCAGGAACACATGAATGCACATACATTTGCACACATCCAGAGATAAACTCCCCCTCAGAAACCAAATTTCAAGAAATCGAGCCGTGGCAATGCTTGCACACACATGTGATTATGCGCAGAGGTCCACCCTACCAGCCAACCTCAGATCTCAACGCAGGAACACATGAATGCACATACATTTGCACACATCCAGAGATAAACTCCCCCTCAGAAACCAAATTTCAAGAAATCGAGCCGTGGCAATGCTTGCACACACATGTGATTATGCGCAGAGGTCCACCCTATGAGCCAACCTCAGATCTCAACGCAGGAACACATGAATGCACATACATTTGCACACATCCAGAGATAAACTCACCCCAAAGAATCCAAATTCCAAGAAATCGAGCCTTGGCAATGCTTGCACACACATGTTATTATTTGCAGAGGTCAACCCTATGAGCCAACCTCAGATCTCCACGCAAGCACACATGAATGCACATACATTTGCACACATCCAGAGATAAACTCACCCCAACGAATCCAAATTCCAAGAAATCGAGCCGTGGCAATGCTTGCACACACATGTGATTATGCGCAGAGGTACACCCTACCAGCCAACCTCAGATCTACACGCAGGCACACATGAATGCACATACATTTGCACACATCCAGAGATAAACTCACCCCAAAGAATCCAAATTCCAAGAAATCGAGCCGTGGCAATGCTTGCACACACATGTGATTATGCGCAGAAGTCCACTCTACCAGCCAACCTCAGATCTCAGCGCAGGAACACATGAATGCACATACATTTGCACACATCCAGAAATAAACTCCCCAAGAGAAACCAAATTCCAAGAAATCGAGCCGTGGTAATGCTTGCACACACATGTGATTATGCGCAGAGGTCCACTCTACCAGCCAACCTCAGATCTCAACGCAAGCACACATGAATGCACATACATTTGCACACATCCAGAGATAAACTCACCCCAACGAATCCAAATTCCAAGAAATCGAGCCGTGGCAATGCTTGCACACACATGTGATTATGCGCAGAGGTCCACCCCACCAGCCAACCTCAGATCTCAACGCAGGAACACATGAATGCACATACATTTGCACACATCCAGAGATAAACTCCCCCTCAGAAACCAAATTCCAAGAAATCGAGCCGTGGCAATGCTTGCACACACATGTGATTATGCGCAGAGGTCCACCCTATGAGCCAACCTCAGATCTCCACGCAGGCACACATGAATGCACATACATTTGCACACATCCAGAGATAAACTCCCCCTCAGAAACCAAATTCCAAGAAATCGAGCCGTGGCAATGCTTGCACACACATGTGATTATGCGCAGAGGTCCACCCTATGAGCCAACCTCAGATCTCAACGCAGGAACACATGAATGCACATACATTTGCACACATCCAGAGATAAACTCCCCCTCAGAAACCAAATTTCAAGAAATCGAGCCGTGGCAATGCTTGCACACACATGTGATTATGCGCAGAGGTCCACCCTACCAGCCAACCTCAGATCTCAACGCAGGAACACATGAATGCACATACATTTGCACACATCCAGAGATAAACTCCCCCTCAGAAACCAAATTTCAAGAAATCGAGCCGTGGCAATGCTTGCACACACGTGATTATGCGCAGAGGTCCACCCTATGAGCCAACCTCAGATCTCAACGCAGGAACACATGAATGCACATACATTTGCACACATCCAGAGATAAACTCCCCCTCAGAAACCAAATTTCAAGAAATCGAGCCGTGGCAATGCTTGCACACACATGTGATTATGCGCAGAGGTCCACCCTATGAGCCAACCTCAGATCTCAACGCAGGAACACATGAATGCACATACATTTGCACACATCCAGAGATAAACTCACCCCAAAGAATCCAAATTCCAAGAAATCGAGCCTTGGCAATGCTTGCACACACATGTTATTATTTGCAGAGGTCAACCCTATGAGCCAACCTCAGATCTCCACGCAAGCACACATGAATGCACATACATTTGCACACATCCAGAGATAAACTCACCCCAACGAATCCAAATTCCAAGAAATCGAGCCGTGGCAATGCTTGCACACACATGTGATTATGCGCAGAGGTCCACCCCACCAGCCAACCTCAGATCTCAACGCAGGCACACATGAATGCACATACATTTGCACACATCCAGAGATAAACTCACCCCAACGAATCCAAATTCCAAGAAATCGAGCCGTGGCAATGCTTGCACACACATGTGATTATGCGCAGAGGTCCACCCTATGAGCCAACCTCAGATCTCCACGCAGGCACACATGAATGCACATACATTTGCACACATCCAGAGATAAACTCCCCCTCAGAAACCAAATTCCAAGAAATCGAGCCGTGGCAATGCTTGCACACACATGTGATTATGCGCAGAGGTACACCCTACCAGCCAACCTCAGATCTACACGCAGGCACACATGAATGCACATACATTTGCACACATCCAGAGATAAACTCACCCCAAAGAATCCAAATTCCAAGAAATCGAGCCGTGGCAATGCTTGCACACACATGTGATTATGCGCAGAAGTCCACTCTACCAGCCAACCTCAGATCTCAGCGCAGGAACACATGAATGCACATACATTTGCACACATCCAGAAATAAACTCCCCAAGAGAAACCAAATTCCAAGAAATCGAGCCGTGGTAATGCTTGCACACACATGTGATTATGCGCAGAGGTCCACTCTACCAGCCAACCTCAGATCTCCACGCAAGCACACATGAATGCACATACATTTGCACACATCCAGAGATAAACTCACCCCAACGAATCCAAATTCCAAGAAATCGAGCCGTGGCAATGCTTGCACACACATGTGATTATGCGCAGAGGTCCACCCTATGAGCCAACCTCAGATCTCCACGCAGGCACACATGAATGCACATACATTTGCACACATCCAGAGATAAACTCCCCCCAGAAACCAAATTCCAAGAAATCGAGCCGTGGCAATGTTTGCACACACATGTGATTATGCGCAGAGGTCCACCCTACCAGCCAACCTCAGATCTACACGCAGGCACACATGAATGCACATACATTTGCACACATCCAGAGATAAACTCACCCCAACGAATCCAAATTCCAAGAAATCGAGCCGTGGCAATGCTTGCACACACATGTGATTATGCGCAGAGGTCCACCCTACCAGCCAACCTCAGATCTCAACGCAGGAACACATGAATGCACATACATTTGCACACATCCAGAGATAAACTCCCCAACAGAAACCAAATTCCAAGAAATCGAGCCGTGGCAATGCTTGCACACACATGTGATTATGCGCAGAGGTCCACTCTACCAGCCAACCTCAGATCTCCACGCAAGCACACATGAATGCACATACATTTGCACACATCCAGAGATAAACTCACCCCAAAGAATCCAAATTCCAAGAAATCGAGCCGTGGTAATGCTTGCACACACATGTGATTATGCGCAGAAGTCCACTCTACCAGCCAACCTCAGATCTCAGCGCAGGAACACATGAATGCACATACATTTGCACACATCCAGAAATAAACTCCCCAAGAGAAACCAAATTCCAAGAAATCGAGCCGTGGTAATGCTTGCACACACATGTGATTATGCGCAGAGGTCCACTCTACCAGCCAACCTCAGATCTCCACGCAAGCACACATGAATGCACATACATTTGCACACATCCAGAGATAAACTCACCCCAACGAATCCAAATTCCAAGAAATCGAGCCGTGGCAATGCTTGCACACACATGTGATTATGCGCAGAGGTCCACCCCACCAGCCAACCTCAGATCTCAACGCAGGAACACATGAATGCACATACATTTGCACACATCCAGAGATAAACTCCCCCTCAGAAACCAAATTCCAAGAAATCGAGCCGTGGCAATGCTTGCACACACATGTGATTATGCGCAGAGGTCCACCCTATGAGCCAACCTCAGATCTCCACGCAGGCACACATGAATGCACATACATTTGCACACATCCAGAGATAAACTCCCCCTCAGAAACCAAATTCCAAGAAATCGAGCCGTGGCAATGCTTGCACACACATGTGATTATGCGCAGAGGTCCACCCTATGAGCCAACCTCAGATCTCAACGCAGGAACACATGAATGCACATACATTTGCACACATCCAGAGATAAACTCCCCCTCAGAAACCAAATTTCAAGAAATCGAGCCGTGGCAATGCTTGCACACACATGTGATTATGCGCAGAGGTCCACCCTACCAGCCAACCTCAGATCTCAACGCAGGAACACATGAATGCACATACATTTGCACACATCCAGAGATAAACTCCCCCTCAGAAACCAAATTTCAAGAAATCGAGCCGTGGCAATGCTTGCACACACATGTGATTATGCGCAGAGGTCCACCCTATGAGCCAACCTCAGATCTCAACGCAGGAACACATGAATGCACATACATTTGCACACATCCAGAGATAAACTCACCCCTCAGAAACCAAATTTCAAGAAATCGAGCCGTGGCAATGCTTGCACACACATGTGATTATGCGCAGAGGTCCACCCTATGAGCCAACCTCAGATCTCAACGCAGGAACACATGAATGCACATACATTTGCACACATCCAGAGATAAACTCACCCCAACGAATCCAAATTCCAAGAAATCGAGCCGTGGCAATGCTTGCACACACATGTGATTATGCGCAGAGGTCCACCCCACCAGCCAACCTCAGATCTCAACGCAGGAACACATGAATGCACATACATTTGCACACATCCAGAGATAAACTCCCCCTCAGAAACCAAATTCCAAGAAATCGAGCCGTGGCAATGCTTGCACACACATGTGATTATGCGCAGAGGTCCACCCTATGAGCCAACCTCAGATCTCCACGCAGGCACACATGAATGCACATACATTTGCACACATCCAGAGATAAACTCCCCCTCAGAAACCAAATTCCAAGAAATCGAGCCGTGGCAATGCTTGCACACACATGTGATTATGCGCAGAGGTCCACCCTACCAGCCAACCTCAGATCTACACGCAGGCACACATGAATGCACATACATTTGCACACATCCAGAAATAAACTCCCCCAGAGAAACCAAATTCCAAGATATCCAGCCGTGGCAATGCTTGCACACACATGTGATTATGCGCAGAGGTCCACCCTACCAGCCAACCTCAGATCTCAACGCAGGAACACATGAATGCACATACATTTGCACACATCCAGAGATAAACTCACCCCAAAGAAACCAAATTCCAAGAAATCGAGCCGTGGCAATGTTTGCACACACATGTGATTATGCGCAGAGGTCCACCCTACCAGCCAACCTCAGATCTCAACGCAGGCACACATGAATGCACATACATTTGCACACATCCAGAGATAAACTCCCCAACAGAAACCAAATTCCAAGAAATCGAGCCGTGGCAATGCTTGCACACACATGTGATTATGCGCAGAGGTCCACCCTATGAGCCAACCTCAGATCTCAGCGCAGGAACACATGAATGCACATACATTTGGACACATCCAGAAATAAACTCCCGAAGAGAAACCAAATTCCAAGAAATCCAGCCGTGGCAATGCTTGCACACACATGTGATTATGCGCAGAGGTCCACCCTACCAGCCAACCTCAGATCTCAACGCAGGAACACATGAATGCACATACATTTGCACACATCCAGAAATAAACTCCCCAAGAGAAACCAAATTCCAAGATATCCAGAAATGGAAATGTTTACACACACATGTGATTATGCGCAGAGGTCCACCCTACCAGCCAACCTCAGAGCTCAACGCAAGAACACATGAATGCACATACATTTGCACAAATTCAGAGATAAACTCCCCCTCAGAAACCAAATTCCAAGATATCCAGAAATGGAAATGTTTGCACACACATGTGATTATGCGCAGAGGTCCACCCTACCAGCCAACCTCAGATCTACACGCAGGCACACATGAATGCACATACATTTGCACACATCCAGAGATAAACTCCCCTCAGAAACCAAATTCCAAGAAATCGAGCTGTGGCAATGCTTGCACACACATGTGATTATGCGCAGAGGTCCACCCCACCAGCCAACCTCAGATCTCAACGCAGGAACACATGAATGCACATACATTTGCACACATCCAGAGATAAACTCCCCCTCAGAAACCAAATTCCAAGAAATCGAGCCGTGGCAATGCTTGCACACACATGTGATTATGCGCAGAGGTCCACCCTATGAGCCAACCTCAGATCTCCACGCAGGCACACATGAATGCACATACATTTGCACACATCCAGAGATAAACTCCCCCTCAGAAACCAAATTCCAAGAAATCGAGCCGTGGCAATGCTTGCACACACATGTTATTATTCGCAGAGGTCAACCCTATGAGCCAACCTCAGATCTCCACGCAAGCACACATGAATGCACATACATTTGCACACATCCAGAGATAAACTCACCCCAAAGAATCCAAATTCCAAGAAATCGAGCCGTGGTAATGCTTGCACACACATGTGATTATGCGCAGAAGTCCACTCTACCAGCCAACCTTAGATCTCAGCGCAGGAACACATGAATGCACATACATTTGCACACATCCAGAAATAAACTCCCCAAGAGAAACCAAATTCCAAGAAATCGAGCCGTGGTAATGCTTGCACACACATGTGATTATGCGCAGAGGTCCACTCTACCAGCCAACCTCAGATCTCCACGCAAGCACACATGAATGCACATACATTTGCACACATCCAGAGATAAACTCACCCCAACGAATCCAAATTCCAAGAAATCGATCCGTGGCAATGCTTGCACACACATGTGATTATGCGCAGAGGTCCACCCTACCAGCCAACCTCAGATCTCAACGCAGGAACACATGAATGCACATACATTTGCACACATCCAGAGATAAACTCCCCCTCAGAAACCAAATTCCAAGAAATCGAGCCGTGGCAATGCTTGCACACACATGTGATTATGCGCAGAGGTCCACCCTATGAGCCAACCTCAGATCTCCACGCAGGCACACATGAATGCACATACATTTGCACACATCCAGAGATAAACTCCCCCTCAGAAACCAAATTCCAAGAAATCGAGCCGTGGCAATGCTTGCACACACATGTGATTATGCGCAGAGGTCCACCCTATGAGCCAACCTCAGATCTCAACGCAGGAACACATGAATGCACATACATTTGCACACATCCAGAGATAAACTCACCCCAAAGAATCCAAATTCCAAGAAATCGAGCCTTGGCAATGCTTGCACACACATGTTATTATTTGCAGAGGTCAACCCTATGAGCCAACCTCAGATCTCCACGCAAGCACACATGAATGCACATACATTTGCACACATCCAGAGATAAACTCACCCCAACGAATCCAAATTCCAAGAAATCGAGCCGTGGCAATGCTTGCACACACATGTGATTATGCGCAGAGGTCCACCCTACCAGCCAACCTCAGATCTACACGCAGGCACACATGAATGCACATACATTTGCACACATCCAGAGATAAACTCCCCTTCAGAAACCAAATTCCAAGAAATCCAGCCGTGGCAATGCTTGCACACACATGTGATTATGCGCAGAGGTCCACCCCACCAGCCAACCTCAGATCTCAACGCAGGAACACATGAATGCACATACATTTGCACACATCCAGAGATAAACTCCCCCTCAGAAACCAAATTCCAAGAAATCGAGCCGTGGCAATGCTTGCACACACATGTGATTATGCGCAGAGGTCCACCCTATGAGCCAACCTCAGATCTCCACGCAGGCACACATGAATGCACATACATTTGCACACATCCAGAGATAAACTCCCCCTCAGAAACCAAATTCCAAGAAATCGAGCCGTGGCAATGCTTGCACACACATGTGATTATGCGCAGAGGTCCACCCTACCAGCCAACCTCAGATCTACACGCAGGCACACATGAATGCACATACATTTGCACACATCCAGAAATAAACTCCCCCAGAGAAACCAAATTCCAAGATATCCAGCCGTGGCAATGCTTGCACACACATGTGATTATGCGCAGAGGTCCACCCCACCAGCCAACCTCAGATCTCAACGCAGGAACACATGAATGCACATACATTTGCACACATCCAGAGATAAACTCCCCCTCAGAAACCAAATTCCAAGAAATCCAGCCGTGGCAATGCTTGCACACACATGTGATTATGCGCAGAGGTCCACCCTATGAGCCAACCTCAGATCTCCACGCAGGCACACATGAATGCACATACATTTGCACACATCCAGAGATAAACTCCCCAACAGAAACCAAATTCCAAGAAATCGAGCCGTGGCAATGCTTGCACACACATGTGATTATGCGCAGAGGTCCACCCTATGAGCCAACCTCAGATCTCAGCGCAGGAACACATGAATGCACATACATTTGGACACATCCAGAAATAAACTCCCGAAGAGAAACCAAATTCCAAGAAATCCAGCCGTGGCAATGCTTGCACACACATGTGATTATGCGCAGAGGTCCACCCTACCAGCCAACCTCAGATCTCAACGCAGGAACACATGAATGCACATACATTTGCACACATCCAGAAATAAACTCCCCAAGAGAAACCAAATTCCAAGATATCCAGAAATGGAAATGTTTACACACACATGTGATTATGCGCAGAGGTCCACCCTACCAGCCAACCTCAGAGCTCAACGCAAGAACACATGAATGCACATACATTTGCACAAATTCAGAGATAAACTCCCCCTCAGAAACCAAATTCCAAGATATCCAGAAATGGAAATGTTTGCACACACATGTGATTATGCGCAGAGGTCCACCCTACCAGCCAACCTCAGATCTACACGCAGGCACACATGAATGCACATACATTTGCACACATCCAGAGATAAACTCCCCTCAGAAACCAAATTCCAAGAAATCGAGCTGTGGCAATGCTTGCACACACATGTGATTATGCGCAGAGGTCCACCCTACCAGCCAACCTCAGATCTCAGCGCAGGAACACATGAATGCACATACATTTGCACACATCCAGAAATAAACTCCCCAAGAGAAACCAAATTCCAAGATATCCAGCCGTGGCAATGCTTGCACACACGTGATTATGCGCAGAGGTCCACCCTACCAGCCAACCTCAGATCTCCACGCAAGCACACATGAATGCACATACATTTGCACACATCCAGAGATAAACTCACCCCAAAGAATCCAAATTCCAAGAAATCGAGCCGTGGCAATGCTTGCACATACATGTGATTATGCGCAGAGGTCCACCCTACCAGCCAACCTCAGATCTCCACGCAAGCACACATGAATGCACATACATTTGCACACATCCAGAGATAAACTCAGCCCAACGAATCCAAATTCCAAGAAATCGAGCCGTGGCAATGCTTGCACACACATGTGATTATGCGCAGAGGTCCACCCTACCAGCCAACCTCAGATCTCAACGCAGGAACACTTGAATGCACATACATTTGCACACATCCAGAGATAAACTCCCCCTCAGAAACCAAATTTCAAGAAATCGAGCCGTGGCAATGCTTGCACACACATGTGATTATGCGCAGAGGTCCACCCTATGAGCCAACCTCAGATCTCAACGCAGGAACACATGAATGCACATACATTTGCACACATCCAGAGATAAACTCACCCCAAAGAATCCAAATTCCAAGAAATCGAGCCGTGGCAATGTTTGCACACACATGTGATTATGCGCAGAGGTACACCCTACCAGCCAACCTCAGATCTCCACGCAAGCACACATGAATGCACATACATTTGCACACATCCAGAGATAAACTCCCCCTCAGAAACCAAATTCCAAGAAATCGAGCCTTGGCAATGCTTGCACACACATGTTATTATTCGCAGAGGTCAACCCTATGAGCCAACCTCAGATCTCCACGCAAGCACACATGAATGCACATACATTTGCACACATCCAGAGATAAACTCACCCCAAAGAATCCAAATTCCAAGAAATCGAGCCGTGGTAATGCTTGCACACACATGTGATTATGCGCAGAAGTCCACTCTACCAGCCAACCTTAGATCTCAGCGCAGGAACACATGAATGCACATACATTTGCACACATCCAGAAATAAACTCCCCAAGAGAAACCAAATTCCAAGAAATCGAGCCGTGGTAATGCTTGCACA
Organism: Rhamphochromis sp. 'chilingali'; assembly: GCF_963969265.1. NCBI lineage: Eukaryota > Metazoa > Chordata > Actinopteri > Cichliformes > Cichlidae > Rhamphochromis > Rhamphochromis sp. 'chilingali'. The sequence continues at coordinate 2,213,304 of NC_137938.1, forward strand.
CACATGTGATTATGCGCAGAGGTCCACTCTACCAGCCAACCTCAGATCTCCACGCAAGCACACATGAATGCACATACATTTGCACACATCCAGAGATAAACTCACCCCAACGAATCCAAATTCCAAGAAATCGATCCGTGGCAATGCTTGCACACACATGTGATTATGCGCAGAGGTCCACCCTACCAGCCAACCTCAGATCTCAACGCAGGAACACATGAATGCACATACATTTGCACACATCCAGAGATAAACTCCCCCTCAGAAACCAAATTCCAAGAAATCGAGCCGTGGCAATGCTTGCACACACATGTGATTATGCGCAGAGGTCCACCCTATGAGCCAACCTCAGATCTCCACGCAGGCACACATGAATGCACATACATTTGCACACATCCAGAGATAAACTCCCCCTCAGAAACCAAATTCCAAGAAATCGAGCCGTGGCAATGCTTGCACACACATGTGATTATGCGCAGAGGTCCACCCTATGAGCCAACCTCAGATCTCAACGCAGGAACACATGAATGCACATACATTTGCACACATCCAGAGATAAACTCACCCCAAAGAATCCAAATTCCAAGAAATCGAGCCTTGGCAATGCTTGCACACACATGTTATTATTTGCAGAGGTCAACCCTATGAGCCAACCTCAGATCTCCACGCAAGCACACATGAATGCACATACATTTGCACACATCCAGAGATAAACTCACCCCAACGAATCCAAATTCCAAGAAATCGAGCCGTGGCAATGCTTGCACACACATGTGATTATGCGCAGAGGTCCACCCTACCAGCCAACCTCAGATCTACACGCAGGCACACATGAATGCACATACATTTGCACACATCCAGAGATAAACTCCCCTTCAGAAACCAAATTCCAAGAAATCCAGCCGTGGCAATGCTTGCACACACATGTGATTATGCGCAGAGGTCCACCCCACCAGCCAACCTCAGATCTCAACGCAGGAACACATGAATGCACATACATTTGCACACATCCAGAGATAAACTCCCCCTCAGAAACCAAATTCCAAGAAATCGAGCCGTGGCAATGCTTGCACACACATGTGATTATGCGCAGAGGTCCACCCTATGAGCCAACCTCAGATCTCCACGCAGGCACACATGAATGCACATACATTTGCACACATCCAGAGATAAACTCACCCCAACGAATCCAAATTCCAAGAAATCGATCCGTGGCAATGCTTGCACACACATGTGATTATGCGCAGAGGTCCACCCTACCAGCCAACCTCAGATCTCAACGCAGGAACACATGAATGCACATACATTTGCACACATCCAGAGATAAACTCCCCCTCAGAAACCAAATTCCAAGAAATCGAGCCGTGGCAATGCTTGCACACACATGTGATTATGCGCAGAGGTCCACCCTATGAGCCAACCTCAGATCTCCACGCAGGCACACATGAATGCACATACATTTGCACACATCCAGAGATAAACTCCCCCTCAGAAACCAAATTCCAAGAAATCGAGCCGTGGCAATGCTTGCACACACATGTGATTATGCGCAGAGGTCCACCCTATGAGCCAACCTCAGATCTCAACGCAGGAACACATGAATGCACATACATTTGCACACATCCAGAGATAAACTCACCCCAAAGAATCCAAATTCCAAGAAATCGAGCCTTGGCAATGCTTGCACACACATGTTATTATTTGCAGAGGTCAACCCTATGAGCCAACCTCAGATCTCCACGCAAGCACACATGAATGCACATACATTTGCACACATCCAGAGATAAACTCACCCCAACGAATCCAAATTCCAAGAAATCGAGCCGTGGCAATGCTTGCACACACATGTGATTATGCGCAGAGGTCCACCCTACCAGCCAACCTCAGATCTACACGCAGGCACACATGAATGCACATACATTTGCACACATCCAGAGATAAACTCCCCTTCAGAAACCAAATTCCAAGAAATCCAGCCGTGGCAATGCTTGCACACACATGTGATTATGCGCAGAGGTCCACCCCACCAGCCAACCTCAGATCTCAACGCAGGAACACATGAATGCACATACATTTGCACACATCCAGAGATAAACTCCCCCTCAGAAACCAAATTCCAAGAAATCGAGCCGTGGCAATGCTTGCACACACATGTGATTATGCGCAGAGGTCCACCCTATGAGCCAACCTCAGATCTCCACGCAGGCACACATGAATGCACATACATTTGCACACATCCAGAGATAAACTCCCCCTCAGAAACCAAATTCCAAGAAATCGAGCCGTGGCAATGCTTGCACACACATGTGATTATGCGCAGAGGTCCACCCTACCAGCCAACCTCAGATCTACACGCAGGCACACATGAATGCACATACATTTGCACACATCCAGAAATAAACTCCCCCAGAGAAACCAAATTCCAAGATATCCAGCCGTGGCAATGCTTGCACACACATGTGATTATGCGCAGAGGTCCACCCTACCAGCCAACCTCAGATCTCAACGCAGGAACACATGAATGCACATACATTTGCACACATCCAGAGATAAACTCACCCCAAAGAAACCAAATTCCAAGAAATCGAGCCGTGGCAATGTTTGCACACACATGTGATTATGCGCAGAGGTCCACCCTACCAGCCAACCTCAGATCTCAACGCAGGCACACATGAATGCACATACATTTGCACACATCCAGAGATAAACTCCCCCTCAGAAACCAAATTCCAAGAAATCGAGCCGTGGCAATGTTTGCACACACATGTGATTATGCGCAGAGGTCCACCCTACCAGCCCACCTCAGATCTCCACGCAAGCACACATGAATGCACATACATTTGCACACATCCAGAAATAAACTCCCCCAGAGAAACCAAATTCCAAGATATCCAGCCGTGGCAATGCTTGCACACACATGTGATTATGCGCAGAGGTCCACCCTACCAGCCAACCTCAGATCTCAACGCAGGAACACATGAATGCACATACATTTGCACACATCCAGAGATAAACTCACCCCAAAGAATCCAAATTCCAAGAAATCGAGCCGTGGCAATGTTTGCACACACATGTGATTATGCGCAGAGGTACACCCTACCAGCCAACCTCAGATCTCCACGCAAGCACACATGAATGCACATACATTTGCACACATCCAGAGATAAACTCCCCCTCAGAAACCAAATTCCAAGAAATCGAGCCTTGGCAATGCTTGCACACACATGTTATTATTCGCAGAGGTCAACCCTATGAGCCAACCTCAGATCTCCACGCAAGCACACATGAATGCACATACATTTGCACACATCCAGAGATAAACTCACCCCAACGAATCCAAATTCCAAGAAATCGAGCCGTGGCAATGCTTGCACACACATGTGATTATGCGCAGAGGTCCACCCCACCAGCCAACCTCAGATCTCAACGCAGGAACACATGAATGCACATACATTTGCACACATCCAGAGATAAACTCCCCCTCAGAAACCAAATTCCAAGAAATCGAGCCGTGGCAATGCTTGCACACACATGTGATTATGCGCAGAGGTCCACCCTATGAGCCAACCTCAGATCTCCACGCAGGCACACATGAATGCACATACATTTGCACACATCCAGAGATAAACTCCCCAACAGAAACCAAATTCCAAGAAATCGAGCCGTGGCAATGCTTGCACACACATGTGATTATGCGCAGAGGTCCACCCTATGAGCCAACCTCAGATCTCAGCGCAGGAACACATGAATGCACATACATTTGGACACATCCAGAAATAAACTCCCGAAGAGAAACCAAATTCCAAGAAATCCAGCCGTGGCAATGCTTGCACACACATGTGATTATGCGCAGAGGTCCACCCTACCAGCCAACCTCAGATCTCAACGCAGGAACACATGAATGCACATACATTTGCACACATGCAGAAATAAACTCCCCAAGAGAAACCAAATTCCAAGATATCCAGAAATGGAAATGTTTACACACACATGTGATTATGCGCAGAGGTCCACCCTACCAGCCAACCTCAGAGCTCAACGCAAGAACACATGAATGCACATACATTTGCACAAATTCAGAGATAAACTCCCCCTCAGAAACCAAATTCCAAGATATCCAGAAATGGAAATGTTTGCACACACATGTGATTATGCGCAGAGGTCCACCCTACCAGCCAACCTCAGATCTACACGCAGGCACACATGAATGCACATACATTTGCACACATCCAGAGATAAACTCCCCTCAGAAACCAAATTCCAAGAAATCGAGCTGTGGCAATGCTTGCACACACATGTGATTATGCGCAGAGGTCCACCCCACCAGCCAACCTCAGATCTCAACGCAGGAACACATGAATGCACATACATTTGCACACATCCAGAGATAAACTCCCCCTCAGAAACCAAATTCCAAGAAATCGAGCCGTGGCAATGCTTGCACACACATGTGATTATGCGCAGAGGTCCACCCTATGAGCCAACCTCAGATCTCCACGCAGGCACACATGAATGCACATACATTTGCACACATCCAGAGATAAACTCCCCCTCAGAAACCAAATTCCAAGAAATCGAGCCGTGGCAATGCTTGCACACACATGTTATTATTCGCAGAGGTCAACCCTATGAGCCAACCTCAGATCTCCACGCAAGCACACATGAATGCACATACATTTGCACACATCCAGAGATAAACTCACCCCAAAGAATCCAAATTCCAAGAAATCGAGCCGTGGTAATGCTTGCACACACATGTGATTATGCGCAGAAGTCCACTCTACCAGCCAACCTTAGATCTCAGCGCAGGAACACATGAATGCACATACATTTGCACACATCCAGAAATAAACTCCCCAAGAGAAACCAAATTCCAAGAAATCGAGCCGTGGTAATGCTTGCACACACATGTGATTATGCGCAGAGGTCCACTCTACCAGCCAACCTCAGATCTCCACGCAAGCACACATGAATGCACATACATTTGCACACATCCAGAGATAAACTCACCCCAACGAATCCAAATTCCAAGAAATCGATCCGTGGCAATGCTTGCACACACATGTGATTATGCGCAGAGGTCCACCCTACCAGCCAACCTCAGATCTCAACGCAGGAACACATGAATGCACATACATTTGCACACATCCAGAGATAAACTCCCCCTCAGAAACCAAATTCCAAGAAATCGAGCCGTGGCAATGCTTGCACACACATGTGATTATGCGCAGAGGTCCACCCTATGAGCCAACCTCAGATCTCCACGCAGGCACACATGAATGCACATACATTTGCACACATCCAGAGATAAACTCCCCCTCAGAAACCAAATTCCAAGAAATCGAGCCGTGGCAATGCTTGCACACACATGTGATTATGCGCAGAGGTCCACCCTATGAGCCAACCTCAGATCTCAACGCAGGAACACATGAATGCACATACATTTGCACACATCCAGAGATAAACTCACCCCAAAGAATCCAAATTCCAAGAAATCGAGCCTTGGCAATGCTTGCACACACATGTTATTATTTGCAGAGGTCAACCCTATGAGCCAACCTCAGATCTCCACGCAAGCACACATGAATGCACATACATTTGCACACATCCAGAGATAAACTCACCCCAACGAATCCAAATTCCAAGAAATCGAGCCGTGGCAATGCTTGCACACACATGTGATTATGCGCAGAGGTCCACCCTACCAGCCAACCTCAGATCTACACGCAGGCACACATGAATGCACATACATTTGCACACATCCAGAGATAAACTCCCCTTCAGAAACCAAATTCCAAGAAATCCAGCCGTGGCAATGCTTGCACACACATGTGATTATGCGCAGAGGTCCACCCCACCAGCCAACCTCAGATCTCAACGCAGGAACACATGAATGCACATACATTTGCACACATCCAGAGATAAACTCCCCCTCAGAAACCAAATTCCAAGAAATCGAGCCGTGGCAATGCTTGCACACACATGTGATTATGCGCAGAGGTCCACCCTATGAGCCAACCTCAGATCTCCACGCAGGCACACATGAATGCACATACATTTGCACACATCCAGAGATAAACTCCCCCTCAGAAACCAAATTCCAAGAAATCGAGCCGTGGCAATGCTTGCACACACATGTGATTATGCGCAGAGGTCCACCCTACCAGCCAACCTCAGATCTACACGCAGGCACACATGAATGCACATACATTTGCACACATCCAGAAATAAACTCCCCCAGAGAAACCAAATTCCAAGATATCCAGCCGTGGCAATGCTTGCACACACATGTGATTATGCGCAGAGGTCCACCCCACCAGCCAACCTCAGATCTCAACGCAGGAACACATGAATGCACATACATTTGCACACATCCAGAGATAAACTCCCCCTCAGAAACCAAATTCCAAGAAATCCAGCCGTGGCAATGCTTGCACACACATGTGATTATGCGCAGAGGTCCACCCTATGAGCCAACCTCAGATCTCCACGCAGGCACACATGAATGCACATACATTTGCACACATCCAGAGATAAACTCCCCAACAGAAACCAAATTCCAAGAAATCGAGCCGTGGCAATGCTTGCACACACATGTGATTATGCGCAGAGGTCCACCCTATGAGCCAACCTCAGATCTCAGCGCAGGAACACATGAATGCACATACATTTGGACACATCCAGAAATAAACTCCCGAAGAGAAACCAAATTCCAAGAAATCCAGCCGTGGCAATGCTTGCACACACATGTGATTATGCGCAGAGGTCCACCCTACCAGCCAACCTCAGATCTCAACGCAGGAACACATGAATGCACATACATTTGCACACATCCAGAAATAAACTCCCCAAGAGAAACCAAATTCCAAGATATCCAGAAATGGAAATGTTTACACACACATGTGATTATGCGCAGAGGTCCACCCTACCAGCCAACCTCAGAGCTCAACGCAAGAACACATGAATGCACATACATTTGCACAAATTCAGAGATAAACTCCCCCTCAGAAACCAAATTCCAAGATATCCAGAAATGGAAATGTTTGCACACACATGTGATTATGCGCAGAGGTCCACCCTACCAGCCAACCTCAGATCTACACGCAGGCACACATGAATGCACATACATTTGCACACATCCAGAGATAAACTCCCCTCAGAAACCAAATTCCAAGAAATCGAGCTGTGGCAATGCTTGCACACACATGTGATTATGCGCAGAGGTCCACCCTACCAGCCAACCTCAGATCTCAGCGCAGGAACACATGAATGCACATACATTTGCACACATCCAGAAATAAACTCCCCAAGAGAAACCAAATTCCAAGATATCCAGCCGTGGCAATGCTTGCACACACGTGATTATGCGCAGAGGTCCACCCTACCAGCCAACCTCAGATCTCCACGCAAGCACACATGAATGCACATACATTTGCACACATCCAGAGATAAACTCACCCCAAAGAATCCAAATTCCAAGAAATCGAGCCGTGGCAATGCTTGCACATACATGTGATTATGCGCAGAGGTCCACCCTACCAGCCAACCTCAGATCTCCACGCAAGCACACATGAATGCACATACATTTGCACACATCCAGAGATAAACTCAGCCCAACGAATCCAAATTCCAAGAAATCGAGCCGTGGCAATGCTTGCACACACATGTGATTATGCGCAGAGGTCCACCCTACCAGCCAACCTCAGATCTCAACGCAGGAACACTTGAATGCACATACATTTGCACACATCCAGAGATAAACTCCCCCTCAGAAACCAAATTTCAAGAAATCGAGCCGTGGCAATGCTTGCACACACATGTGATTATGCGCAGAGGTCCACCCTATGAGCCAACCTCAGATCTCAACGCAGGAACACATGAATGCACATACATTTGCACACATCCAGAGATAAACTCACCCCAAAGAATCCAAATTCCAAGAAATCGAGCCGTGGCAATGTTTGCACACACATGTGATTATGCGCAGAGGTACACCCTACCAGCCAACCTCAGATCTCCACGCAAGCACACATGAATGCACATACATTTGCACACATCCAGAGATAAACTCCCCCTCAGAAACCAAATTCCAAGAAATCGAGCCTTGGCAATGCTTGCACACACATGTTATTATTCGCAGAGGTCAACCCTATGAGCCAACCTCAGATCTCCACGCAAGCACACATGAATGCACATACATTTGCACACATCCAGAGATAAACTCACCCCAAAGAATCCAAATTCCAAGAAATCGAGCCGTGGTAATGCTTGCACACACATGTGATTATGCGCAGAAGTCCACTCTACCAGCCAACCTTAGATCTCAGCGCAGGAACACATGAATGCACATACATTTGCACACATCCAGAAATAAACTCCCCAAGAGAAACCAAATTCCAAGAAATCGAGCCGTGGTAATGCTTGCACACACATGTGATTATGCGCAGAGGTCCACTCTACCAGCCAACCTCAGATCTCCACGCAAGCACACATGAATGCACATACATTTGCACACATCCAGAGATAAACTCACCCCAACGAATCCAAATTCCAAGAAATCGATCCGTGGCAATGCTTGCACACACATGTGATTATGCGCAGAGGTCCACCCTACCAGCCAACCTCAGATCTCAACGCAGGAACACATGAATGCACATACATTTGCACACATCCAGAGATAAACTCCCCCTCAGAAACCAAATTCCAAGAAATCGAGCCGTGGCAATGCTTGCACACACATGTGATTATGCGCAGAGGTCCACCCTATGAGCCAACCTCAGATCTCCACGCAGGCACACATGAATGCACATACATTTGCACACATCCAGAGATAAACTCCCCCTCAGAAACCAAATTCCAAGAAATCGAGCCGTGGCAATGCTTGCACACACATGTGATTATGCGCAGAGGTCCACCCTATGAGCCAACCTCAGATCTCAACGCAGGAACACATGAATGCACATACATTTGCACACATCCAGAGATAAACTCACCCCAAAGAATCCAAATTCCAAGAAATCGAGCCTTGGCAATGCTTGCACACACATGTTATTATTTGCAGAGGTCAACCCTATGAGCCAACCTCAGATCTCCACGCAAGCACACATGAATGCACATACATTTGCACACATCCAGAGATAAACTCACCCCAACGAATCCAAATTCCAAGAAATCGAGCCGTGGCAATGCTTGCACACACATGTGATTATGCGCAGAGGTCCACCCTACCAGCCAACCTCAGATCTACACGCAGGCACACATGAATGCACATACATTTGCACACATCCAGAGATAAACTCCCCTTCAGAAACCAAATTCCAAGAAATCCAGCCGTGGCAATGCTTGCACACACATGTGATTATGCGCAGAGGTCCACCCCACCAGCCAACCTCAGATCTCAACGCAGGAACACATGAATGCACATACATTTGCACACATCCAGAGATAAACTCCCCCTCAGAAACCAAATTCCAAGAAATCGAGCCGTGGCAATGCTTGCACACACATGTGATTATGCGCAGAGGTCCACCCTATGAGCCAACCTCAGATCTCCACGCAGGCACACATGAATGCACATACATTTGCACACATCCAGAGATAAACTCCCCCTCAGAAACCAAATTCCAAGAAATCGAGCCGTGGCAATGCTTGCACACACATGTGATTATGCGCAGAGGTCCACCCTACCAGCCAACCTCAGATCTACACGCAGGCACACATGAATGCACATACATTTGCACACATCCAGAAATAAACTCCCCCAGAGAAACCAAATTCCAAGATATCCAGCCGTGGCAATGCTTGCACACACATGTGATTATGCGCAGAGGTCCACCCTACCAGCCAACCTCAGATCTCAACGCAGGAACACATGAATGCACATACATTTGCACACATCCAGAGATAAACTCACCCCAAAGAAACCAAATTCCAAGAAATCGAGCCGTGGCAATGTTTGCACACACATGTGATTATGCGCAGAGGTCCACCCTACCAGCCAACCTCAGATCTCAACGCAGGCACACATGAATGCACATACATTTGCACACATCCAGAGATAAACTCCCCCTCAGAAACCAAATTCCAAGAAATCGAGCCGTGGCAATGTTTGCACACACATGTGATTATGCGCAGAGGTCCACCCTACCAGCCCACCTCAGATCTCCACGCAAGCACACATGAATGCACATACATTTGCACACATCCAGAAATAAACTCCCCCAGAGAAACCAAATTCCAAGATATCCAGCCGTGGCAATGCTTGCACACACATGTGATTATGCGCAGAGGTCCACCCTACCAGCCAACCTCAGATCTCAACGCAGGAACACATGAATGCACATACATTTGCACACATCCAGAGATAAACTCACCCCAAAGAATCCAAATTCCAAGAAATCGAGCCGTGGCAATGTTTGCACACACATGTGATTATGCGCAGAGGTACACCCTACCAGCCAACCTCAGATCTCCACGCAAGCACACATGAATGCACATACATTTGCACACATCCAGAGATAAACTCCCCCTCAGAAACCAAATTCCAAGAAATCGAGCCTTGGCAATGCTTGCACACACATGTTATTATTCGCAGAGGTCAACCCTATGAGCCAACCTCAGATCTCCACGCAAGCACACATGAATGCACATACATTTGCACACATCCAGAGATAAACTCACCCCAACGAATCCAAATTCCAAGAAATCGAGCCGTGGCAATGCTTGCACACACATGTGATTATGCGCAGAGGTCCACCCCACCAGCCAACCTCAGATCTCAACGCAGGAACACATGAATGCACATACATTTGCACACATCCAGAGATAAACTCCCCCTCAGAAACCAAATTCCAAGAAATCGAGCCGTGGCAATGCTTGCACACACATGTGATTATGCGCAGAGGTCCACCCTATGAGCCAACCTCAGATCTCCACGCAGGCACACATGAATGCACATACATTTGCACACATCCAGAGATAAACTCCCCAACAGAAACCAAATTCCAAGAAATCGAGCCGTGGCAATGCTTGCACACACATGTGATTATGCGCAGAGGTCCACCCTATGAGCCAACCTCAGATCTCAGCGCAGGAACACATGAATGCACATACATTTGGACACATCCAGAAATAAACTCCCGAAGAGAAACCAAATTCCAAGAAATCCAGCCGTGGCAATGCTTGCACACACATGTGATTATGCGCAGAGGTCCACCCTACCAGCCAACCTCAGATCTCAACGCAGGAACACATGAATGCACATACATTTGCACACATCCAGAAATAAACTCCCCAAGAGAAACCAAATTCCAAGATATCCAGAAATGGAAATGTTTACACACACATGTGATTATGCGCAGAGGTCCACCCTACCAGCCAACCTCAGAGCTCAACGCAAGAACACATGAATGCACATACATTTGCACAAATTCAGAGATAAACTCCCCCTCAGAAACCAAATTCCAAGATATCCAGAAATGGAAATGTTTGCACACACATGTGATTATGCGCAGAGGTCCACCCTACCAGCCAACCTCAGATCTACACGCAGGCACACATGAATGCACATACATTTGCACACATCCAGAGATAAACTCCCCTCAGAAACCAAATTCCAAGAAATCGAGCTGTGGCAATGCTTGCACACACATGTGATTATGCGCAGAGGTCCACCCTACCAGCCAACCTCAGATCTCAGCGCAGGAACACATGAATGCACATACATTTGCACACATCCAGAAATAAACTCCCCAAGAGAAACCAAATTCCAAGATATCCAGCCGTGGCAATGCTTGCACACACGTGATTATGCGCAGAGGTCCACCCTACCAGCCAACCTCAGATCTCCACGCAAGCACACATGAATGCACATACATTTGCACACATCCAGAGATAAACTCACCCCAAAGAATCCAAATTCCAAGAAATCGAGCCGTGGCAATGCTTGCACATACATGTGATTATGCGCAGAGGTCCACCCTACCAGCCAACCTCAGATCTCCACGCAAGCACACATGAATGCACATACATTTGCACACATCCAGAGATAAACTCAGCCCAACGAATCCAAATTCCAAGAAATCGAGCCGTGGCAATGCTTGCACACACATGTGATTATGCGCAGAGGTCCACCCTACCAGCCAACCTCAGATCTCAACGCAGGAACACTTGAATGCACATACATTTGCACACATCCAGAGATAAACTCCCCCTCAGAAACCAAATTTCAAGAAATCGAGCCGTGGCAATGCTTGCACACACATGTGATTATGCGCAGAGGTCCACCCTATGAGCCAACCTCAGATCTCAACGCAGGAACACATGAATGCACATACATTTGCACACATCCAGAGATAAACTCACCCCAAAGAATCCAAATTCCAAGAAATCGAGCCGTGGCAATGTTTGCACACACATGTGATTATGCGCAGAGGTACACCCTACCAGCCAACCTCAGATCTCCACGCAAGCACACATGAATGCACATACATTTGCACACATCCAGAGATAAACTCCCCCTCAGAAACCAAATTCCAAGAAATCGAGCCTTGGCAATGCTTGCACACACATGTTATTATTCGCAGAGGTCAACCCTATGAGCCAACCTCAGATCTCCACGCAAGCACACATGAATGCACATACATTTGCACACATCCAGAGATAAACTCACCCCAAAGAATCCAAATTCCAAGAAATCGAGCCGTGGTAATGCTTGCACACACATGTGATTATGCGCAGAAGTCCACTCTACCAGCCAACCTTAGATCTCAGCGCAGGAACACATGAATGCACATACATTTGCACACATCCAGAAATAAACTCCCCAAGAGAAACCAAATTCCAAGAAATCGAGCCGTGGTAATGCTTGCACACACATGTGATTATGCGCAGAGGTCCACTCTACCAGCCAACCTCAGATCTCCACGCAAGCACACATGAATGCACATACATTTGCACACATCCAGAGATAAACTCACCCCAACGAATCCAAATTCCAAGAAATCGATCCGTGGCAATGCTTGCACACACATGTGATTATGCGCAGAGGTCCACCCTACCAGCCAACCTCAGATCTCAACGCAGGAACACATGAATGCACATACATTTGCACACATCCAGAGATAAACTCCCCCTCAGAAACCAAATTCCAAGAAATCGAGCCGTGGCAATGCTTGCACACACATGTGATTATGCGCAGAGGTCCACCCTATGAGCCAACCTCAGATCTCCACGCAGGCACACATGAATGCACATACATTTGCACACATCCAGAGATAAACTCCCCCTCAGAAACCAAATTCCAAGAAATCGAGCCGTGGCAATGCTTGCACACACATGTGATTATGCGCAGAGGTCCACCATACCAGCCAACCTCAGATCTCCACGCAAGCACACATGAATGCACATACATTTGCACACATCCAGAGATAAACTCCCCCTCAGAAACCAAATTCCAAGAAATCGAGCCGTGGCAATACTTGCACACACATGTGATTATGCGCAGAGGTCTACCCTACCAGCCAACCTCAGAGCTCAACGCAAGAACACATGAATGCACATACATTTGCACACATTCAGAGATAAACTCACCCCAAAGAATCCAAATTCCAAGAAATCGAGCCGTGGCAATGCTTGCACACACATGTGATTATGCGCAGAGGTCCACCCTACCAGCCAACCTCAGAGCTCAACGCAAGAACACATGAATGCACATACATTTGCACACATTCAGAGATAAACTCCCCCTCAGAAACCAAATTCCAAGATATCCAGAAATGGAAATGTTTGCACACACATGTGATTATGTGCAGAGGTCCACCCTACCAGCCAACCTCAGATCTCCACGCAAGCACACATGAATGCACAAACATTTGCACACATCCAGAGATAAACTCCCCCTCAGAAACCAAATTTCAAGAAATCGAGCCGTGGCAATGCTTGCACACACATGTGATTATGCGCAGAGGTCCACCCTACCAGCCAACCTCAGATCTCAGCGCAGGAACACATGAATGCACATACATTTGGACACATCCAGAAATAAACTCCCGAAGAGAAACCAAATTCCAAGAAATCCAGCCGTGGCAATGCTTGCACACACATGTGATTATGCGCAGAGGTCCACCCTACCAGCCAACCTCAGATCTCAACGCAGGAACACATGAATGCACATACATTTGCACACATCCAGAAATAAACTCCCCCAGAGAAACCAAATTCCAAGATATCCAGAAATGGAAATGTTTACACACACATGTGATTATGCGCAGAGGTCCACCCTACCAGCCAACCTCAGAGCTCAACGCAAGAACACATGAATGCACATACATTTGCACACATTCAGAGATAAACTCCCCTCAGAAACCAAATTCCAAGATATCCAGAAATGGAAATGTTTGCACAGACATGTGATTATGCGCAGAGGTCCACCCTACCAGCCAACCTCAGATCTACACGCAGGCACACATGAATGCACATACATTTGCACACATCCAGAGATAAACTCCCCTCAGAAACCAAATTCCAAGAAATCGAGCTGTGGCAATGCTTGCACACACATGTGATTATGCGCAGAGGTCCACCCTACCAGCCAACCTCAGATCTCAGCGCAGGAACACATGAATGCACATACATTTGCACACATCCAGAAATAAACTCCCCAAGAGAAACCAAATTCCAAGATATCCAGCCGTGGCAATGCTTGCACACACGTGATTATGCGCAGAGGTCCACCCTACCAGCCAACCTCAGATCTCAACGCAGGAACACATGAATGCACATACATTTGCACACATCCAGAGATAAACTCCCCCAGAGAAACCAAATTCCAAGAAATCGAGCCGTGGCAATGCTTGCACACACATGTGATTATGCGCAGAGGTCCACCCTACCAGCCAACCTCAGATCTCCACGCAAGCACACATGAATGCACATACATTTGCACACATCCAGAGATAAACTCACCCCAAAGAATCCAAATTCCAAGAAATCGAGCCGTGGCAATGCTTGCACATACATGTGATTATGCGCAGAGGTCCACCCTACCAGCCAACCTCAGATCTACACGCAGGCACACATGAATGCACATACATTTGCACACATCCAGAGATAAACTCAGCCCAACGAATCCAAATTCCAAGAAATCGAGCCGTGGCAATGCTTGCACACACATGTGATTATGCGCAGAGGTCCACCCTATGAGCCAACCTCAGATCTCAACGCAGGAACACATGAATGCACATACATTTGCACACATCCAGAGATAAACTCCCCCTCAGAAACCAAATTTCAAGAAATCGAGCCGTGGCAATGCTTGCACACACATGTGATTATGCGCAGAGGTCCACCCTATGAGCCAACCTCAGATCTCAACGCAGGAACACATGAATGCACATACATTTGCACACATCCAGAGATAAACTCCCCCTCAGAAACCAAATTTCAAGAAATCGAGCCGTGGCAATGCTTGCACACACATGTGATTATGCGCAGAGGTCCACCCTATGAGCCAACCTCAGATCTCAACGCAGGAACACATGAATGCACATACATTTGCACACATCCAGAGATAAACTCACCCCAAAGAATCCAAATTCCAAGAAATCGAGCCGTGGCAATGTTTGCACACACATGTGATTATGCGCAGAGGTACACCCTACCAGCCAACCTCAGATCTCCACGCAAGCACACATGAATGCACATACATTTGCACACATCCAGAGATAAACTCCCCCTCAGAAACCAAATTCCAAGAAATCGAGCCTTGGCAATGCTTGCACACACATGTTATTATTCGCAGAGGTCAACCCTATGAGCCAACCTCAGATCTCCACGCAAGCACACATGAATGCACATACATTTGCACACATCCAGAGATAAACTCACCCCAAAGAATCCAAATTCCAAGAAATCGAGCCGTGGTAATGCTTGCACACACATGTGATTATGCGCAGAAGTCCACTCTACCAGCCAACCTCAGATCTCAGCGCAGGAACACATGAATGCACATACATTTGCACACATCCAGAAATAAACTCCCCAAGAGAAACCAAATTCCAAGAAATCGAGCCGTGGTAATGCTTGCACACACATGTGATTATGCGCAGAGGTCCACCCTACCAGCCAACCTCAGATCTCAACGCAGGAACACATGAATGCACATACATTTGCACACATCCAGAGATAAACTCCCCCTCAGAAACCAAATTTCAAGAAATCGAGCCGTGGCAATGCTTGCACACACATGTGATTATGCGCAGAGGTCCACCCTATGAGCCAACCTCAGATCTCAACGCAGGAACACATGAATGCACATACATTTGCACACATCCAGAGATAAACTCCCCCTCAGAAACCAAATTTCAAGAAATCGAGCCGTGGCAATGCTTGCACACACATGTGATTATGCGCAGAGGTCCACCCTATGAGCCAACCTCAGATCTCAACGCAGGAACACATGAATGCACATACATTTGCACACATCCAGAGATAAACTCACCCCAAAGAATCCAAATTCCAAGAAATCGAGCCGTGGCAATGTTTGCACACACATGTGATTATGCGCAGAGGTACACCCTACCAGCCAACCTCAGATCTCCACGCAAGCACACATGAATGCACATACATTTGCACACATCCAGAGATAAACTCCCCCTCAGAAACCAAATTCCAAGAAATCGAGCCTTGGCAATGCTTGCACACACATGTTATTATTCGCAGAGGTCAACCCTATGAGCCAACCTCAGATCTCCACGCAAGCACACATGAATGCACATACATTTGCACACATCCAGAGATAAACTCACCCCAAAGAATCCAAATTCCAAGAAATCGAGCCGTGGTAATGCTTGCACACACATGTGATTATGCGCAGAAGTCCACTCTACCAGCCAACCTCAGATCTCAGCGCAGGAACACATGAATGCACATACATTTGCACACATCCAGAAATAAACTCCCCAAGAGAAACCAAATTCCAAGAAATCGAGCCGTGGTAATGCTTGCACACACATGTGATTATGCGCAGAGGTCCACTCTACCAGCCAACCTCAGATCTCCACGCAAGCACACATGAATGCACATACATTTGCACACATCCAGAGATAAACTCACCCCAACGAATCCAAATTCCAAGAAATCGAGCCGTGGCAATGCTTGCACACACATGTGATTATGCGCAGAGGTCCACCCCACCAGCCAACCTCAGATCTCAACGCAGGAACACATGAATGCACATACATTTGCACACATCCAGAGATAAACTCCCCCTCAGAAACCAAATTTCAAGAAATCGAGCCGTGGCAATGCTTGCACACACATGTGATTATGCGCAGAGGTCCACCCTATGAGCCAACCTCAGATCTCAACGCAGGAACACATGAATGCACATACATTTGCACACATCCAGAGATAAACTCACCCCAAAGAATCCAAATTCCAAGAAATCGAGCCGTGGCAATGTTTGCACACACATGTGATTATGCGCAGAGGTACACCCTACCAGCCAACCTCAGATCTCCACGCAAGCACACATGAATGCACATACATTTGCACACATCCAGAGATAAACTCCCCCTCAGAAACCAAATTCCAAGAAATCGAGCCTTGGCAATGCTTGCACACACATGTTATTATTCGCAGAGGTCAACCCTATGAGCCAACCTCAGATCTCCACGCAAGCACACATGAATGCACATACATTTGCACACATCCAGAGATAAACTCACCCCAAAGAATCCAAATTCCAAGAAATCGAGCCGTGGTAATGCTTGCACACACATGTGATTATGCGCAGAGGTCCACCCCACCAGCCAACCTCAGATCTCAACGCAGGAACACATGAATGCACATACATTTGCACACATCCAGAGATAAACTCCCCCTCAGAAACCAAATTCCAAGAAATCGAGCCGTGGCAATGCTTGCACACACATGTGATTATGCGCAGAGGTCCACCCTATGAGCCAACCTCAGATCTCCACGCAGGCACACATGAATGCACATACATTTGCACACATCCAGAGATAAACTCCCCCTCAGAAACCAAATTCCAAGAAATCGAGCCGTGGCAATGTTTGCACACACATGTGATTATGCGCAGAGGTCCACCCTACCAGCCAACCTCAGATCTACACGCAGGCACACATGAATGCACATACATTTGCACACATCCAGAGATAAACTCCCCTTCAGAAACCAAATTCCAAGAAATCGAGCCGTGGCAATGCTTGCACACACATGTGATTATGCGCAGAGGTCCACTCTACCAGCCAACCTCAGATCTCCACGCAAGCACACATGAATGCACATACATTTGCACACATCCAGAGATAAACTCACCCCAAAGAATCCAAATTCCAAGAAATCGAGCCGTGGTAATGCTTGCACACACATGTGATTATGCGCAGAAGTCCACTCTACCAGCCAACCTCAGATCTCAGCGCAGGAACACATGAATGCACATACATTTGCACACATCCAGAAATAAACTCCCCAAGAGAAACCAAATTCCAAGAAATCGAGCCGTGGTAATGCTTGCACACACATGTGATTATGCGCAGAGGTCCACTCTACCAGCCAACCTCAGATCTCCACGCAAGCACACATGAATGCACATACATTTGCACACATCCAGAGATAAACTCACCCCAACGAATCCAAATTCCAAGAAATCGAGCCGTGGCAATGCTTGCACACACATGTGATTATGCGCAGAGGTCCACCCCACCAGCCAACCTCAGATCTCAACGCAGGAACACATGAATGCACATACATTTGCACACATCCAGAGATAAACTCCCCCTCAGAAACCAAATTCCAAGAAATCGAGCCGTGGCAATGCTTGCACACACATGTGATTATGCGCAGAGGTCCACCCTATGAGCCAACCTCAGATCTCCACGCAGGCACACATGAATGCACATACATTTGCACACATCCAGAGATAAACTCCCCCTCAGAAACCAAATTCCAAGAAATCGAGCCGTGGCAATGCTTGCACACACATGTGATTATGCGCAGAGGTCCACCCTATGAGCCAACCTCAGATCTCAACGCAGGAACACATGAATGCACATACATTTGCACACATCCAGAGATAAACTCCCCCTCAGAAACCAAATTTCAAGAAATCGAGCCGTGGCAATGCTTGCACACACATGTGATTATGCGCAGAGGTCCACCCTACCAGCCAACCTCAGATCTCAACGCAGGAACACATGAATGCACATACATTTGCACACATCCAGAGATAAACTCCCCCTCAGAAACCAAATTTCAAGAAATCGAGCCGTGGCAATGCTTGCACACACATGTGATTATGCGCAGAGGTCCACCCTATGAGCCAACCTCAGATCTCAACGCAGGAACACATGAATGCACATACATTTGCACACATCCAGAGATAAACTCCCCCTCAGAAACCAAATTTCAAGAAATCGAGCCGTGGCAATGCTTGCACACACATGTGATTATGCGCAGAGGTCCACCCTATGAGCCAACCTCAGATCTCAACGCAGGAACACATGAATGCACATACATTTGCACACATCCAGAGATAAACTCACCCCAAAGAATCCAAATTCCAAGAAATCGAGCCTTGGCAATGCTTGCACACACATGTTATTATTTGCAGAGGTCAACCCTATGAGCCAACCTCAGATCTCCACGCAAGCACACATGAATGCACATACATTTGCACACATCCAGAGATAAACTCACCCCAACGAATCCAAATTCCAAGAAATCGAGCCGTGGCAATGCTTGCACACACATGTGATTATGCGCAGAGGTCCACCCCACCAGCCAACCTCAGATCTCAACGCAGGAACACATGAATGCACATACATTTGCACACATCCAGAGATAAACTCCCCCTCAGAAACCAAATTCCAAGAAATCGAGCCGTGGCAATGCTTGCACACACATGTGATTATGCGCAGAGGTCCACCCTATGAGCCAACCTCAGATCTCCACGCAGGCACACATGAATGCACATACATTTGCACACATCCAGAGATAAACTCCCCCTCAGAAACCAAATTCCAAGAAATCGAGCCGTGGCAATGCTTGCACACACATGTGATTATGCGCAGAGGTCCACCCTACCAGCCAACCTCAGATCTACACGCAGGCACACATGAATGCACATACATTTGCACACATCCAGAAATAAACTCCCCCAGAGAAACCAAATTCCAAGATATCCAGCCGTGGCAATGCTTGCACACACATGTGATTATGCGCAGAGGTCCACCCTACCAGCCAACCTCAGATCTCAACGCAGGAACACATGAATGCACATACATTTGCACACATCCAGAGATAAACTCACCCCAAAGAAACCAAATTCCAAGAAATCGAGCCGTGGCAATGTTTGCACACACATGTGATTATGCGCAGAGGTCCACCCTACCAGCCAACCTCAGATCTCAACGCAGGCACACATGAATGCACATACATTTGCACACATCCAGAGATAAACTCCCCCTCAGAAACCAAATTCCAAGAAATCGAGCCGTGGCAATGTTTGCACACACATGTGATTATGCGCAGAGGTCCACCCTACCAGCCCACCTCAGATCTCCACGCAAGCACACATGAATGCACATACATTTGCACACATCCAGAAATAAACTCCCCCAGAGAAACCAAATTCCAAGATATCCAGCCGTGGCAATGCTTGCACACACATGTGATTATGCGCAGAGGTCCACCCTACCAGCCAACCTCAGATCTCAACGCAGGAACACATGAATGCACATACATTTGCACACATCCAGAGATAAACTCACCCCAAAGAATCCAAATTCCAAGAAATCGAGCCGTGGCAATGTTTGCACACACATGTGATTATGCGCAGAGGTACACCCTACCAGCCAACCTCAGATCTCCACGCAAGCACACATGAATGCACATACATTTGCACACATCCAGAGATAAACTCCCCCTCAGAAACCAAATTCCAAGAAATCGAGCCTTGGCAATGCTTGCACACACATGTTATTATTCGCAGAGGTCAACCCTATGAGCCAACCTCAGATCTCCACGCAAGCACACATGAATGCACATACATTTGCACACATCCAGAGATAAACTCACCCCAACGAATCCAAATTCCAAGAAATCGAGCCGTGGCAATGCTTGCACACACATGTGATTATGCGCAGAGGTCCACCCCACCAGCCAACCTCAGATCTCAACGCAGGAACACATGAATGCACATACATTTGCACACATCCAGAGATAAACTCCCCCTCAGAAACCAAATTCCAAGAAATCGAGCCGTGGCAATGCTTGCACACACATGTGATTATGCGCAGAGGTCCACCCTATGAGCCAACCTCAGATCTCCACGCAGGCACACATGAATGCACATACATTTGCACACATCCAGAGATAAACTCCCCAACAGAAACCAAATTCCAAGAAATCGAGCCGTGGCAATGCTTGCACACACATGTGATTATGCGCAGAGGTCCACCCTATGAGCCAACCTCAGATCTCAGCGCAGGAACACATGAATGCACATACATTTGGACACATCCAGAAATAAACTCCCGAAGAGAAACCAAATTCCAAGAAATCCAGCCGTGGCAATGCTTGCACACACATGTGATTATGCGCAGAGGTCCACCCTACCAGCCAACCTCAGATCTCAACGCAGGAACACATGAATGCACATACATTTGCACACATCCAGAAATAAACTCCCCCAGAGAAACCAAATTCCAAGATATCCAGAAATGGAAATGTTTACACACACATGTGATTATGCGCAGAGGTCCACCCTACCAGCCAACCTCAGAGCTCAACGCAAGAACACATGAATGCACATACATTTGCACAAATTCAGAGATAAACTCCCCCTCAGAAACCAAATTCCAAGATATCCAGAAATGGAAATGTTTGCACACACATGTGATTATGCGCAGAGGTCCACCCTACCAGCCAACCTCAGATCTACACGCAGGCACACATGAATGCACATACATTTGCACACATCCAGAGATAAACTCCCCTCAGAAACCAAATTCCAAGAAATCGAGCTGTGGCAATGCTTGCACACACATGTGATTATGCGCAGAGGTCCACCCTACCAGCCAACCTCAGATCTCAGCGCAGGAACACATGAATGCACATACATTTGCACACATCCAGAAATAAACTCCCCAAGAGAAACCAAATTCCAAGATATCCAGCCGTGGCAATGCTTGCACACACGTGATTATGCGCAGAGGTCCACCCTACCAGCCAACCTCAGATCTCCACGCAAGCACACATGAATGCACATACATTTGCACACATCCAGAGATAAACTCACCCCAAAGAATCCAAATTCCAAGAAATCGAGCCGTGGCAATGCTTGCACATACATGTGATTATGCGCAGAGGTCCACCCTACCAGCCAACCTCAGATCTCCACGCAAGCACACATGAATGCACATACATTTGCACACATCCAGAGATAAACTCAGCCCAACGAATCCAAATTCCAAGAAATCGAGCCGTGGCAATGCTTGCACACACATGTGATTATGCGCAGAGGTCCACCCTACCAGCCAACCTCAGATCTCAACGCAGGAACACTTGAATGCACATACATTTGCACACATCCAGAGATAAACTCCCCCTCAGAAACCAAATTTCAAGAAATCGAGCCGTGGCAATGCTTGCACACACATGTGATTATGCGCAGAGGTCCACCCTATGAGCCAACCTCAGATCTCAACGCAGGAACACATGAATGCACATACATTTGCACACATCCAGAGATAAACTCACCCCAAAGAATCCAAATTCCAAGAAATCGAGCCGTGGCAATGTTTGCACACACATGTGATTATGCGCAGAGGTACACCCTACCAGCCAACCTCAGATCTCCACGCAAGCACACATGAATGCACATACATTTGCACACATCCAGAGATAAACTCACCCCAAAGAATCCAAATTCCAAGAAATCGAGCCGTGGTAATGCTTGCACACACATGTGATTATGCGCAGAAGTCCACTCTACCAGCCAACCTTAGATCTCAGCGCAGGAACACATGAATGCACATACATTTGCACACATCCAGAAATAAACTCCCCAAGAGAAACCAAATTCCAAGAAATCGAGCCGTGGTAATGCTTGCACACACATGTGATTATGCGCAGAGGTCCACTCTACCAGCCAACCTCAGATCTCCACGCAAGCACACATGAATGCACATACATTTGCACACATCCAGAGATAAACTCACCCCAACGAATCCAAATTCCAAGAAATCGATCCGTGGCAATGCTTGCACACACATGTGATTATGCGCAGAGGTCCACCCTACCAGCCAACCTCAGATCTCAACGCAGGAACACATGAATGCACATACATTTGCACACATCCAGAGATAAACTCCCCCTCAGAAACCAAATTCCAAGAAATCGAGCCGTGGCAATGCTTGCACACACATGTGATTATGCGCAGAGGTCCACCCTATGAGCCAACCTCAGATCTCCACGCAGGCACACATGAATGCACATACATTTGCACACATCCAGAGATAAACTCCCCCTCAGAAACCAAATTCCAAGAAATCGAGCCGTGGCAATACTTGCACACACATGTGATTATGCGCAGAGGTCTACCCTACCAGCCAACCTCAGAGCTCAACGCAAGAACACATGAATGCACATACATTTGCACACATTCAGAGATAAACTCACCCCAAAGAATCCAAATTCCAAGAAATCGAGCCGTGGCAATGCTTGCACACACATGTGATTATGCGCAGAGGTCCACCCTACCAGCCAACCTCAGAGCTCAACGCAAGAACACATGAATGCACATACATTTGCACACATTCAGAGATAAACTCCCCCTCAGAAACCAAATTCCAAGATATCCAGAAATGGAAATGTTTGCACACACATGTGATTATGTGCAGAGGTCCACCCTACCAGCCAACCTCAGATCTCCACGCAAGCACACATGAATGCACATACATTTGCACACATCCAGAGATAAACTCCCCCTCAGAAACCAAATTTCAAGAAATCGAGCCGTGGCAATGCTTGCACACACATGTGATTATGCGCAGAGGTCCACCCTACCAGCCAACCTCAGATCTCAGCGCAGGAACACATGAATGCACATACATTTGGACACATCCAGAAATAAACTCCCGAAGAGAAACCAAATTCCAAGAAATCCAGCCGTGGCAATGCTTGCACACACATGTGATTATGCGCAGAGGTCCACCCTACCAGCCAACCTCAGATCTCAACGCAGGAACACATGAATGCACATACATTTGCACACATCCAGAAATAAACTCCCCCAGAGAAACCAAATTCCAAGATATCCAGAAATGGAAATGTTTACACACACATGTGATTATGCGCAGAGGTCCACCCTACCAGCCAACCTCAGAGCTCAACGCAAGAACACATGAATGCACATACATTTGCACACATTCAGAGATAAACTCCCCCTCAGAAACCAAATTCCAAGATATCCAGAAATGGAAATGTTTGCACAGACATGTGATTATGCGCAGAGGTCCACCCTACCAGCCAACCTCAGATCTACACGCAGGCACACATGAATGCACATACATTTGCACACATCCAGAGATAAACTCCCCTCAGAAACCAAATTCCAAGAAATCGAGCTGTGGCAATGCTTGCACACACATGTGATTATGCGCAGAGGTCCACCCTACCAGCCAACCTCAGATCTCAGCGCAGGAACACATGAATGCACATACATTTGCACACATCCAGAAATAAACTCCCCAAGAGAAACCAAATTCCAAGATATCCAGCCGTGGCAATGCTTGCACACACGTGATTATGCGCAGAGGTCCACCCTACCAGCCAACCTCAGATCTCAACGCAGGAACACATGAATGCACATACATTTGCACACATCCAGAGATAAACTCCCCCAGAGAAACCAAATTCCAAGAAATCGAGCCGTGGCAATGCTTGCACACACATGTGATTATGCGCAGAGGTCCACCCTACCAGCCAACCTCAGATCTCCACGCAAGCACACATGAATGCACATACATTTGCACACATCCAGAGATAAACTCACCCCAAAGAATCCAAATTCCAAGAAATCGAGCCGTGGCAATGCTTGCACATACATGTGATTATGCGCAGAGGTCCACCCTACCAGCCAACCTCAGATCTACACGCAGGCACACATGAATGCACATACATTTGCACACATCCAGAGATAAACTCAGCCCAACGAATCCAAATTCCAAGAAATCGAGCCGTGGCAATGCTTGCACACACATGTGATTATGCGCAGAGGTCCACCCTATGAGCCAACCTCAGATCTCAACGCAGGAACACATGAATGCACATACATTTGCACACATCCAGAGATAAACTCCCCCTCAGAAACCAAATTTCAAGAAATCGAGCCGTGGCAATGCTTGCACACACATGTGATTATGCGCAGAGGTCCACCCTACCAGCCAACCTCAGATCTCAACGCAGGAACACATGAATGCACATACATTTGCACACATCCAGAGATAAACTCCCCCTCAGAAACCAAATTTCAAGAAATCGAGCCGTGGCAATGCTTGCACACACATGTGATTATGCGCAGAGGTCCACCCTATGAGCCAACCTCAGATCTCAACGCAGGAACACATGAATGCACATACATTTGCACACATCCAGAGATAAACTCACCCCAAAGAATCCAAATTCCAAGAAATCGAGCCGTGGCAATGTTTGCACACACATGTGATTATGCGCAGAGGTACACCCTACCAGCCAACCTCAGATCTCCACGCAAGCACACATGAATGCACATACATTTGCACACATCCAGAGATAAACTCCCCCTCAGAAACCAAATTCCAAGAAATCGAGCCTTGGCAATGCTTGCACACACATGTTATTATTCGCAGAGGTCAACCCTATGAGCCAACCTCAGATCTCCACGCAAGCACACATGAATGCACATACATTTGCACACATCCAGAGATAAACTCACCCCAAAGAATCCAAATTCCAAGAAATCGAGCCGTGGTAATGCTTGCACACACATGTGATTATGCGCAGAAGTCCACTCTACCAGCCAACCTCAGATCTCAGCGCAGGAACACATGAATGCACATACATTTGCACACATCCAGAAATAAACTCCCCAAGAGAAACCAAATTCCAAGAAATCGAGCCGTGGTAATGCTTGCACACACATGTGATTATGCGCAGAGGTCCACTCTACCAGCCAACCTCAGATCTCCACGCAAGCACACATGAATGCACATACATTTGCACACATCCAGAGATAAACTCACCCCAACGAATCCAAATTCCAAGAAATCGAGCCGTGGCAATGCTTGCACACACATGTGATTATGCGCAGAGGTCCACCCCACCAGCCAACCTCAGATCTCAACGCAGGAACACATGAATGCACATACATTTGCACACATCCAGAGATAAACTCCCCCTCAGAAACCAAATTTCAAGAAATCGAGCCGTGGCAATGCTTGCACACACATGTGATTATGCGCAGAGGTCCACCCTATGAGCCAACCTCAGATCTCAACGCAGGAACACATGAATGCACATACATTTGCACACATCCAGAGATAAACTCACCCCAAAGAATCCAAATTCCAAGAAATCGAGCCGTGGCAATGTTTGCACACACATGTGATTATGCGCAGAGGTACACCCTACCAGCCAACCTCAGATCTCCACGCAAGCACACATGAATGCACATACATTTGCACACATCCAGAGATAAACTCCCCCTCAGAAACCAAATTCCAAGAAATCGAGCCTTGGCAATGCTTGCACACACATGTTATTATTCGCAGAGGTCAACCCTATGAGCCAACCTCAGATCTCCACGCAAGCACACATGAATGCACATACATTTGCACACATCCAGAGATAAACTCACCCCAAAGAATCCAAATTCCAAGAAATCGAGCCGTGGTAATGCTTGCACACACATGTGATTATGCGCAGAAGTCCACTCTACCAGCCAACCTCAGATCTCAGCGCAGGAACACATGAATGCACATACATTTGCACACATCCAGAAATAAACTCCCCAAGAGAAACCAAATTCCAAGAAATCGAGCCGTGGTAATGCTTGCACACACATGTGATTATGCGCAGAGGTCCACTCTACCAGCCAACCTCAGATCTCCACGCAAGCACACATGAATGCACATACATTTGCACACATCCAGAGATAAACTCACCCCAACGAATCCAAATTCCAAGAAATCGAGCCGTGGCAATGCTTGCACACACATGTGATTATGCGCAGAGGTCCACCCCACCAGCCAACCTCAGATCTCAACGCAGGAACACATGAATGCACATACATTTGCACACATCCAGAGATAAACTCCCCCTCAGAAACCAAATTCCAAGAAATCGAGCCGTGGCAATGCTTGCACACACATGTGATTATGCGCAGAGGTCCACCCTATGAGCCAACCTCAGATCTCCACGCAGGCACACATGAATGCACATACATTTGCACACATCCAGAGATAAACTCCCCCTCAGAAACCAAATTCCAAGAAATCGAGCCGTGGCAATGCTTGCACACACATGTGATTATGCGCAGAGGTCCACCCTACCAGCCAACCTCAGATCTACACGCAGGCACACATGAATGCACATACATTTGCACACATCCAGAGATAAACTCACCCCAACGAATCCAAATTCCAAGAAATCGAGCCGTGGCAATGCTTGCACACACATGTGATTATGCGCAGAGGTCCACCCTACCAGCCAACCTCAGATCTCAACGCAGGAACACATGAATGCACATACATTTGCACACATCCAGAGATAAACTCCCCAACAGAAACCAAATTCCAAGAAATCGAGCCGTGGCAATGCTTGCACACACATGTGATTATGCGCAGAGGTCCACTCTACCAGCCAACCTCAGATCTCCACGCAAGCACACATGAATGCACATACATTTGCACACATCCAGAGATAAACTCACCCCAAAGAATCCAAATTCCAAGAAATCGAGCCGTGGTAATGCTTGCACACACATGTGATTATGCGCAGAAGTCCACTCTACCAGCCAACCTCAGATCTCAGCGCAGGAACACATGAATGCACATACATTTGCACACATCCAGAAATAAACTCCCCAAGAGAAACCAAATTCCAAGAAATCGAGCCGTGGTAATGCTTGCACACACATGTGATTATGCGCAGAGGTCCACTCTACCAGCCAACCTCAGATCTCCACGCAAGCACACATGAATGCACATACATTTGCACACATCCAGAGATAAACTCACCCCAACGAATCCAAATTCCAAGAAATCGAGCCGTGGCAATGCTTGCACACACATGTGATTATGCGCAGAGGTCCACCCCACCAGCCAACCTCAGATCTCAACGCAGGAACACATGAATGCACATACATTTGCACACATCCAGAGATAAACTCCCCCTCAGAAACCAAATTCCAAGAAATCGAGCCGTGGCAATGCTTGCACACACATGTGATTATGCGCAGAGGTCCACCCTATGAGCCAACCTCAGATCTCCACGCAGGCACACATGAATGCACATACATTTGCACACATCCAGAGATAAACTCCCCCTCAGAAACCAAATTCCAAGAAATCGAGCCGTGGCAATGCTTGCACACACATGTGATTATGCGCAGAGGTCCACCCTATGAGCCAACCTCAGATCTCAACGCAGGAACACATGAATGCACATACATTTGCACACATCCAGAGATAAACTCCCCCTCAGAAACCAAATTTCAAGAAATCGAGCCGTGGCAATGCTTGCACACACATGTGATTATGCGCAGAGGTCCACCCTACCAGCCAACCTCAGATCTCAACGCAGGAACACATGAATGCACATACATTTGCACACATCCAGAGATAAACTCCCCCTCAGAAACCAAATTTCAAGAAATCGAGCCGTGGCAATGCTTGCACACACATGTGATTATGCGCAGAGGTCCACCCTATGAGCCAACCTCAGATCTCAACGCAGGAACACATGAATGCACATACATTTGCACACATCCAGAGATAAACTCACCCCAAAGAATCCAAATTCCAAGAAATCGAGCCGTGGCAATGCTTGCACACACATGTGATTATGCGCAGAGGTCCACCCTACCAGCCAACCTCAGATCTCAACGCAGGAACACATGAATGCACATACATTTGCACACATCCAGAGATAAACTCCCCAACAGAAACCAAATTCCAAGAAATCGAGCCGTGGCAATGCTTGCACACACATGTGATTATGCGCAGAGGTCCACCCTACCAGCCAACCTCAGATCTCCACGCAAGCACACATGAATGCACATACATTTGCACACATCCAGAGATAAACTCACCCCAAAGAATCCAAATTCCAAGAAATCGAGCCGTGGCAATGCTTGCACACACATGTGATTATGCGCAGAAGTCCACTCTACCAGCCAACCTCAGATCTCAGCGCAGGAACACATGAATGCACATACATTTGCACACATCCAGAAATAAACTCCCCAAGAGAAACCAAATTCCAAGAAATCGAGCCGTGGTAATGCTTGCACACACATGTGATTATGCGCAGAGGTCCACTCTACCAGCCAACCTCAGATCTCCACGCAAGCACACATGAATGCACATACATTTGCACACATCCAGAGATAAACTCACCCCAACGAATCCAAATTCCAAGAAATCGAGCCGTGGCAATGCTTGCACACACATGTGATTATGCGCAGAGGTCCACCCCACCAGCCAACCTCAGATCTCAACGCAGGAACACATGAATGCACATACATTTGCACACATCCAGAGATAAACTCCCCCTCAGAAACCAAATTCCAAGAAATCGAGCCGTGGCAATGCTTGCACACACATGTGATTATGCGCAGAGGTCCACCCTATGAGCCAACCTCAGATCTCCACGCAGGCACACATGAATGCACATACATTTGCACACATCCAGAGATAAACTCCCCCTCAGAAACCAAATTCCAAGAAATCGAGCCGTGGCAATGCTTGCACACACATGTGATTATGCGCAGAGGTCCACCCTACCAGCCAACCTCAGATCTACACGCAGGCACACATGAATGCACATACATTTGCACACATCCAGAGATAAACTCACCCCAACGAATCCAAATTCCAAGAAATCGAGCCGTGGCAATGCTTGCACACACATGTGATTATGCGCAGAGGTCCACCCTACCAGCCAACCTCAGATCTCAACGCAGGAACACATGAATGCACATACATTTGCACACATCCAGAGATAAACTCACCCCAACGAATCCAAATTCCAAGAAATCGAGCCGTGGCAATGCTTGCACACACATGTGATTATGCGCAGAGGTCCACCCCACCAGCCAACCTCAGATCTCAACGCAGGAACACATGAATGCACATACATTTGCACACATCCAGAGATAAACTCCCCCTCAGAAACCAAATTCCAAGAAATCGAGCCGTGGCAATGCTTGCACACACATGTGATTATGCGCAGAGGTCCACCCTATGAGCCAACCTCAGATCTCCACGCAGGCACACATGAATGCACATACATTTGCACACATCCAGAGATAAACTCCCCCTCAGAAACCAAATTCCAAGAAATCGAGCCGTGGCAATGCTTGCACACACATGTGATTATGCGCAGAGGTCCACCCTACCAGCCAACCTCAGATCTACACGCAGGCACACATGAATGCACATACATTTGCACACATCCAGAGATAAACTCCCCAACAGAAACCAAATTCCAAGAAATCGAGCCGTGGCAATGCTTGCACACACATGTGATTATGCGCAGAGGTCCACCCTACCAGCCAACCTCAGATCTCCACGCAAGCACAGATGAATGCACATACATTTGCACACATCCAGAAATAAACTCCCCCAGAGAAACCAAATTCCAAGATATCCAGCCGTGGCAATGCTTGCACACACATGTGATTATGCGCAGAGGTCCACCCTACCAGCCAACCTCAGATCTCAACGCAGGAACACATGAATGCACATACATTTGCACACATCCAGAGATAAACTCACCCCAAAGAAACCAAATTCCAAGAAATCGAGCCGTGGCAATGTTTGCACACACATGTGATTATGCGCAGAGGTCCACCCTACCAGCCAACCTCAGATCTCAACGCAGGCACACATGAATGCACATACATTTGCACACATCCAGAGATAAACTCCCCCTCAGAAACCAAATTCCAAGATATCCAGAAATGGAAATGTTTGCACACACATGTGATTATGCGCAGAGGTCCACCCTACCAGCCCACCTCAGATCTCTACACGCAGGCACACATGAATGCACATACATTTGCACACATCCAGAGATAAACTCCCCGAAGAGAAACCAAATTCCAAGAAATCGAGCTGTGGCAATGCTTGCACACACATGTGATTATGCGCAGAGGTCCACCCTACCAGCCAACCTCAGATCTCAACGCAGGAACACATGAATGCACATACATTTGCACACATCCAGAGATAAACTCCCCAACAGAAACCAAATTCCAAGAAATCGAGCCGTGGCAATGCTTGCACACACATGTGATTATGCGCAGAGGTCCACCCTACCAGCCAACCTCAGATCTCCACGCAAGCACACATGAATGCACATACATTTGCACACATCCAGAAATAAACTCCCCCAGAGAAACCAAATTCCAAGATATCCAGCCGTGGCAATGCTTGCACACACATGTGATTATGCGCAGAGGTCCACCCTACCAGCCAACCTCAGATCTCAACGCAGGAACACATGAATGCACATACATTTGGACACATCCAGAAATAAACTCCCCAAGAGACCAAATTCTAAGAAATCCAGCCGTGGCAATGCTTGCACACACATGTGATTATGCGCAGAGGTCCACCCTACCAGCCAACCTCAGATCTCAACGCAGGAACACATGAATGCACATACATTTGCACACATCCAGAGATAAACTCACCCCAAAGAAACCAAATTCCAAGAAATCCAGCCGTGGCAATGTTTGCACACACATGTGATTATGCTCAGAGGTCCACCCTACCAGCCAACCTCAGATCTCAACGCAGGCACACATGAATGCACATACATTTGCACACATCCAGAGATAAACTCCCCCTCAGAAACCAAATTCCAAGAAATCGAGCCGTGGCAATGTTTGCACACACATGTGATTATGCGCAGAGGTCCACCCTACCAGCCCCCCTCAGATCTCCACGCAAGCACACATGAATGCACATACATTTGCACACATCCAGAAATAAACTCCCCCAGAGAAACCAAATTCCAAGATATCCAGCCGTGGCAATGCTTGCACACACATGTGATTATGCGCAGAGGTCCACCCTACCAGCCAACCTCAGATCTCAACGCAGGCACACATGAATGCACATACATTTGCACACATCCAGAGATAAACTCCCCCTCAGAAACCAAATTTCAAGAAATCGAGCCGTGGCAATGCTTGCACACACATGTGATTATGTGCAGAGGTCCACCCTACCAGCCAACCTCAGATCTACACGCAGGCACCCATGAATGCACATACATTTGGACACATCCAGAAATAAACTCCCCAAGAGAAACCAAATTCCAAGAAATCCAGCCGTGGCAATGCTTGCACACACATGTGATTATGCGCAGAGGTCCACCCTACCAGCCAACCTAAGAGCTCAACGCAAGAACACATGAATGCACATACATTTGCACACATTCAGAGATAAACTCCCCCTCAGAAACCAAATTCCAAGATATCCAGAAATGGAAATGTTTGCACACACATGTGATTATGCGCAGAGGTCCACCCTACCAGCCCACCTCAGATCTCTACACTCAGGCACACATGAATGCACATACATTTGCACACATCCAGAGATAAACTCCCCCTCAGAAACCAAATTCCAAGAAATCGAGCTGTGGCAATGCTTGCACACACATGTTATTATTCGCAGAGGTCCACCCTACCAGCCAACCTCAGATCTCCACGCAAGCACACATGAATGCACATACATTTGCACACATCCAGAGATAAACTCACACCAAAGAAACCAAATTCCAAGAAATCGAGCCGTGGCAATGCTTGCACACACATGTGATTATGCGCAGAGGTCCACCCTACCAGCCAACCTCAGATCTACACGCAGGCACACATGAATGCACATACATTTGCACACATCCAGAGATAAACTCAGCCCAACGAATCCAAATTCCAAGAAATCGAGCCGTGGCAATGCTTGCACACACATGTGATTATGCGCAGAGGTCCACCCTATGAGCCAACCTCAGATCTCAACGCAGGAACACATGAATGCACATACATTTGCACACATCCAGAGATAAACTCCCCTCAGAAACCAAATTTCAAGAAATCGAGCCGTGGCAATGCTTGCACACACATGTGATTATGCGCAGAGGTCCACCCTACCAGCCAACCTCAGATCTCAACGCAGGAACACATGAATGCACATACATTTGCACACATCCAGAGATAAACTCCCCAACAGAAACCAAATTCCAAGAAATCGAGCCGTGGCAATGCTTGCACACACATGTGATTATGCGCAGAGGTCCACCCTACCAGCCAACCTCAGATCTCCACGCAAGCACACATGAATGCACATACATTTGCACACATCCAGAAATAAACTCCCCCAGAGAAACCAAATTCCAAGATATCCAGCCGTGGCAATGCTTGCACACACATGTGATTATGCGCAGAGGTCCACCCTACCAGCCAACCTCAGATCTCAACGCAGGAACACATGAATGCACATACATTTGGACACATCCAGAAATAAACTCCCCAAGAGACCAAATTCTAAGAAATCCAGCCGTGGCAATGTTTGCACACACATGTGATTATGCTCAGAGGTCCACCCTACCAGCCAACCTCAGATCTCAACGCAGGCACACATGAATGCACATACATTTGCACACATCCAGAGATAAACTCCCCCTCAGAAACCAAATTCCAAGAAATCGAGCCGTGGCAATGTTTGCACACACATGTGATTATGCGCAGAGGTCCACCCTACCAGCCCACCTCAGATCTCCACGCAAGCACACATGAATGCACATACATTTGCACACATCCAGAAATAAACTCCCCCAGAGAAACCAAATTCCAAGATATCCAGCCGTGGCAATGCTTGCACACACATGTGATTATGCGCAGAGGTCCACCCTACCAGCCAACCTCAGATCTCAACGCAGGCACACATGAATGCACATACATTTGCACACATCCAGAGATAAACTCCCCCTCAGAAACCAAATTTCAAGAAATCGAGCCGTGGCAATGCTTGCACACACATGTGATTATGTGCAGAGGTCCACCCTACCAGCCAACCTCAGATCTACACGCAGGCACCCATGAATGCACATACATTTGGACACATCCAGAAATAAACTCCCCAAGAGAAACCAAATTCCAAGAAATCCAGCCGTGGCAATGCTTGCACACACATGTGATTATGCGCAGAGGTCCACCCTACCAGCCAACCTAAGAGCTCAACGCAAGAACACATGAATGCACATACATTTGCACACATTCAGAGATAAACTCCCCCTCAGAAACCAAATTCCAAGATATCCAGAAATGGAAATGTTTGCACACACATGTGATTATGCGCAGAGGTCCACCCTACCAGCCCACCTCAGATCTCTACACTCAGGCACACATGAATGCACATACATTTGCACACATCCAGAGATAAACTCCCCCTCAGAAACCAAATTCCAAGAAATCGAGCTGTGGCAATGCTTGCACACACATGTTATTATTCGCAGAGGTCCACCCTACCAGCCAACCTCAGATCTCCACGCAAGCACACATGAATGCACATACATTTGCACACATCCAGAGATAAACTCACACCAAAGAAACCACATTCCAAGAAATCGAGCCGTGGCAATGCTTGCACATACATGTGATTATGCGCAGAGGTCCACCCTACCAGCCAACCTCAGATCTACACGCAGGCACACATGAATGCACATATATTTGCACACATCCAGAGATAAACTCCCCCTCAGAAACCAAATTCCAAGAAATCGAGCCGTGGCAATGCTTGCACACACATGTGATTATGCGCAGAGGTCCACCCTACCAGCCAACCTCAGATCTCCACGCAAGCACACATGAATGCACATACATTTGCACACATCCAGAGATAAACTCCCCTTCAGAAACCAAATTCCAAGAAATCGAGCCTTGGCAATGCTTGCACACACATGTTATTATTCGCAGAGGTCAACCCTATGAGCCAACCTCAGATCTCCACGCAAGCACACATGAATGCACATACATTTGCACACATACAGAAATAAACTCCCCTTCAGAAACCAAATTCCAAGAAATCGAGCCTTGGCAATGCTTGCACACACATGTGATTATGCGCAGAGGTCCACCCTACCAGCCAACCTCAGATCTCAACGCAGGCACACATGAATGCACATACATTTGCACACATCCAGAGATAAACTCCCCCTCAGAAACCAAATTTCAAGAAATCGAGCCGTGGCAATGCTTGCACACACATGTGATTATGTGCAGAGGTCCACCCTACCAGCCAACCTCAGATCTACACGCAGGCACCCATGAATGCACATACATTTGGACACATCCAGAAATAAACTCCCCAAGAGAAACCAAATTCCAAGAAATCCAGCCGTGGCAATGCTTGCACACACATGTGATTATGCGCAGAGGTCCACCCTACCAGCCAACCTAAGAGCTCAACGCAAGAACACATGAATGCACATACATTTGCACACATTCAGAGATAAACTCCCCCTCAGAAACCAAATTCCAAGATATCCAGAAATGGAAATGTTTGCACACACATGTGATTATGCGCAGAGGTCCACCCTACCAGCCCACCTCAGATCTCTACACTCAGGCACACATGAATGCACATACATTTGCACACATCCAGAGATAAACTCCCCCTCAGAAACCAAATTCCAAGAAATCGAGCTGTGGCAATGCTTGCACACACATGTTATTATTCGCAGAGGTCCACCCTACCAGCCAACCTCAGATCTCCACGCAAGCACACATGAATGCACATACATTTGCACACATCCAGAGATAAACTCACACCAAAGAAACCACATTCCAAGAAATCGAGCCGTGGCAATGCTTGCACATACATGTGATTATGCGCAGAGGTCCACCCTACCAGCCAACCTCAGATCTACACGCAGGCACACATGAATGCACATATATTTGCACACATCCAGAGATAAACTCCCCCTCAGAAACCAAATTCCAAGAAATCGAGCCGTGGCAATGCTTGCACACACATGTGATTATGCGCAGAGGTCCACCCTACCAGCCAACCTCAGATCTCCACGCAAGCACACATGAATGCACATACATTTGCACACATCCAGAGATAAACTCCCCTTCAGAAACCAAATTCCAAGAAATCGAGCCTTGGCAATGCTTGCACACACATGTTATTATTCGCAGAGGTCAACCCTATGAGCCAACCTCAGATCTCCACGCAAGCACACATGAATGCACATACATTTGCACACATACAGAAATAAACTCCCCTTCAGAAACCAAATTCCAAGAAATCGAGCCTTGGCAATGCTTGCACACACATGTGATTATGCGCAGAGGTCCACCCTACCAGCCAACCTCAGATCTACACGCAGGCACACATGAATGCACATACATTTGCACACATCCAGAGATAAACTCAGCCCAACGAATCCAAATTCCAAGAAATCGAGCCGTGGCAATGCTTGCACACACATGTGATTATGCGCAGAGGTCCACCCTATGAGCCAACCTCAGATCTCAACGCAGGAACACATGAATGCACATACATTTGCACACATCCAGAGATAAACTCCCCCTCAGAAACCAAATTTCAAGAAATCGAGCCGTGGCAATGCTTGCACACACATGTGATTATGCGCAGAGGTCCACCCTACCAGCCAACCTCAGATCTCAACGCAGGAACACATGAATGCACATACATTTGCACACATCCAGAGATAAACTCCCCCTCAGAAACCAAATTTCAAGAAATCGAGCCGTGGCAATGCTTGCACACACATGTGATTATGTGCAGAGGTCCACCCTACCAGCCAACCTCAGATCTACACGCAGGCACACATGAATGCACATACATTTGGACACATCCAGAAATAAACTCCCCAAGAGAAACCAAATTCCAAGAAATCCAGCCGTGGCAATGCTTGCACACACATGTGATTATGCGCAGAGGTCCACCCTACCAGCCAACCTCAGATCTCAACGCAGGAACACATGAATGCACATACATTTGCACACATCCAGAGATAAACTCCCCCTCAGAAACCAAATTTCAAGAAATCGAGCCGTGGCAATGCTTGCACACACATGTGATTATGCGCAGAGGTCCACCCTATGAGCCAACCTCAGATCTCAACGCAGGAACACATGAATGCACATACATTTGCACACATCCAGAGATAAACTCACCCCAAAGAATCCAAATTCCAAGAAATCGAGCCGTGGCAATGTTTGCACACACATGTGATTATGCGCAGAGGTACACCCTACCAGCCAACCTCAGATCTCCACGCAAGCACACATGAATGCACATACATTTGCACACATCCAGAGATAAACTCACCCCAAAGAAACCAAATTCCAAGAAATCGAGCCTTGGCAATGCTTGCACACACATGTTATTATTCGCAGAGGTCAACCCTATGAGCCAACCTCAGATCTCCACGCAAGCACACATGAATGCACATACATTTGCACACATCCAAAGATAAACTCACCCCAAAGAATCCAAATTCCAAGAAATCCAGCCGTGGTAATGCTTGCACACACATGTGATTATGCGCAGAGGTCCACTCTACCAGCCAACCTCAGATCTCAGCGCAGGAACACATGAATGCACATACATTTGCACACATCCAGAAATAAACTCCCCCAGAGAAACCAAATTCCAAGAAATCGAGCCGTGGTAATGCTTGCACACACATGTGATTATGCGCAGAGGTCCACTCTACCAGCCAACCTCAGATCTCCACGCAAGCACACATGAATGCACATACATTTGCACACATCCAGAGATAAACTCACCCCAACGAATCCAAATTTCAAGAAATCGAGCCGTGGCAATGCTTGCACACACATGTGATTATGCGCAGAGGTCCACCCTACCAGCCAACCTCAGATCTCAACGCAGGAACACATGAATGCACATACATTTGCACACATCCAGAGATAAACTCCCCCTCAGAAACCAAATTCCAAGAAATCGAGCCGTGGCAATGCTTGCACACACATGTGATTATGCGCAGAGGTCCACCCTACCAGCCAACCTCAGATCTCCACGCAAGCACACATGAATGCACATACATTTGCACACATCCAGAGATAAACTCCCCCTCAGAAACCAAATTCCAAGAAATCGAGCCGTGGCAATACTTGCACACACATGTGATTATGCGCAGAGGTCCACCCTACCAGCCAACCTCAGAGCTCAACGCAAGAACACATGAATGCACATACATTTGCACACATTCAGAGATAAACTCACCCCAAAGAATCCAAATTCCAAGAAATCGAGCCGTGGCAATGCTTGCACACACATGTGATTATGCGCAGAGGTCCACCCTACCAGCCAACCTCAGAGCTCAACGCAAGAACACATGAATGCACATACATTTGCACACATCCAGAGATAAACTCCCCCTCAGAAACCAAATTTCAAGAAATCGAGCCGTGGCAATGCTTGCACACACATGTGATTATGCGCAGAGGTCCACCCTACCAGCCAACCTCAGATCTCAGCGCAGGAACACATGAATGCACATACATTTGGACACATCCAGAAATAAACTCCCGAAGAGAAACCAAATTCCAAGAAATCCAGCCGTGGCAATGCTTGCACACACATGTGATTATGCGCAGAGGTCCACCCTACCAGCCAACCTCAGATCTCAACGCAGGAACACATGAATGCACATACATTTGCACACATCCAGAAATAAACTCCCCCAGAGAAACCAAATTCCAAGATATCCAGAAATGGAAATGTTTACACACACATGTGATTATGCGCAGAGGTCCACCCTACCAGCCAACCTCAGAGCTCAACGCAAGAACACATGAATGCACATACATTTGCAACAATTCAGAGATAAACTCCCCCTCAGAAACCAAATTCCAAGATATCCAGAAATGGAAATGTTTGCACACACATGTGATTATGCGCAGAGGTCCACCCTACCAGCCAACCTCAGATCTACACGCAGGCACACATGAATGCACATACATTTGCACACATCCAGAGATAAACTCCCCTCAGAAACCAAATTCCAAGAAATCGAGCTGTGGCAATGCTTGCACACACATGTGATTATGCGCAGAGGTCCCCCCTACCAGCCAACCTCAGATCTCAGCGCAGGAACACATGAATGCACATACATTTGCACACATCCAGAAATAAACTCCCCAAGAGAAACCAAATTCCAAGATATCCAGCCGTGGCAATGCTTGCACACACATGTGATTATGTGCAGAGGTCCACCCTACCAGCCAACCTCAGATCTACACGCAGGCACACATGAATGCACATACATTTGGACACATCCAGAAATAAACTCCCCAAGAGAAACCAAATTCCAAGAAATCCAGCCGTGGCAATGCTTGCACACACATGTGATTATGCGCAGAGGTCCACCCTACCAGCCAACCTCAGATCTCAACGCAGGAACACATGAATGCACATACATTTGCACACATCCAGAGATAAACTCCCCCTCAGAAACCAAATTTCAAGAAATCGAGCCGTGGCAATGCTTGCACACACATGTGATTATGCGCAGAGGTCCACCCTATGAGCCAACCTCAGATCTCAACGCAGGAACACATGAATGCACATACATTTGCACACATCCAGAGATAAACTCACCCCAAAGAATCCAAATTCCAAGAAATCGAGCCGTGGCAATGTTTGCACACACATGTGATTATGCGCAGAGGTACACCCTACCAGCCAACCTCAGATCTCCACGCAAGCACACATGAATGCACATACATTTGCACACATCCAGAGATAAACTCACCCCAAAGAAACCAAATTCCAAGAAATCGAGCCTTGGCAATGCTTGCACACACATGTTATTATTCGCAGAGGTCAACCCTATGAGCCAACCTCAGATCTCCACGCAAGCACACATGAATGCACATACATTTGCACACATCCAAAGATAAACTCACCCCAAAGAATCCAAATTCCAAGAAATCCAGCCGTGGTAATGCTTGCACACACATGTGATTATGCGCAGAGGTCCACTCTACCAGCCAACCTCAGATCTCAGCGCAGGAACACATGAATGCACATACATTTGCACACATCCAGAAATAAACTCCCCCAGAGAAACCAAATTCCAAGAAATCGAGCCGTGGTAATGCTTGCACACACATGTGATTATGCGCAGAGGTCCACTCTACCAGCCAACCTCAGATCTCCACGCAAGCACACATGAATGCACATACATTTGCACACATCCAGAGATAAACTCACCCCAACGAATCCAAATTTCAAGAAATCGAGCCGTGGCAATGCTTGCACACACATGTGATTATGCGCAGAGGTCCACCCTACCAGCCAACCTCAGATCTCAACGCAGGAACACATGAATGCACATACATTTGCACACATCCAGAGATAAACTCCCCCTCAGAAACCAAATTCCAAGAAATCGAGCCGTGGCAATGCTTGCACACACATGTGATTATGCGCAGAGGTCCACCCTACCAGCCAACCTCAGATCTCCACGCAAGCACACATGAATGCACATACATTTGCACACATCCAGAGATAAACTCCCCCTCAGAAACCAAATTCCAAGAAATCGAGCCGTGGCAATACTTGCACACACATGTGATTATGCGCAGAGGTCCACCCTACCAGCCAACCTCAGAGCTCAACGCAAGAACACATGAATGCACATACATTTGCACACATTCAGAGATAAACTCACCCCAAAGAATCCAAATTCCAAGAAATCGAGCCGTGGCAATGCTTGCACACACATGTGATTATGCGCAGAGGTCCACCCTACCAGCCAACCTCAGAGCTCAACGCAAGAACACATGAATGCACATACATTTGCACACATCCAGAGATAAACTCCCCCTCAGAAACCAAATTTCAAGAAATCGAGCCGTGGCAATGCTTGCACACACATGTGATTATGCGCAGAGGTCCACCCTACCAGCCAACCTCAGATCTCAGCGCAGGAACACATGAATGCACATACATTTGGACACATCCAGAAATAAACTCCCGAAGAGAAACCAAATTCCAAGAAATCCAGCCGTGGCAATGCTTGCACACACATGTGATTATGCGCAGAGGTCCACCCTACCAGCCAACCTCAGATCTCAACGCAGGAACACATGAATGCACATACATTTGCACACATCCAGAAATAAACTCCCCCAGAGAAACCAAATTCCAAGATATCCAGAAATGGAAATGTTTACACACACATGTGATTATGCGCAGAGGTCCACCCTACCAGCCAACCTCAGAGCTCAACGCAAGAACACATGAATGCACATACATTTGCAAAAATTCAGAGATAAACTCCCCCTCAGAAACCAAATTCCAAGATATCCAGAAATGGAAATGTTTGCACACACATGTGATTATGCGCAGAGGTCCACCCTACCAGCCAACCTCAGATCTACACGCAGGCACACATGAATGCACATACATTTGCACACATCCAGAGATAAACTCCCCTCAGAAACCAAATTCCAAGAAATCGAGCTGTGGCAATGCTTGCACACACATGTGATTATGCGCAGAGGTCCCCCCTACCAGCCAACCTCAGATCTCAGCGCAGGAACACATGAATGCACATACATTTGCACACATCCAGAAATAAACTCCCCAAGAGAAACCAAATTCCAAGATATCCAGCCGTGGCAATGCTTGCACACACGTGATTATGCGCAGAGGTCCACCCTACCAGCCAACCTCAGATCTCCACGCAGGCACACATGAATGCACATACATTTGCACACATCCAGAGATAAACTCACCCCAACGAATCCAAATTCCAAGAAATCGAGCCGTGGCAATGCTTGCACACACATGTGATTATGCGCAGAGGTCCACCCTACCAGCCAACCTCAGATCTACACGCAAGCACACATGAATGCACAAACATTGGCACACATCCAGAGATAAACTCCCCCTCAGAAACCAAATTTCAAGAAATCGAGCCGTGGCAATGCTTGCACACACATGTGATTATGCGCAGAGGTCCACCCTACCAGCCAACCTCAGATCTCAGCGCAGGAACACATGAATGCACATACATTTGGACACATCCAGAAATAAACTCCCGAAGAGAAACCAAATTCCAAGAAATCCAGCCGTGGCAATGCTTGCACACACATGTGATTATGCGCAGAGGTCCACCCTACCAGCCAACCTCAGATCTCAACGCAGGAACACATGAATGCACATACATTTGCACACATCCAGAAATAAACTCCCCCAGAGAAACCAAATTCCAAGATATCCAGAAATGGAAATGTTTACACACACATGTGATTATGCGCAGAGGTCCACCCTACCAGCCAACCTCAGAGCTCAACGCAAGAACACATGAATGCACATACATTTGCAAAAATTCAGAGATAAACTCCCCCTCAGAAACCAAATTCCAAGATATCCAGAAATGGAAATGTTTGCACACACATGTGATTATGCGCAGAGGTCCACCCTACCAGCCAACCTCAGATCTACACGCAGGCACACATGAATGCACATACATTTGCACACATCCAGAGATAAACTCCCCTCAGAAACCAAATTCCAAGAAATCGAGCTGTGGCAATGCTTGCACACACATGTGATTATGCGCAGAGGTCCCCCCTACCAGCCAACCTCAGATCTCAGCGCAGGAACACATGAATGCACATACATTTGCACACATCCAGAAATAAACTCCCCAAGAGAAACCAAATTCCAAGATATCCAGCCGTGGCAATGCTTGCACACACGTGATTATGCGCAGAGGTCCACCCTACCAGCCAACCTCAGATCTACACGCAGGCACACATGAATGCACATACATTTGCACACATCCAGAGATAAACTCACCCCAACGAATCCAAATTCCAAGAAATCGAGCCGTGGCAATGCTTGCACACACATGTGATTATGCGCAGAGGTCCACCCTACCAGCCAACCTCAGATCTCAACGCAGGCACACATGAATGCACATACATTTGCACACATCCAGAAATAAACTCCCCCAGAGAAACCAAATTCCAAGAAATCGAGCCGTGGCAATGCTTGCACACACATGTGATTATGCGCAGAGGTCCACCCTACCAGCCAACCTCAGATCTCCACGCAAGCACACATGAATGCACATACATTTGCACACATCCAGAAATAAACTCCCCCAGA
This sequence comes from Rhamphochromis sp. 'chilingali', assembly GCF_963969265.1. Taxonomy (NCBI): domain Eukaryota; kingdom Metazoa; phylum Chordata; class Actinopteri; order Cichliformes; family Cichlidae; genus Rhamphochromis; species Rhamphochromis sp. 'chilingali'. The sequence continues at coordinate 2,256,779 of NC_137938.1, forward strand.
GAAACCAAATTCCAAGATATCCAGCCGTGGCAATGCTTGCACACACATGTGATTATGCGCAGAGGTCCACCCTACCAGCCAACCTCAGGTCTCAACGCAGGAACACATGAATGCACATACATTTGGACACATCCAGAAATAAACTCCCCAAGAGACCAAATTCCAAGAAATCCAGCCGTGGCAATGCTTGCACACACATGTGATTATGCGCAGAGGTCCACCCTACCAGCCAACCTCAGATCTCAACGCAGGAACACATGAATGCACATACATTTGCACACATCCAGAGATAAACTCACCCCAAAGAAACCAAATTCCAAGAAATCCAGCCGTGGCAATGTTTGCACACACATGTGATTATGCGCAGAGGTCCACCCTACCAGCCAACCTCAGATCTCTACACGCAGGCACACATGAATGCACATACATTTGCACACATCCAGAGATAAACTCCCCCTCAGAAACCAAATTCCAAGAAATCGAGCTGTGGCAATGCTTGCACACACATGTGATTATGCGCAGAGGTCCACCCTACCAGCCAACCTCAGATCTCAACGCAGGAACACATGAATGCACATACATTTGCACACATCCAGAGATAAACTCCCCAACAGAAACCAAATTCCAAGAAATCGAGCCGTGGCAATGCTTGCACACACATGTGATTATGCGCAGAGGTCCACCCTACCAGCCAACCTCAGATCTCCACGCAAGCACACATGAATGCACATACATTTGCACACATCCAGAGATAAACTCCCCCTCAGAAACCAAATTCCAAGAAATCGAGCTGTGGCAATGCTTGCACATACATGTGATTATGCGCAGAGGTCCACCCTACCAGCCAACCTCAGATCTCAACGCAGGAACACATGAATGCACATACATTTGCACACATCCAGAAATAAACTCCCCCAGAGAAACCAAATTCCAAGATATCCAGCCGTGGCAATGCTTGCACACACATGTGATTATGCGCAGAGGTCCACCCTACCAGCCAACCTCAGGTCTCAACGCAGGAACACATGAATGCACATACATTTGCACACATTCAGAGATAAACTCCCCCTCAGAAACCAAATTCCAAGATATCCAGAAATGGAAATGTTTGCACACACATGTGATTATGCGCAGAGGTCCACCCTACCAGCCCACCTCAGATCTCTACACTCAGGCACACATGAATGCACATACATTTGCACACATCCAGAGATAAACTCCCCCTCAGAAACCAAATTCCAAGAAATCGAGCTGTGGCAATGCTTGCACACACATGTTATTATTCGCAGAGGTCCACCCTACCAGCCAACCTCAGATCTCCACGCAAGCACACATGAATGCACATACATTTGCACACATCCAGAAACAAACTCCCCAAGAGAAACCAAATTCCAAGATATCCAGCCGTGGCAATGTTTGCACACACATGTGATTATGCGCAGAGGTCCACCCTACCAGCCAACCTCAGATCTCCACGCAAGCACAGATGAATGCACATACATTTGCACACATCCAGAGATAAACTCCCCAACAGAAACCAAATTCCAAGAAATCCAGCCGTGGCAATGCTTGCACACACATGTGATTATGCGCAGAGGTCCACCCTACCAGCCAACCTCAGATCTCCACGCAAGCACAGATGAATGCACATACATTTGCACACATCCAAAGATAAACTCCCCAACAGAAACCAAATTCCAAGAAATCCAGCCGTGGCAATGCTTGCACACACATGTGATTATGCGCAGAGGTCCACCCTACCAGCCAACCTCAGATCTCAACGCAGGAACACATGAATGCACATACATTTGCACACATTCAGAGATAAACTCCCCCAGAGAAACCAAATTCCAAGAAATCGAGCCGTGGCAATGCTTGCACACACATGTGATTATGCGCAGAGGTCCACCCTACCAGCCAACCTCAGATCTCAACGCAGGAACACATGAATGCACATACATTTGGACACATCCAGAAATAAACTCCCCAAGAGAAACCAAATTCCAAGAAATCCAGCCGTGGCAATGCTTGGACACACATGTGATTATGCGCAGAGGTCCACCCTACCAGCCAACCTCAGATCTACACGCAGGCACACATGAATGCACATACATTTGCACACATCCAGAGATAAACTCCCCTTCAGAAACCAAATTCCAAGAAATCGAGCCGTGGCAATGCTTGCACACACATGTGATTATGCGCAGAGGTCCACCCTACCAGCCAACCTCAGATCTACACGCAGGCACACATGAATGCACATACATTTGCACACATCCAGAGATAAACTCCCCTTCAGAAACCAAATTCCAAGAAATCGAGCCGTGGCAATGCTTGCACACACATGTGATTATGCGCAGAGGTCCACCCTACCAGCCAACCTCAGATCTCCACGCAAGCACGCATGAATGCACATACATTTGCACACATGCAGAGATAAACTCACCCCAAAGAATCCAAATTCCAAGAAATCGAGCCGTGGCAATGCTTGCACATACATGTGATTATGCGCAGAGGTCCACCCTACCAGCCAACCTCAGATCTCAACGCAAGAACACATGAATGCACATACATTTGCACACATTCAGAGATAAACTCCACCTCAGAAACCAAATTCCAAGATATCCAGAAATGGAAATGTTTGCACACACATGTGATTATGCGCAGAGGTCCACCCTACGAGCCAACCTCACATCTCAACGCAGGAACACATGAATGCACATACATTTTCACACATTCAGAGATAAACTCGCCCTCAGAAACCAAATTCGAAGATATCCAGAAATGGAAATGTTTGCACACACATGTGATTATGCGCAGAGGTCCACCCTACCAGCCAACCTCAGATCTCAGCGCAGGAACACATGAATGCACATACATTTGGACACATCCAGAAATAAACTCCCCAAGAGAAACCAAATTCCAAGATATCCAGCCGTGGCAATGCTTGCACACACATGTGATTATGCGCAGAGGTCCACCCTACCAGCCAACCTCAGATCTCAACGCAGGAACACATGAATGCACATACATTTGGACACATCCAGAAATAAACTCCCCAAGAGAAACCAAATTCCAAGAAATCCAGCTGTGGCAATGCTTGCACACACATGTGATTATGCGCAGAGGTCCACCCTACCAGCCAACCTCAGATCTCAACGCAGGAACACATGAATGCACATACATTTGCACACATCCAGAGATAAACTCCCCTTCAGAAACCAAATTCCAAGAAATCGAGCCGTGGCAATGCTTGCACACACATGTGATTATGCGCAGAGGTCCACCCTACCAGCCAACCTCAGATCTCCACGCAAACACACATGAATGCACATACATTTGCACACATGCAGAGATAAACTCACCCCAAAGAATCCAAATTCCAAGAAATCGAGCCGTGGCAATGCTTGCACATACATGTGATTATGCGCAGAGGTCCACCCTACCAGCCAACCTCAGATCTCAACGCAAGAACACATGAATGCACATACATTTGCACACATTCAGAGATAAACTCCACCTCAGAAACCAAATTCCAAGGTATCCAGAAATGGAAATGTTTGCACACACATGTGATTATGCGCAGAGGTCCACCCTACCAGCCAACCTCAGATCTACACGCAGGCACACATGAATGCACATACATTTGCACACATCCAGAGATAAACTCCCCCTCAGAAACCAAATTCCAAGAAATCGAGCTGTGGCAATGCTTGCACACACATGTGATTATGCGCAGAGGTCCACCCTACCAGCCAACCTCAGATCTCCACGCAAGAACACATGAATGCACATACATTTGCACACATCCAGAGATAAACTCCCCCTCAGAAACCAAATTCCAAGAAATCGAGCTGTGGCAATGCTTGCACACACATGTGATTATGCGCAGAGGTCCACCCTACCAGCCAACCTCAGATCTCCACGCAAGAACACATGAATGCACATACATTTGCACACATCCAGAGATAAACTTCCCCTCAGAAACCAAATTCCAAGAAATCGAGCTGTGGCAATGCTTGCACACACATGTGATTATGCGCAGAGGTCCACCCTACCAGCCAACCTCAGATCTCCACGCAAGAACACATGAATGCACAAACATTTGCACACATCCAGAAATAAACTCCCCCAGAGAAACCAAATTCCAAGACATCCAGCCGTGGCAATGCTTGCATACACATGTGATTATGCGCAGAGGTCCACCCTACCAGCCAACCTCAGATGTCAACGCAGGAACACATGAATGCACATACATTTGCACACATCCAGAAATAAACTCCCCCAGAGAAACCAAATTCCAAGATATCCAGAAATGGAAATGTTTGCACACACATGTGATTATGCGCAGAGGTCCACCCTACCAGCCAACCTCAGATCTCAACGCAGGAACACATGAATTCACATACATTTGCACACATCCAGAAATAAACTCCCCCAGAGAAACCAAATTCCAAGATATCCAGCCGTGGCAATGCTTGCACACACATGTGATTATGCGCAGAGGTCCACCCTATGAGCCAATCTCAGATCTCCACGCAAGCACAGATGAATGCACGTACATTTGCACACATCCAGAGATAAACTCCCCAACAGAAACCAAATTCCAAGAAATCGAGCCGTGGCAATGCTTGCACACACATGTGATTATGCGCAGAGGTCCACCCTACCAGCCAACCTCAGATCTCAACGCAAGAACACATGAATGCACATACATTTGCACACATTCAGAGATAAACTCCACCTCAGAAACCAAATTCCAAGATATCCAGAAATGGAAATGTTTGCACACACATGTGATTATGCGCAGAGGTCCACCCTACGAGCCAACCTCACATCTCAACGCAGGAACACATGAATGCACATACATTTTCACACATTCAGAGATAAACTCGCCCTCAGAAACCAAATTCCAAGATATCCAGAAATGGAAATGTTTGCACACACATGTGATTATGCGCAGAGTTCCACCCTACCAGCCAACCTCAGATCTCAGAGCAGGAACACATGAATGCACATACATTTGGACACATCCAGAAATAAACTCCCCAAGAGAAACCAAATTCCAAGATATCCAGCCGTGGCAATGCTTGCACACACATGTGATTATGCGCAGAGGTCCACCCTACCAGCCAACCTCAGATCTCAACGCAGGAACACATGAATGCACATACATTTGGACACATCCAGAAATAAACTCCCCAAGAGAAACCAAATTCCAAGAAATCCAGCCGTGGCAATTCTTGCACACACATGTGATTATGCGCAGAGGTCCACCCTACCAGCCAACCTCAGATCTCAACGCAGGAACACATGAATGCACATACATTTGCACACATCCAGAGATAAACTCCCCTTCAGAAACCAAATTCCAAGAAATCGAGCCGTGGCAATGCTTGCACACACATGTGATTATGCGCAGAGGTCCACCCTACCAGCCAACCTCAGATCTCCACGCAAGCACACATGAATGCACATACATTTGCACACATGCAGAGATAAACTCACCCCAAAGAATCCAAATTCCAAGAAATCCAGCCGTGGCAATGCTTGCACATACATGTGATTATGCGCAGAGGTCCACCCTACCAGCCAACCTCAGATCTCAACGCAAGAACACATGAATGCACATACATTTGCACACATCCAGAGATAAACTCCCTCTCAGAAACCAAATTCCAAGAAATCGAGCTGTGGCAATGCTTGCACACACATGTGATTATGCGCAGAGGTCCACCCTACCAGCCAACCTCAGATCTCCACGCAAGCAGACATGAATGCACAAACATTTGCACACATCCAGAAATAAACTCCCCCAGAGAAACCAAATTCCAAGATATCCAGCCGTGGCAATGCTTGCACACACATGTGATTATGCGCAGAGGTCCACCCTACCAGCAAACCTCAGATCTCAACGCAGGAACACATGAATGCACATACATTTGCACACATCCAGTGATAAACTCACTCCAAAGAAACCAAATTCCAAGATATCCAGAAATGGAAATGTTTGCACACACATGTGATTATGCGCAGAGGTACACCCTACCAGCCAACCTCAGATCTACACGCAGGAACACATGAATGCACATACATTTGCACACATCCAGAGATAATCTCCCCCTCAGAAACCAAATTCCAAGAAATCGAGCCGTGGCAATGTTTGCACACACATGTGATTATGCGCAGAGGTCCACCCTACCAGCCAACCTCAGATCTCTACACGCAGGCACACATGAATGCACATACATTTGCACACATCCAGAGATAAACTCCCCCTCAGAAACCAAATTCCAAGAAATCGAGCTGTGGCAATGCTTGCACACACATGTGATTATGCGCAGAGGTCCACCCTACCAGCCAACCTCAGATCTCAACGCAGGAACACATGAATGCACATACATTTGCACACATCCAGAGATAAACTCCCCAACAGAAACCAAATTCCAAGAAATCGAGCCGTGGCAATGCTTGCACACACATGTGATTATGCGCAGAGGTCCACCCTACCAGCCAACCTCAGATCTCCACGCAAGCACACATGAATGCACATACATTTGCACACATCCAGAGATAAACTCCCCCTCAGAAACCAAATTCCAAGAAATCGAGCTGTGGCAATGCTTGCACATACATGTGATTATGCGCAGAGGTCCACCCTACCAGCCAACCTCAGATCTCAACGCAGGAACACATGAATGCACATACATTTGCACACATCCAGAAATAAACTCCCCCAGAGAAACCAAATTCCAAGATATCCAGCCGTGGCAATGCTTGCACACACATGTGATTATGCGCAGAGGTCCACCCTACCAGCCAACCTCAGGTCTCAACGCAGGAACACATGAATGCACATACATTTGCACACATTCAGAGATAAACTCCCCCTCAGAAACCAAATTCCAAGATATCCAGAAATGGAAATGTTTGCACACACATGTGATTATGCGCAGAGGTCCACCCTACCAGCCCACCTCAGATCTCTACACTCAGGCACACATGAATGCACATACATTTGCACACATCCAGAGATAAACTCCCCCTCAGAAACCAAATTCCAAGAAATCGAGCTGTGGCAATGCTTGCACACACATGTTATTATTCGCAGAGGTCCACCCTACCAGCCAACCTCAGATCTCCACGCAAGAACACATGAATGCACATACATTTGCACACATCCAGAGATAAACTCCCCCTCAGAAACCAAATTCCAAGAAATCGAGCTGTGGCAATGCTTGCACACACATGTGATTATGCGCAGAGGTCCACCCTACCAGCCAACCTCAGATCTCCACGCAAGAACACATGAATGCACATACATTTGCACACATCCAGAGATAAACTTCCCCTCAGAAACCAAATTCCAAGAAATCGAGCTGTGGCAATGCTTGCACACACATGTGATTATGCGCAGAGGTCCACCCTACCAGCCAACCTCAGATCTCCACGCAAGAACACATGAATGCACAAACATTTGCACACATCCAGAAATAAACTCCCCCAGAGAAACCAAATTCCAAGACATCCAGCCGTGGCAATGCTTGCATACACATGTGATTATGCGCAGAGGTCCACCCTACCAGCCAACCTCAGATGTCAACGCAGGAACACATGAATGCACATACATTTGCACACATCCAGAAATAAACTCCCCCAGAGAAACCAAATTCCAAGATATCCAGAAATGGAAATGTTTGCACACACATGTGATTATGCGCAGAGGTCCACCCTACCAGCCAACCTCAGATCTCAACGCAGGAACACATGAATTCACATACATTTGCACACATCCAGAAATAAACTCCCCCAGAGAAACCAAATTCCAAGATATCCAGCCGTGGCAATGCTTGCACACACATGTGATTATGCGCAGAGGTCCACCCTATGAGCCAATCTCAGATCTCCACGCAAGCACAGATGAATGCACGTACATTTGCACACATCCAGAGATAAACTCCCCAACAGAAACCAAATTCCAAGAAATCGAGCCGTGGCAATGCTTGCACACACATGTGATTATGCGCAGAGGTCCACCCTACCAGCCAACCTCAGATCTCAACGCAAGAACACATGAATGCACATACATTTGCACACATTCAGAGATAAACTCCACCTCAGAAACCAAATTCCAAGATATCCAGAAATGGAAATGTTTGCACACACATGTGATTATGCGCAGAGGTCCACCCTACGAGCCAACCTCACATCTCAACGCAGGAACACATGAATGCACATACATTTTCACACATTCAGAGATAAACTCGCCCTCAGAAACCAAATTCCAAGATATCCAGAAATGGAAATGTTTGCACACACATGTGATTATGCGCAGAGGTCCACCCTACCAGCCAACCTCAGATCTCAGTGCAGGAACACATGAATGCACATACATTTGGACACATCCAGAAATAAACTCCCCAAGAGAAACCAAATTCCAAGAAATCCAGCCGTGGCAATGCTTGCACACACATGTGATTATGCGCAGAGGTCCACCCTACCAGCCAACCTCAGATCTCAACGCAGGAACACATGAATGCACATACATTTGGACACATCCAGAAATAAACTCCCCAAGAGAAACCAAATTCCAAGAAATCCAGCCGTGGCAATGCTTGCACACACATGTGATTATGCGCAGAGGTCCACCCTACCAGCCAACCTCAGATCTCAACGCAGGAACACATGAATGCACATACATTTGCACACATCCAGAGATAAACTCCCCTTCAGAAACCAAATTCCAAGAAATCGAGCCGTGGCAATGCTTGCACACACATGTGATTATGCGCAGAGGTCCACCCTACCAGCCAACCTCAGATCTCCACGCAAGCACACATGAATGCACATACATTTGCACACATGCAGAGATAAACTCACCCCAAAGAATCCAAATTCCAAGAAATCGAGCTGTGGCAATGCTTGCACACACATGTGATTATGCGCAGAGGTCCACCCTACCAGCCAACCTCAGATCTCCACGCAAGCAGACATGAATGCACAAACATTTGCACACATCCAGAAATAAACTCCCCCAGAGAAACCAAATTCCAAGATATCCAGCCGTGGCAATGCTTGCACACACATGTGATTATGCGCAGAGGTCCACCCTACCAGCAAACCTCAGATCTCAACGCAGGAACACATGAATGCACATACATTTGCACACATCCAGTGATAAACTCACTCCAAAGAAACCAAATTCCAAGATATCCAGAAATGGAAATGTTTGCACACACATGTGATTATGCGCAGAGGTACACCCTACCAGCCAACCTCAGATCTACACGCAGGAACACATGAATGCACATACATTTGCACACATCCAGAGATAATCTCCCCCTCAGAAACCAAATTCCAAGAAATCGAGCCGTGGCAATGTTTGCACACACATGTGATTATGCGCAGAGGTCCACCCTACCAGCCAACCTCAGATCTCTACACGCAGGCACACATGAATGCACATACATTTGCACACATCCAGAGATAAACTCCCCCTCAGAAACCAAATTCCAAGAAATCGAGCTGTGGCAATGCTTGCACACACATGTGATTATGCGCAGAGGTCCACCCTACCAGCCAACCTCAGATCTCAACGCAGGAACACATGAATGCACATACATTTGCACACATCCAGAGATAAACTCCCCAACAGAAACCAAATTCCAAGAAATCGAGCCGTGGCAATGCTTGCACACACATGTGATTATGCGCAGAGGTCCACCCTACCAGCCAACCTCAGATCTCCACGCAAGCACACATGAATGCACATACATTTGCACACATCCAGAGATAAACTCCCCCTCAGAAACCAAATTCCAAGAAATCGAGCTGTGGCAATGCTTGCACATACATGTGATTATGCGCAGAGGTCCACCCTACCAGCCAACCTCAGATCTCAACGCAGGAACACATGAATGCACATACATTTGCACACATCCAGAAATAAACTCCCCCAGAGAAACCAAATTCCAAGATATCCAGCCGTGGCAATGCTTGCACACACATGTGATTATGCGCAGAGGTCCACCCTACCAGCCAACCTCAGGTCTCAACGCAGGAACACATGAATGCACATACATTTGCACACATCCAGAGATAAACTTCCCCTCAGAAACCAAATTCCAAGAAATCGAGCTGTGGCAATGCTTGCACACACATGTGATTATGCGCAGAGGTCCACCCTACCAGCCAACCTCAGATCTCCACGCAAGAACACATGAATGCACAAACATTTGCACACATCCAGAAATAAACTCCCCCAGAGAAACCAAATTCCAAGACATCCAGCCGTGGCAATGCTTGCATACACATGTGATTATGCGCAGAGGTCCACCCTACCAGCCAACCTCAGATGTCAACGCAGGAACACATGAATGCACATACATTTGCACACATCCAGAAATAAACTCCCCCAGAGAAACCAAATTCCAAGATATCCAGAAATGGAAATGTTTGCACACACATGTGATTATGCGCAGAGGTCCACCCTACCAGCCAACCTCAGATCTCAACGCAGGAACACATGAATTCACATACATTTGCACACATCCAGAAATAAACTCCCCCAGAGAAACCAAATTCCAAGATATCCAGCCGTGGCAATGCTTGCACACACATGTGATTATGCGCAGAGGTCCACCCTATGAGCCAATCTCAGATCTCCACGCAAGCACAGATGAATGCACGTACATTTGCACACATCCAGAGATAAACTCCCCAACAGAAACCAAATTCCAAGAAATCGAGCCGTGGCAATGCTTGCACACACATGTGATTATGCGCAGAGGTCCACCCTACCAGCCAACCTCAGATCTCAACGCAAGAACACATGAATGCACATACATTTGCACACATTCAGAGATAAACTCCACCTCAGAAACCAAATTCCAAGATATCCAGAAATGGAAATGTTTGCACACACATGTGATTATGCGCAGAGGTCCACCCTACGAGCCAACCTCACATCTCAACGCAGGAACACATGAATGCACATACATTTTCACACATTCAGAGATAAACTCGCCCTCAGAAACCAAATTCCAAGATATCCAGAAATGGAAATGTTTGCACACACATGTGATTATGCGCAGAGTTCCACCCTACCAGCCAACCTCAGATCTCAGTGCAGGAACACATGAATGCACATACATTTGGACACATCCAGAAATAAACTCCCCAAGAGAAACCAAATTCCAAGATATCCAGCCGTGGCAATGCTTGCACACACATGTGATTATGCGCAGAGGTCCACCCTACCAGCCAACCTCAGATCTCAACGCAGGAACACATGAATGCACATACATTTGGACACATCCAGAAATAAACTCCCCAAGAGAAACCAAATTCCAAGAAATCCAGCCGTGGCAATGCTTGCACACACATGTGATTATGCGCAGAGGTCCACCCTACCAGCCAACCTCAGATCTCAACGCAGGAACACATGAATGCACATACATTTGCACACATCCAGAGATAAACTCCCCTTCAGAAACCAAATTCCAAGAAATCGAGCCGTGGCAATGCTTGCACACACATGTGATTATGCGCAGAGGTCCACCCTACCAGCCAACCTCAGATCTCCACGCAAGCACACATGAATGCACATACATTTGCACACATGCAGAGATAAACTCACCCCAAAGAATCCAAATTCCAAGAAATCGAGCTGTGGCAATGCTTGCACACACATGTGATTATGCGCAGAGGTCCACCCTACCAGCCAACCTCAGATCTCCACGCAAGCAGACATGAATGCACAAACATTTGCACACATCCAGAAATAAACTCCCCCAGAGAAACCAAATTCCAAGATATCCAGCCGTGGCAATGCTTGCACACACATGTGATTATGCGCAGAGGTCCACCCTACCAGCAAACCTCAGATCTCAACGCAGGAACACATGAATGCACATACATTTGCACACATCCAGTGATAAACTCACTCCAAAGAAACCAAATTCCAAGATATCCAGAAATGGAAATGTTTGCACACACATGTGATTATGCGCAGAGGTACACCCTACCAGCCAACCTCAGATCTACACGCAGGAACACATGAATGCACATACATTTGCACACATCCAGAGATAATCTCCCCCTCAGAAACCAAATTCCAAGAAATCGAGCCGTGGCAATGTTTGCACACACATGTGATTATGCGCAGAGGTCCACCCTACCAGCCAACCTCAGATCTCTACACGCAGGCACACATGAATGCACATACATTTGCACACATCCAGAGATAAACTCCCCCTCAGAAACCAAATTCCAAGAAATCGAGCTGTGGCAATGCTTGCACACACATGTGATTATGCGCAGAGGTCCACCCTACCAGCCAACCTCAGATCTCAACGCAGGAACACATGAATGCACATACATTTGCACACATCCAGAGATAAACTCCCCAACAGAAACCAAATTCCAAGAAATCGAGCCGTGGCAATGCTTGCACACACATGTGATTATGCGCAGAGGTCCACCCTACCAGCCAACCTCAGATCTCCACGCAAGCACACATGAATGCACATACATTTGCACACATCCAGAGATAAACTCCCCCTCAGAAACCAAATTCCAAGAAATCGAGCTGTGGCAATGCTTGCACATACATGTGATTATGCGCAGAGGTCCACCCTACCAGCCAACCTCAGATCTCAACGCAGGAACACATGAATGCACATACATTTGCACACATCCAGAAATAAACTCCCCCAGAGAAACCAAATTCCAAGATATCCAGCCGTGGCAATGCTTGCACACACATGTGATTATGCGCAGAGGTCCACCCTACCAGCCAACCTCAGGTCTCAACGCAGGAACACATGAATGCACATACATTTGCACACATTCAGAGATAAACTCCCCCTCAGAAACCAAATTCCAAGATATCCAGAAATGGAAATGTTTGCACACACATGTGATTATGCGCAGAGGTCCACCCTACCAGCCCACCTCAGATCTCTACACTCAGGCACACATGAATGCACATACATTTGCACACATCCAGAGATAAACTCCCCCTCAGAAACCAAATTCCAAGAAATCGAGCTGTGGCAATGCTTGCACACACATGTTATTATTCGCAGAGGTCCACCCTACCAGCCAACCTCAGATCTCGACGCAAGCACACATGAATGCACATACATTTGCACACATCCAGAGATAAACTCACACCAAAGAAACCACATTCCAAGAAATCGAGCCGTGGCAATGCTTGCACATACATGTGATTATGCGCAGAGGTCCACCCTACCAGCCAACCTCAGATCTACACGCAGGCACACATGAATGCACATATATTTGCACACATCCAGAGATAAACTCCCCCTCAGAAACCAAATTCCAAGAAATCGAGCCGTGGCAATGCTTGCACACACATGTGATTATGCGCAGAGGTCCACCCTACCAGCCAACCTCAGATCTCCACGCAAGCACACATGAATGCACATACATTTGCACACATCCAGAGATAAACTCCCCTTCAGAAACCAAATTCCAAGAAATCGAGCCTTGGCAATGCTTGCACACACATGTTATTATTCGCAGAGGTCAACCCTATGAGCCAACCTCAGATCTCCACGCAAGCACACATGAATGCACATACATTTGCAGACATCCAGAAATAAACTCCCCAAGAGAAACCAAATTCCAAGATATCCAGCCGTGGCAATGCTTGCACACACATGTGATTATGCGCAGAGGTCCACCCTACCAGCCAACCTCAGATCTACACGCAGGCACACATGAATGCACATACATTTGCACACATCCAGAGATAAACTCCCCAACAGAAACCAAATTCCAAGAAATCGAGCCGTGGCAATGCTTGCACACACATGTGATTATGCGCAGAGGTCCACCCTACCAGCCAACCTCAGATCTCCACGCAAGCACACATGAATGCACATACATTTGCACACATCCAGAGATAAACTCCCCCTCAGAAACCAAATTCCAAGAAATCGAGCTGTGGCAATGCTTGCACACACATGTGATTATGCGCAGAGGTCCACCCTACCAGCCAACCTCAGATCTCAACGCAGGAACACATGAATGCACATACATTTGCACACATCCAGAAATAAACTCCCCCAGAGAAACCAAATTCCAAGATATCCAGCCGTGGCAATGCTTGCACACACATGTGATTATGCGCAGAGGTCCACCCTACCAGCCAACCTCAGGTCTCAACGCAGGAACACATGAATGCACATACATTTGCACACATTCAGAGATAAACTCCCCCTCAGAAACCAAATTCCAAGATATCCAGAAATGGAAATGTTTGCACACACATGTGATTATGCGCAGAGGTCCACCCTACCAGCCCACCTCAGATCTCTACACTCAGGCACACATGAATGCACATACATTTGCACACATCCAGAGATAAACTCCCCCTCAGAAACCAAATTCCAAGAAATCGAGCTGTGGCAATGCTTGCACACACATGTTATTATTCGCAGAGGTCCACCCTACCAGCCAACCTCAGATCTCCACGCAAGCACACATGAATGCACATACATTTGCACACATCCAGAGATAAACTAACCCCAAAGAATCCAAATTCCAAGAAATCGAGCCGTGGCAATGTTTGCACACACATGTGATTATGCGCAGAGGTCCACCCTACCAGCCAACCTCAGATCTCCACGCAAGCACACATGAATGCACATACATTTGCACACATCCAGAGATAAACTCACCCCAAAGAATCCAAATTCCAAGAAATCGAGCCGTGGCAATGCTTGCACATACATGTGATTATGCGCAGAGGTCCACCCTACCAGCCAACCTCAGATCTACACGCAGGCACACATGAATGCACATACATTTGCACACATCCAGAGATAAACCCCCCTTCAGAAACCAAATTCCAAGAAATCGAACCGTGGCAATGCTTGCACACACATGTGATTATGCGCAGAGGTCCACCCTACCAGCCAACCTCAGATCTCAGCGCAGGAACAGATGAATGCACATACATTTGCACACATCCAGAAACAAACTCCCCAAGAGAAACCAAATTCCAAGATATCCAGCCGTGGCAATGTTTGCACACACATGTGATTATGCGCAGAGGTCCACCCTACCAGCCAACCTCAGATCTCAACGCAGGAACACATGAATGCACATACATTTGCACACATCCAGAGATAAACTCCCCCTCAGAAACCAAATTTCAAGAAATTGAGCCGTGGCAATTCTTGAACACACATGTGATTATGCGCAGAGGTCCACCCTACCAGCCAACCTCAGATCTCCACGCAAGCACAGATGAATGCACATACATTTGCACACATCCAGAAGTAAACTCCCCAAGAGAAACCAAATTCCAAGATATCCAGCCTTGGCAATGCTTGCACACACATGTGATTATGCGCAGAGGTCCACCCTACCAGCCAAACTCAGATCTCAACGCAGGAACACATGAATGCACATACATTTGGACACATCCAGAAATAAACTCCCCCAGAGAAACCAAATTCCAAGATATCCAGAAATGGAAATGTGATTATGCGCAGAGGTCCACCCTACCAGCCAACCTCAGATCTCCACGCAGAAATGGAAATGTGATTATGCGAAGAGATACACCCTACCAGCCAACCTCAGATCTCCACGCAAGCACACATGAATGCACATACATTTGCACACATCCAGTGATAAACTCACCCCAAAGAATCCAAATTCCAAGAAATCGAGCCGTGGCAATGCTTGCACATACATGTGATTATGCGCAGAGGTCCACCCTACCAGCCAACCTCAGAGCTCAACGCAAGAACACATGAATGCACATACATTTGCACACATTCAGAGATAAACTCCCCCTCAGAAACCAAATTCCAAGATATCCAGAAATGGAAATGTTTGCACACACATGTGATTATGCGCAGAGGTACACCCTACCAGCCAACCTCAGATCTACACGCAGGCACACATGAATGCACATACATTTGCACACATCCAGAGATAAACTCCCCCTCAGAAACCAAATTCCAAGAAATCGAGCTGTGGCAATGCTTGCACACACATGTGATTATGCGCAGAGGTCCACCCTACCAGCCAACCTCAGATCTCCACGCAAGCACACATGAATGCACAAACATTTGCACACATCCAGAAATAAACTCCCCCAGAGAAACCAAATTCCAAGATATCCAGAAATGGAAATGTTTGCACACACATGTGATTATGCGCAGAGGTCCACCCTACCAGCCAACCTCAGATCTCAACGCAGGAACACATGAATGCACATACATTTGCACACATTCAGAGATAAACTCCCCAACAGAAACCAAATTCCAAGATATCCAGAAATGGAAATGTTTGCACACACATGTGATTATGCGCAGAGGTCCACCCTACCAGCCAACCTCAGATCTCAACGCAGGAACACATGAATGCACATACATTTGCACACATCCAGAGATAAACTCAAGCCAAAGAAACCAAATTCCAAGAAATCGAGCCGTGGCAATGTTTGCACACACATGTGATTATGCGCAGAGGTCCACCCTACCAGCCAACCTCAGATCTACACGCAGGCACACATGAATGCACATACATTTGCACACATCCAGAGATAAACTCCCCTTCAGAAACCAAATTCCAAGAAATCCAGCCGTGGCAATGCTTGCACACACATGTGATTATGCGCAGAGGTCCACCCTACCAGCCAACCTCAGAGCTCAACGCAAGAACACATGAATGCACATACATTTGCACACATTCAGAGATAAACTCCCCCTCAGAAACCAAATTCCAAGATATCCAGAAATGGAAATGTTTGCACACACATGTGATTATGCGCAGAGGTCCACCCTACCAGCCAACCTCAGATCTACACGCAGGCACACATGAATGCACATACATTTGCACACATCCAGAGATAAACCCCCCTTCAGAAACCAAATTCCAAGAAATCGAGCCGTGGCAATGCTTGCACACACATGTGATTATGCGCAGAGGTCCACCCTACCAGCCAACCTCAGATCTCAGCGCAGGAACACATGAATGCACATACATTTGCACACATCCAGAAACAAACTCCCCAAGAGAAACCAAATTCCAAGATATCCAGCCGTGGCAATGTTTGCACACACATGTGATTATGCGCAGAGGTCCACCCTACCAGCCAACCTCAGATCTCCACGCAAGCACAGATGAATGCACATACATTTGCACACATCCAGAGATAAACTCCCCAACAGAAACCAAATTCCAAGAAATCCAGCCGTGGCAATGCTTGCACACACATGTGATTATGCGCAGAGGTCCACCCTACCAGCCAACCTCAGATCTCAACGCAGGAACACATGAATGCACATACATTTGGACACATCCAGAAATAAACTCCCCAAGAGAAACCAAATTCCAAGAAATCCAGCTGTGGCAATGCTTGCACACACATGTGATTATGCGCAGAGGTCCACCCTACCAGCCAACCTCAGATCTCAATGCAGGAACACATGAATGCACATACATTTGCACACATCCAGAGATAAACTCCCCTTCAGAAACCAAATTCCAAGAAATCGAGCCGTGGCAATGCTTGCACACACATGTGATTATGCGCAGAGGTCCACCCTACCAGCCAACCTCAGATCTCCACGCAAGCACACATGAATGCACATACATTTGCACACATGCAGAGATAAACTCACCCCAAAGAATCCAAATTCCAAGAAATCGAGCCGTGGCAATGCTTGCACATACATGTGATTATGCGCAGAGGTCCACCCTACCAGCCAACCTCAGATCTCAACGCAAGAACACATGAATGCACATACATTTGCACACATTCAGAGATAAACTCCACCTCAGAAACCAAATTCCAAGATATCCAGAAATGGAAATGTTTGCACACACATGTGATTATGCGCAGAGGTCCACCCTACCAGCCAACCTCAGATCTACACGCAGGCACACATGAATGCACATACATTTGCACACATCCAGAGATAAACTCCCCCTCAGAAAACAAATTCCAAGAAATCGAGCTGTGGCAATGCTTGCACACACATGTGATTATGCGCAGAGGTCCACCCTACCAGCCAACCTCAGATCTCCACGCAAGAACACATGAATGCACATACATTTGCACACATCCAGAGATAAACTCCCCCTCAGAAACCAAATTCCAAGAAATCGAGCTGTGGCAATGCTTGCACACACATGTGATTATGCGCAGAGGTCGACCCTACCAGCCAACCTCAGATCTCCACGCAAGAACACATGAATGCACATACATTTGCACACATCCAGAGATAAACTTCCCCTCAGAAACCAAATTCCAAGAAATCGAGCTGTGGCAATGCTTGCACACACATGTGATTATGCGCAGAGGTCCACCCTACCAGCCAACCTCAGATCTCCACGCAAGAACACATGAATGCACAAACATTTGCACACATCCAGAAATAAACTCCCCCAGAGAAACCAAATTCCAAGACATCCAGCCGTGGCAATGCTTGCATACACATGTGATTATGCGCAGAGGTCCACCCTACCAGCCAACCTCAGATGTCAACGCAGGAACACATGAATGCACATACATTTGCACACATCCAGAAATAAACTCCCCCAGAGAAACCAAATTCCAAGATATCCAGAAATGGAAATGTTTGCACACACATGTGATTATGCGCAGAGGTCCACCCTACCAGCCAACCTCAGATCTCAACGCAGGAACACATGAATTCACATACATTTGCACACATCCAGAAATAAACTCCCCCAGAGAAACCAAATTCCAAGATATCCAGCCGTGGCAATGCTTGCACACACATGTGATTATGCGCAGAGGTCCACCCTATGAGCCAATCTCAGATCTCCACGCAAGCACAGATGAATGCACGTACATTTGCACACATCCAGAGATAAACTCCCCAACAGAAACCAAATTCCAAGAAATCGAGCCGTGGCAATGCTTGCACACACATGTGATTATGCGCAGAGGTCCACCCTACCAGCCAACCTCAGATCTCAACGCAAGAACACATGAATGCACATACATTTGCACACATTCAGAGATAAACTCCACCTCAGAAACCAAATTCCAAGATATCCAGAAATGGAAATGTTTGCACACACATGTGATTATGCGCAGAGGTCCACCCTACGAGCCAACCTCACATCTCAACGCAGGAACACATGAATGCACATACATTTTCACACATTCAGAGATAAACTCGCCCTCAGAAACCAAATTCCAAGATATCCAGAAATGGAAATGTTTGCACACACATGTGATTATGCGCAGAGTTCCACCCTACCAGCCAACCTCAGATCTCAGTGCAGGAACACATGAATGCACATACATTTGGACACATCCAGAAATAAACTCCCCAAGAGAAACCAAATTCCAAGATATCCAGCCGTGGCAATGCTTGCACACACATGTGATTATGCGCAGAGGTCCACCCTACCAGCAAACCTCAGATCTCAACGCAGGAACACATGAATGCACATACATTTGCACACATCCAGTGATAAACTCACTCCAAAGAAACCAAATTCCAAGATATCCAGAAATGGAAATGTTTGCACACACATGTGATTATGCGCAGAGGTACACCCTACCAGCCAACCTCAGATCTACACGCAGGAACACATGAATGCACATACATTTGCACACATCCAGAGATAATCTCCCCCTCAGAAACCAAATTCCAAGAAATCGAGCCGTGGCAATGTTTGCACACACATGTGATTATGCGCAGAGGTCCACCCTACCAGCCAACCTCAGATCTCAACGCAGGAACACATGAATGCACATACATTTGCACACATCCAGAGATAAACTCCCCCTCAGAAACCAAATTTCAAGAAATCGAGCCGTGGCAATGCTTGCACACACATGTGATTATGCGCAGAGGTCCACCCTATGAGCCAACCTCAGATCTCCACGCAAGCACAGATGAATGCACATACATTTGCACACATCCAGAGATAAACTCCCCAACAGAAACCAAATTCCAAGAAATCGAGCCGTGGCAATGCTTGCACACACATGTGATTATGCGCAGAGGTCCACCCTACGAGCCAACCTCAGATCTCAACGCAGGAACACATGAATGCACATACATTTGCACACATCCAGAAATAAACTCCCCCAGAGAAACCAAATTCCAAGATATCCAGCCGTGGCAATGCTTGCACACACGTGATTATGCGCAGAGGTCCACCCTACCAGCCAACCTCAGATCTCAACGCAGGAACACATGAATGCACATACATTTGCACACATCCAGAGATAAACTCCCCCAGAGAAACCAAATTCCAAGAAATCGAGCCGTGGCAATGCTTGCACACACATGTGATTATGCGCAGAGGTCCACCCTACCAGCCAACCTCAGATCTCCACGCAAGGACACATGAATGCACATACATTTGCACACATCCAGAGATAAACTCACCCCAAAGAATCCAAATTCCAAGAAATCGAGCCGTGGCAATGCTTGCACATACATGTGATTATGCGCAGAGGTCCACCCTACCAGCCAACCTCAGATCTACACGCAGGCACACATGAATGCACATACATTTGCACACATCCAGAGATGAACCCCCCTTCAGAAACCAAATTCCAAGAAATCGAACCGTGGCAATGCTTGCACACACATGTGATTATGCGCAGAGGTCCACCCTACCAGCCAACCTCAGATCTCAGCGCAGGAACACATGAATGCACATACATTTGCACACATCCAGAAACAAACTCCCCAAGAGAAACCAAATTCCAAGATATCCAGCCGTGGCAATGTTTGCACACACATGTGATTATGCGCAGAGGTCCACCCTACCAGCCAACCTCAGATCTCAACGCAGGAACACATGAATGCACATACATTTGCACACATCCAGAAGTAAACTCCCCAAGAGAAACCAAATTCCAAGATATCCAGCCGTGGCAATGCTTGCACACACATGTGATTATGCGCAGAGGTCCACCCTACCAGCCAACCTCAGATCTCAACGCAGGAACACATGAATGCACATACATTTGGACACATCCACAAATAAACTCCCCCAGAGAAATCAAATTCAAAGATATCCAGAAATGGAAATGTGATTATGCGCAGAGGTCCACCCTACCAGCCAACCTCAGATCTCCACGCAAGCACACATGAATGCACATACATTTGCACACATCCAGAGATAAACTCCCCCTCAGAAACCAAATTCCAAGAAATCCAGCCGTGGCAATACTTGCACACACATGTGATTATGCGCAGAGGTCCACCCTACCAGCCAACCTCAGAGCTCAACGCAAGAACACATGAATGCACATACATTTGCACACATTCAGAGATAAACTCCCCCTCAGAAACCAAATTCCAAGATATCCAGAAATGGAAATGTTTGCACACACATGTGATTATGCGCAGAGGTCCACCCTACCAGCCAACCTCAGATCTACACGCAGGCACACATGAATGCACATACATTTGCACACATCCAGAGATAAACTCCCCAAGAGAAACCAAATTCCAAGAAATCGAGCCGTGGCAATGCTTGCACACACATGTGATTATGCGCAGAGGTCCACCCTACCAGCCAACCTCAGATCTCCACGCAAGCACAGATGAATGCACATACATTTGCACACATGCAGAGATAAACTCACCCCAAAGAATCCAAATTCCAAGAAATCGAGCCGTGGCAATGCTTGCACATACATGTGATTATGCGCAGAGGTCCACCCTACCAGCCAACCTCAAATCTCAACGCAAGAACACATGAATGCACATACATTTGCACACATTCAGAGATAAACTCCACCTCAGAAACCAAATTCCAAGAAATCGAGCCGTGGCAATGCTTGCACACACATGTGATTATGCGCAGAGGTCCACCCTACCAGCCAACCTCTGATCTCAGCGCAGGAACACATGAATGCACATACATTTGCACACATCCAGAAATAAACTCCCCCTCAGAAACCAAATTCCAAGAAATCGAGCCGTGGCAATGTTTGCACACACATGTGATTATGCGCAGAGGTACACCCTACCAGCCAACCTCAGATCTACACGCAGGCACACATGAATGCACATACATTTGCACACATCCAGAGATAAACTCCCCCTCAGAAACCAAATTCCAAGAAATCGAGCCGTGGCAATGTTTGCACACACATGTGATTATGCGCAGAGGTCCACCCTATCAGCCCACCTCAGATCTCCACGCAAGCACACATGAATGCACATACATTTGCACACATCCAGAAATAAACTCCCCCAGAGAAACCAAATTCCAAGATATCCAGCCGTGGCAATGCTTGCACACACATGTGATTATGCGCAGAGGTCCACCCTATGAGCCAATCTCAGATCTCCACGCAAGCACACATGAATGCACGTACATTTGCACACATCCAGAGATAAACTCCCCAACAGAAACCAAATTCCAAGAAATCGAGCCGTGGCAATGCTTGCACACACATGTGATTATGCGCAGAGGTCCACCCTACCAGCCAACCTCAGAGCTCAACGCAAGAACACATGAATGCACATACATTTGCACACATTCAGAGATAAACTCCACCTCAGAAACCAAATTCCAAGATATCCAGAAATGGAAATGTTTGCACACACATGTGATTATGCGCAGAGGTGCACCCTACCAGCCAACCTCAGATCTCCACGCAAGCACACATGAATGCACATACATTTGCACACATCCAGAAATAAACTCCCCCAGAGAAACCAAATTCCAAGACATCCAGCCGTGGCAATGCTTGCATACACATGTGATTATGCGCAGAGGTCCACCCTACCAGCCAACCTCAGATCTCAACGCAGGAACACATGAATGCACATACATTTGCACACATCCAGAAATAAACTCCCCCAGAGAAACCAAATTCCAAGATATCCAGAAATGGAAATGTTTGCAGACACATGTGATTATGCGCAGAGGTACACCCTACCAGCCAACCTCAGATCTACACGCAGGCACACATGAATGCACATACATTTGCACACATCCAGAAATAAACTCCCCCAGAGAAACCAAATTCCAGGATATACAGCCGTGGCAATGCTTGCACACACATGTGATTATGCGCAGAGGTCCACCCTATGAGCCAATCTCAGATCTCCACGCAAGCACAGATGAATGCACATACATTTGCACACATCCAGAGATAAACTCCCCAACAGAAACCAAATTCCAAGAAATCGAGCCGTGGCAATGCTTGCACACACATGTGATTATGCGCAGAGGTCCACCCTACCAGCCAACCTCAGATCTCAACGCAGGAACACATGAATGCACATACATTTGGACACATCCAGAAATAAACTCCCCCAGAGAAACCAAATTCCAAGATATCCAGAAATGGAAATGTTTTCACACACATGTGATTATGCGCAGAGGTCCACCCTACCAGCCAACCTCAGATCTACACGCAGGCACACATGAATGCACATACATTTGCACACATCCAGAGATAAACTCCCCTTCAGAAACCAAATTCCAAGAAATCGAGCCGTGGCAATGCTTGCACACACATGTGATTATGCGCAGAGGTCCACCCTACCAGCCAACCTCAGATCTCAGCGCAGGAACACATGAATGCACATACATTTGCACACATCCAGAGATAAACTCCCCCTCAGAAACCAAATTTCAAGAAATCGAGCCGTGGCAATGCTTGCACACACATGTGATTATGCGCAGAGGTCCACCCTACCAGCCAACCTCAGATCTCAGCGCAGGAACACATGAATGCACATACATTTGCACACATCCAGAGATAAACTCGCCAAGAGAAACCAAATTCCAAGATATCCAGAAATGTAAATGTTTGCACACACGTGTGATTATGCGCAGAGGTCCACCCTACCAGCCAACCTCAGATCTCCATGCAAGCACAGATGAATGCACATACATTTGCACACATCCAGAGATAAACTCCCCTTCAGAAACCAAATTTCAAGAAATCGAGCCGTGGCAATGCTTGCACACACATGTGATTATGCGCAGAGGTCCACCCTACCAGCCAACCTCAGATCTCAGCGCAGGAACACATGAATGCACATACATTTGCACACATCCAGAGATAAACTCGCCAAGAGAAACCAAATTCCAAGATATCCAGAAATGTAAATGTTTGCACACACGTGTGATTATGCGCAGAGGTCCACCCTACCAGCCCACCTCAGATCTCCACGCAAGCACACATGAATGCACAAACATTTGCACACATCCAGAAATAAACTCCCCCAGAGAAACCAAATTCCAAGACATCCAGCCGTGGCAATGCTTGCACACACATGTGATTATGCGCAGAGGTCCACCCTACCAGCCAACCTCAGATCTCAACGCAGGAACACATGAATGCACATACATTTGCACACATCCAGAAATAAACTCCCCCAGAGAAACCAAATTCCAAGATATCCAGAAATGGAAATGTTTGCACACACATGTGATTATGCGCAGAGGTACACCCTACCAGCCAACCTCAGATCTACACGCAGGCACACATGAATGCACATACATTTGCACACATCCAGAAATAAACTCCCCCAGAGAAACCAAATTCCAGGATATACAGCCGTGGCAATGCTTGCACACACATGTGATTATGCGCAGAGGTCCACCCTATGAGCCAATCTCAGATCTCCACGCAAGCACAGATGAATGCACATACATTTGCACACATCCAGAGATAAACTCCCCAACAGAAACCAAATTCCAAGAAATCGAGCCGTGGCAATGCTTGCACACACATGTGATTATGCGCAATGGTACACCCTACCAGCCAA
The DNA here is from genome assembly GCF_963969265.1 of Rhamphochromis sp. 'chilingali'. NCBI lineage: Eukaryota > Metazoa > Chordata > Actinopteri > Cichliformes > Cichlidae > Rhamphochromis > Rhamphochromis sp. 'chilingali'. The sequence goes on from NC_137938.1 coordinate 2,281,558, forward strand.
CCTCAGATCTACACGCAGGCACACATGAATGCACATACATTTGCACACATCCAGAAATAAACTCCCCCAGAGAAACCAAATTCCAGGATATACAGCCGTGGCAATGCTTGCACACACATGTGATTATGCGCAGAGGTCCACCCTATGAGCCAATCTCAGATCTCCACGCAAGCACAGATGAATGCACATACATTTGCACACATCCAGAGATAAACTCCCCTTCAGAAACCAAATTCCAAGAAATCGAGCCGTGGCAATGCTTGCACACACATGTGATTATGCGCAGAGGTCCACCCTACCAGCCAACCTCAGATCTCCATGCAAGCACAGATGAATGCACATACATTTGCACACATCCAGAGATAAACTCCCCCTCAGAAACCAAATTTCAAGAAATCGAGCCGTGGCAATGCTTGCACACACATGTGATTATGCGCAGAGGTCCACCCTACCAGCCAACCTCAGATCTCAGCGCAGGAACACATGAATGCACATACATTTGCACACATCCAGAGATAAACTCCCCCTCAGAAACCAAATTTCAAGAAATCGAGCCGTGGCAATGCTTGCACACACATGTGATTATGCGCAGAGGTCCACCCTACCAGCCAACCTCAGATCTCAGCGCAGGAACACATGAATGCACATACATTTGCACACATCCAGAGATAAACTCGCCAAGAGAAACCAAATTCCAAGATATCCAGAAATGTAAATGTTTGCACACACGTGTGATTATGCGCAGAGGTCCACCCTACCAGCCAACCTCAGATCTCCATGCAAGCACAGATGAATGCACATACATTTGCACACATCCAGAGATAAACTCCCCTTCAGAAACCAAATTTCAAGAAATCGAGCCGTGGCAATGCTTGCACACACATGTGATTATGCGCAGAGGTCCACCCTACCAGCCAACCTCAGATCTCAGCGCAGGAACACATGAATGCACATACATTTGCACACATCCAGAGATAAACTCGCCAAGAGAAACCAAATTCCAAGATATCCAGAAATGTAAATGTTTGCACACACGTGTGATTATGCGCAGAGGTCCACCCTACCAGCCCACCTCAGATCTCCACGCAAGCACACATGAATGCACATACATTTGCACACATCCAGAGATAAACTCCCCCTCAGAAACCAAATTCCAAGAAATCCAGCCGTGGCAATGCTTGCACACACATGTGATTATGCGCAGAGGTCCACCCTACCAGCCAACCTCAGATCTCAGCGCAGGAACACATGAATGCACATACATTTGCACACATCCAGAGATAAACTCGCCAAGAGAAACCAAATTCCAAGATATCCAGAAATGTAAATGTTTGCACACACGTGTGATTATGCGCAGAGGTCCACCCTACCAGCCCACCTCAGATCTCCACGCAAGCACACATGAATGCACATACATTTGCACACATCCAGAGATAAACTCCCCAACAGAAACCAAATTCCAAGAAATCCAGCCGTGGCAATGCTTGCACACACATGTGATTATGCGCATAGGTCCACCCTACCATCCAACCTCAGATTTCAGCGCAGGAACACATGAATGCACATACATTTGCACACATCCAGAGATAAACTCCCCCTCAGAAACCAAATTCCAAGAAATCGAGCTGTGGCAATGCTTGCACACACATGTGATTATGCGCAGAGGTCCACCCTACCAGCCAACCTCAGATCTCCACGCAAGCACACATGAATGCACAAACATTTGCACACATCCAGAAATAAACTCCCCCAGAGAAACCAAATTCCAAGAAATCGAGTTGTGGCAATGCTTGCACACACATGTGATTATGCGCAGAGGTCCACCCTACCAGCCAACCTCAGATCTCAACGCAGGAACACATGAATGCACATACATTTGCACACATCCAGAGATAAACTCCCCCAGAGAAACCAAATTCCAAGAAATCGAGCCGTGGCAATGCTTGCACACACATGTGATTATGCGCAGAGGTCCACCCTACCAGCCAACCTCAGATCTCCACGCAAGCACACATGAATGCACATACATTTGCACACATCCAGAGATAAACTCACCCCAAAGAATCCAAATTCCAAGAAATCGAGCCGTGGCAATGCTTGCACATACATGTGATTATGCGCAGAGGTCCACCCTACCAGCCAACCTCAGATCTACACGCAGGCACACATGAATGCACATACATTTGCACACATCCAGAGATAAACCCCCCTTCAGAAACCAAATTCCAAGAAATCGAACCGTGGCAATGCTTGCACACACATGTGATTATGCGCAGAGGTCCACCCTACCAGCCAACCTCAGATCTCAACGCAGGAACACATGAATGCACATACATTTGCACACATCCAGAGATAAACTCGCCAAGAGAAACCAAATTCCAAGATATCCAGAAATGTAAATGTTTGCACACACGTGTGATTATGCGCAGAGGTCCACCCTACCAGCCCACCTCAGATCTCCACGCAAGCACACATGAATGCACATACATTTGGACACATCCAGAGATAAACTCCCCCTCAGAAACCAAATTCCAAGAAATCCAGCCGTGGCAATGCTTGCACATACATGTGATTATGCGCAGAGGTCTACCCTACCAGCCAACCTCAGATCTACACGCAGGCACACATGAATGCACATACATTTGCACACATCCAGAGATAAACCCCCCTTCAGAAACCAAATTCCAAGAAATCGAACCGTGGCAATGCTTGCACACACATGTGATTATGCGCAGAGGTCCACCCTACCAGCCAACCTCAGATCTCAACGCAGGAACACATGAATGCACATACATTTGCACACATCCAGAGATAAACTCGCCAAGAGAAACCAAATTCCAAGATATCCAGAAATGTAAATGTTTGCACACACGTGTGATTATGCGCAGAGGTCCACCCTACCAGCCCACCTCAGATCTCCACGCAAGCACACATGAATGCACATACATTTGCACACATCCAGAGATAAACTCCCCCTCAGAAACCAAATTCCAAGAAATCCAGCCGTGGCAATGCTTGCACACACATGTGATTATGCGCAGAGGTCCACCCTACCATCCAACCTCAGATCTCAGCGCAGGAACACATGAATGCACATACATTTGCACACATCCAGAGATAAACTCCCCAACAGAAACCAAATTCCAAGAAATCGAGCCGTGGCAATGCTTGCACACACATGTGATTATGCGCAGAGGTCCACCCTACCAGCCAACCTCAGATCTCCATGCAAGCACAGACGAATGCACATACATTTGCACACATCCAGAGATAAACTCCCCCTCAGAAACCAAATTTCAAGAAATCGAGCCGTGGCAATGCTTGCACACACATGTGATTATGCGCAGAGGTCCACCCTACCAGCCAACCTCAGATCTCCACGCAAGCACACATGAATGCACATACATTTGCACACATCCAGAGATAAACTCCCCCTCAGAAACCAAATTCCAAGAAATCCAGCCGTGGCAATGCTTGCACACACATGTGATTATGCGCAGAGGTCCACCCTACCAGCCAACCTCAGATCTCCACGCAAGCACACATGAATGCACATACATTTGCACACATCCAGAGATAAACTCCCCCTCAGAAACCAAATTCCAAGAAATCCAGCCGTGGCAATGCTTGCACACACATGTGATTATGCGCAGAGGTCCACCCTACCAGCCAACCTCAGATCTCCACGCAAGCACACATGAATGCACAAACATTTGCACACATCCAGAGATAAACTCCCCCTCAGAAACCAAATTCCAAGAAATCGAGTTGTGGCAATGCTTGCACACACATGTGATTATGCGCAGAGGTCCACCCTACCAGCCAACCTCAGATCTCAACGCAGGAACACATGAATGCACATACATTTGCACACATCCAGTGATAAACTCACCCCAAAGAAACCAAATTCCAAGAAATCCAGCCGTGGCAATGTTTGCACACACATGTGATTATGCGCAGAGGTACACCCTACCAGCCAACCTCAGATCTACACGCAGGAACACATGAATGCACATACATTTGCACACATCCAGAGATAAACTCCCCCTCAGAAACCAAATTCCAAGAAATCGAGCCGTGGCAATGTTTGCACACACATGTGATTATGCGCAGAGGTCCACCCTACCAGCCAACCTCAGATCTCAACGCAGGAACACATGAATGCACATACATTTGCACACATCCAGAGATAAACTCCCCCTCAGAAACCAAATTTCAAGAAATCGAGCCGTGGCAATGCTTGCACACACATGTGATTATGCGCAGAGGTCCACCCTATGAGCCAACCTCAGATCTCCACGCAAGCACAGATGAATGCACATACATTTGCACACATCCAGAGATAAACTCCCCAACAGAAACCAAATTTCAAGAAATCGAGCCGTGGCAATGCTTGCACACACATGTGATTATGTGCAGAGGTCCACCCTACCAGCCAACCTCAGATCTCAGCGCAGGAACACATGAATGCACATACATTTGGACACATCCAGAAATAAACTCCCGAAGAGAAACCAAATTCCAAGAAATCCAGCCGTGGCAATGCTTGCACACACATGTGATTATGCGCAGAGGTCCACCCTACCAGCCAACCTCAGATCTCAACGCAGGAACACATGAATGCACATACATTTGCACACATCCAGAAATAAACTCCCCCAGAGAAACCAAATTCCAAGATATCCAGAAATGGAAATGTTTGCACACACATGTGATTATGCGCAGAGGTCCACCCTACCAGCCAACCTCAGAGCTCAACGCAAGAACACATGAATGCACATACATTTGCACACATTCAGAGATAAACTCGCCCTCAGAAACCAAATTCCAAGATATCCAGAAATGGAAATGTTTGCACACACATGTGATTATGCGCAGAGGTCCACCCTACCAGCCAACCTCAGATCTACACGCAGGCACACATGAATGCACATACATTTGCACACATCCAGAAATAAACTCCCCAAGAGAAACCAAATTCCAAGATATCCAGCCGTGGCAATGCTTGCACACACGTGATTATGCGCAGAGGTCCACCCTACCAGCCAACCTCAGATCTCAACGCAGGAACACATGAATGCACATACATTTGCACACATCCAGAGATAAACTCCCCCAGAGAAACCAAATTCCAAGAAATCGAGCCGTGGCAATGTTTGCACATACATGTGATTATGCGCAGAGGTCCACCCTACCAGCCAACCTCAGATCTCAACGCAGGAACACATGAATGCACATACATTTGGACACATCCAGAAATAAATTCCCCCAGAGAAAGCAAATTCCAAGATATCCAGAAATGGAAATGTGATTATGCGCAGAGGTCCACCCTACCAGCCAACCTCAGATCTCCACGCAAGCACACATGAATGCACATACATTTGCACACATCCAGAGATAAACTCCCCCTCAGAAACCAAATTCCAAGAAATCCAGCCGTGGCAATGCTTGCACACACATGTGATTATGCGCAGAGGTCCACCCTACCAGCCAACCTCAGAGCTCAACGCAAGAACACATGAATGCACATACATTTGCACACATTCAGAGATAAACGCCCCTTCAGAAACCAAATTCCAAGATATCCAGAAATGGAAATGTTTGCACACACATGTGATTATGCGCAGAGTTCCACCCTACCAGCCAACCTCAGATCTACACGCAGGCACACATGAATGCACATATATTTGCACACATCCAGAGATAAACCCCCCTTCAGAAACCAAATTCCAAGAAATCGAACCGTGGCAATGCTTGCACACACATGTGATTATGCGCAGAGGTCCACCCTACCAGCCAACCTCAGATCTCAGCGCAGGAACACATGAATGCACATACATTTGCACACATCCAGAAACAAACTCCCCAAGAGAAACCAAATTCCAAGATATCCAGCCGTGGCAATGTTTGCACATACATGTGATTATGCGCAGAGGTCCACCCTACCAGCCAACCTCAGATCTCCACGCAAGCACAGATGAATGCACATACATTTGCACACATCCAAAGATAAACTCCCCAACAGAAACCAAATTCCAAGAAATCCAGCCGTGGCAATGCTTGCACACACATGTGATTATGCGCAGAGGTCCACCCTACCAGCCAACCTCAGATCTCCACTCAAGCACAGATGAATGCACATACATTTGCACACATCCAAAGATAAACTCCCCAACAGAAACCAAATTCCAAGAAATCCAGCCGCGGCAAAGCTTGCACACACATGTGATTATGCGCAGAGGTCCACCCTACCAGCCAACCTCAGATCTCCACGCAAGCACACATGAATGCACATACATTTGCACACATGCAGAGATAAACTCACCCCAAAGAATCCAAATTCCAAGAAATCGAGCCGTGGCAATGCTTGCACATACATGTGATTATGCGCAGAGGTCCACCCTACCAGCCAACCTCAGATCTCAACGCAAGAACACATGAATGCACATACATTTGCACACATTCAGAGATAAACTCCACCTCAGAAACCAAATTCCAAGAAATCGAGCCGTGGCAATGCTTGCACACACATGTGATTATGCGCAGAGGTCCACCCTACCAGCCAACCTCAGATCTCAACGCAGGAACACATGAATGCACATACATTTGGACACATCCAGAAATAAACTCCCCAAGAGAAACCAAATTCCAAGATATCCAGCCGTGGCAATGCTTGCACACACATGTGATTATGCGCAGAGGTCCACCCTACCAGCCAACCTCAGATCTCAACGCAGGAACACATGAATGCACATACATTTGCACACATCCAGAGATAAACTCCCCTTCAGAAACCAAATTCCAAGAAATCGAGCCGTGGCAATGCTTGCACACACATGTGATTATGCGCAGAGGTCCACCCTACCAGCCAACCTCAGATCTCAACGCAGGAACACATGAATGCACATACATTTGGACACATCCAGAAAAAAACTCCCGAAGAGAAACCAAATTCCAAGAAATCCAGCCGTGGCAATGCTTGCACACACGTGTGATTATGCGCAGAGGTACACCCTACCAGCCCACACAGATCTCCACGCAAGCACAGATGAATGCACATACATTTGCACACATCCAGAAATAAACTCCCCCTCAGAAACCAAATTTCAAGAAATCGAGCCGTGGCAATTCTTGAACATACATGTGATTATGCGCAGAGGTCCACCCTACCAGCCAACCTCAGATCTCCACGCAAGCACAGATGAATGCACATACATTTGCACACATCCAGAGATAAACTCCCCAACAGAAACCAAATTCCAAGAAATCCAGCCGTGGCAATGCTTGCACACACATGTGATTATGCGCAGAGGTCCACCCTACCAGCCAACCTCAGATCTCAACGCAGGAACACATGAATGCACATACATTTGCACATTCAGAGATAAACTCCCCCAGAGAAACCAAATTCCAAGAAATCGAGCCGTGGCAATGCTTGCACACACATGTGATTATGCGCAGAGGTCCACCCTACCAGCCAACCTCAGATCTCAACGCAGGAACACATGAATGCACATACATTTGGACACATCCAGAAATAAACTCCCGAAGAGAAACCAAATTCCAAGAAATCCAGCCGTGGCAATGCTTGCACACACATGTGATTATGCGCAGAGGTCCACCCTACCAGCCAACCTCAGATCTACACGCAGGAACACATGAATGCACATACATTTGCACACATCCAGAGATAAACTCCCCTTCAGAAACCAAATTTCAAGAAATCGAGCCGTGGCAATGCTTGCACACACATGTGATTATGCGCAGAGGTCCACCCTACCAGCCAACCTCAGATCTCCACGCAAGCACACATGAATGCACATACATTTCCACACATGCAGAGATAAACTCACCCCAAAGAATCCAAATTCCAAGAAATCGAGCCGTGGCAATGCTTGCACATACATGTGATTATGCGCAGAGGTCCACCCTACCAGCCAACCTCAGATCTCAGCGCAGGAACACATGAATGCACATACATTTGGACACATCCAGAAATAAACTCCCCAAGAGAAACCAAATTCCAAGATATCCAGCCGTGGCAATGCTTGCACACACATGTGATTATGCGCAGAGGTCCACCCTACCAGCCAACCTCAGATCTCAACGCAGGAACACATGAATGCACATACATTTGGACACATCCAGAAATAAATTCCCCCAGAGAAAGGAAATTCCAAGATATCCAGAAATGGAAATGTGATTATGCGCAGAGGTCCACCCTACCAGCCAACCTCAGATCTCAGCGCAGGAACACATGAATGCACATACATTTGGACACATCCAGAAATAAACTCCCCAAGAGAAACCAAATTCCAAGATATCCAGCCGTGGCAATGCTTGCACACACATGTGATTATGCGCAGAGGTCCACCCTACCAGCCAACCTCAGAGCTCAACGCAAGAACACATGAATGCACATACATTTGCACACATTCAGAGATAAACGCCCCCTCAGAAACCAAATTCCAAGATATCCAGAAATGGAAATGTTTGCACACACATGTGATTATGCGCAGAGTTCCACCCTACCAGCCAACCTCAGATCTCAACGCAGGAACACATGAATGCACATACATTTGGACACATCCAGAAATAAACTCCCCAAGAGAAACCAAATTCCAAGAAATCCAGCCGTGGCAATGCTTGCACACACATGTGATTATGCGCAGAGGTCCACCCTACCAGCCAACCTCAGATCTCAACGCAGGAACACATGAATGCACATACATTTGCACACATCCAGAGATAAACTCCCCTTCAGAAACCAAATTCCAAGAAATCGAGCCGTGGCAATGCTTGCACACACATGTGATTATGCGCAGAGGTCCACCCTACCAGCCAACCTCAGATCTCAACGCAGGAACACATGAATGCACATACGTTTGCACACATTCAGAGATAAACTCCCCCAGAGAAACCAAATTCCAAGAAATCGAGCCGTGGCAATGCTTGCACACACATGTGATTATGCGCAGAGGTCCACCCTACCAGCCAACCTCAGATCTCAACGCAGGAACACATGAATGCAGATACATTTGGATACATCCAGAAATAAACTCCCCAAGAGAAACCAAATTCCAAGATATCCAGCCGTGGCAATGCTTGCACACACATGTGATTATGCGCAGAGGTCCACCCTACCAGCCAACCTCAGATCTCAACGCAGGAACACATGAATGCACATACATTTGCACACATCCAAAGATAAACTCCCCAACAGAAACCAAATTCCAAGAAATCCAGCCGTGGCAATGCTTGCACACACATGTGATTATGCGCAGAGGTCCACCCTACCAGCCAACCTCAGATCTCAACGCAGGAACACATGAATGCACATACATTTGCACACATTCAGAGATAAACTCCCCCAGAGAAACCAAATTCCAAGAAATCGAGCCGTGGCAATGCTTGCACACACATGTGATTATGCGCAGAGGTCCACCCTACCAGCCAACCTCAGATCTCAACGCAGGAACACATGAATGCACATACATTTGGACACATCCAGAAATAAACTCCCGAAGAGAAACCAAATTCCAAGAAATCCAGCCGTGGCAATGCTTGCACACACATGTGATTATGCGCAGAGGTCCACCCTACCAGCCAACCTCAGATCTCAACGCAGGAACACATGAATGCACATACATTTGCACACATCCAGAGATAAACTCCCCTTCAGAAACCAAATTTCAAGAAATCGAGCCGTGGCAATGCTTGCACACACATGTGATTATGCGCAGAGGTCCACCCTACCAGCCAACCTCAGATCTCAACGCAGGAACACATGAATGCACATACATTTGCACACATCCAGAGATAAACTCCCCTTCAGAAACCAAATTCCAAGAAATCGAGCCGTGGCAATGCTTGCACACACATGTGATTATGCGCAGAGGTCCACCCTACCAGCCAACCTCAGATCTCCACGCAAGCACACATGAATGCACATACATTTGCACACATTCAGAGATAAACTCCCCAACAGAAACCAAATTCCAAGATATCCAGAAATGGAAATGTTTGCACACACATGTGATTATGCGCAGAGGTACACCCTACCAGCCAACCTCAGATCTCAACGCAGGCACACATGAATGCACATACATTTGCACACATCCAGAGATAAACTCCCCCTCAGAAACCAAATTCCAAGATATCCAGAAATGGAAATGTTTGCACACACATGTGATTATGCGCAGAGGTCCACCCTACCAGCCAACCTCAGATCTCAGCGCAGGAACACATGAATGCACATACATTTGCACACATCCAGAAACAAACTCCCCAAGAGAAACCAAATTCCAAGATATCCAGCCGTGGCAATGTTTGCACACACGTGTGATTATGCGCAGAGGTACACCCTACCAGCCCACACAGATCTCCACGCAAGCACAGATGAATGTACATACATTTGCACACATCCAGAGATAAACTCCCCCTCAGAAACCAAATTTCAAGAAATCGAGCCGTGGCAATTCTTGAACATACATGTGATTATGCGCAGAGGTCCACCCTACCAGCCAACCTCAGATCTCCACGCAAGCACAGATGAATGCACATACATTTGCACACATCCAAAGATAAACTCCCCAACAGAAACCAAATTCCAAGAAATCCAGCCGTGGCAATGCTTGCACACACATGTGATTATGCGCAGAGGTCCACCCTACCAGCCAACCTCAGATCTCCACGCAAGCACAGATGAATGCACATACATTTGCACACATCCAAAGATAAACTCCCCAACAGAAACCAAATTCCAAGAAATCCAGCCGTGGCAATGCTTGCACACACATGTGATTATGCGCAGAGGTCCACCCTACCAGCCAACCTCAGATCTCAACGCAGGAACACATGAATGCACATACATTTGCACACATTCAGAGATAAACTCCCCCAGAGAAACCAAATTCCAAGAAATCGAGCCGTGGCAATGCTTGCACACACATGTGATTATGCGCAGAGGTCCACCCTACCAGCCAACCTCAGATCTCAACGCAGGAACACATGAATGCACATACATTTGGACACATCCAAAGATAAACTCCCCAACAGAAACCAAATTCCAAGAAATCCAGCCGTGGCAATGCTTGCACACACATGTGATTATGCGCAGAGTTCCACCCTACCAGCCAACCTCAGATCTACACGCAGGCACACATGAATGCACATATATTTGCACACATCCAGAGATAAACCCCCCTTCAGAAACCAAATTCCAAGAAATCGAACCGTGGCAATGCTTGCACACACATGTGATTATGCGCAGAGGTCCACCCTACCAGCCAACCTCAGATCTCAGCGCAGGAACACATGAATGCACATACATTTGCACACATCCAGAAACAAACTCCCCAAGAGAAACCAAATTCCAAGATATCCAGCCGTGGCAATGTTTGCACACACGTGTGATTATGCGCAGAGGTACACCCTACCAGCCCACACAGATCTCCACGCAAGCACAGATGAATGCACATACATTTGCACACATCCAGAGATAAACTCCCCCTCAGAAACCAAATTTCAAGAAATCGAGCCGTGGCAATTCTTGAACATACATGTGATTATGCGCAGAGGTCCACCCTACCAGCCAACCTCAGATCTCCACGCAAGCACAGATGAATGCACATACATTTGCACACATCCAAAGATAAACTCCCCAACAGAAACCAAATTCCAAGAAATCCAGCCGTGGCAATGCTCGCACACACATGTGATTATGCGCAGAGGTCCACCCTACCAGCCAACCTCAGATCTCCACGCAAGCACAGATGAATGCACATACATTTGCACACATCCAAAGATAAACTCCCCAACAGAAACCAAATTCCAAGAAATCCAGCCGTGGCAATGCTTGCACACACATGTGATTATGCGCAGAGGTCCACCCTACCAGCCAACCTCAGATCTCAACGCAGGAACACATGAATGCACATACATTTGCACACATTCAGAGATAAACTCCCCCAGAGAAACCAAATTCCAAGAAATCGAGCCGTGGCAATGCTTGCACACACATGTGATTATGCGCAGAGGTCCACCCTACCAGCCAACCTCAGATCTCAACGCAGGAACACATGAATGCAGATACATTTGGACACATCCAGAAATAAACTCCCCAAGAGAAACCAAATTCCAAGAAATCCAGCCGTGGCAATGCTTGCACACACATGTGATTATGCGCAGAGGTCCACCCTACCAGCCAACCTCAGATCTCAACGCAGGAACACATGAATGCACATACATTTGCACACATCCAGAGATAAACTCCCCTTCAGAAACCAAATTTCAAGAAATCGAGCCGTGGCAATGCTTGCACACACATGTGATTATGCGCAGAGGTCCACCCTACCAGCCAACCTCAGATCTCCACGCAAGCACACATGAATGCACATACATTTGCACACATGCAGAGATAAACTCACCCCAAAGAATCCAAATTCCAAGAAATCGAGCCGTGGCAATGCTTGCACATACATGTGATTATGCGCAGAGGTCCACCCTACCAGCCAACCTCAGATCTCAACGCAGGAACACATGAATGCACATACATTTGCACACATCCAAAGATAAACTCCCCAACACAAACCAAATTCCAAGAAATCCAGCCGTGGCAATGCTTGCACACACATGTGATTATGCGCAGAGGTCCACCCTACCAGCCAAACTCAGATCTCAACGCAGGAACACATGAATGCACATACATTTGCACACATTCAGAGATAAACTCCCCCAGAGAAACCAAATTCCAAGAAATAGAGCCGTGGCAATGCTTGCACACACATGTGATTATGCGCAGAGGTCCACCCTACCAGCCAACCTCAGATCTCCACGCAAGCACACATGAATGCACAAACATTTGCACACATCCAGAGATAAACTCCCCCTCAGAAACCAAATTCCAAGAAATCGAGTTGTGGCAATGCTTGCACACACATGTGATTATGCGCAGAGGTCCACCCTACCAGCCAACCTCAGATCTCAACGCAGGAACACATGAATGCACATACATTTGCACACATCCAGTGATAAACTCACCCCAAAGAAACCAAATTCCAAGAAATCCAGCCGTGGCAATGTTTGCACACACATGTGATTATGCGCAGAGGTACACCCTACCAGCCAACCTCAGATCTACACGCAGGAACACATGAATGCACATACATTTGCACACATCCAGAGATAAACTCCCCCTCAGAAACCAAATTCCAAGAAATCGAGCCGTGGCAATGTTTGCACACACATGTGATTATGCGCAGAGGTCCACCCTACCAGCCAACCTCAGATCTCAACGCAGGAACACATGAATGCACATACATTTGCACACATCCAGAGATAAACTCCCCCTCAGAAACCAAATTTCAAGAAATCGAGCCGTGGCAATGCTTGCACACACATGTGATTATGCGCAGAGGTCCACCCTATGAGCCAACCTCAGATCTCCACGCAAGCACAGATGAATGCACATACATTTGCACACATCCAGAGATAAACTCCCCAACAGAAACCAAATTTCAAGAAATCGAGCCGTGGCAATGCTTGCACACACATGTGATTATGTGCAGAGGTCCACCCTACCAGCCAACCTCAGATCTACACGCAGGCACACATGAATGCACATACATTTGCACACATCCAGAAATAAACTCCCCAAGAGAAACCAAATTCCAAGATATCCAGCCGTGGCAATGCTTGCACACACGTGATTATGCGCAGAGGTCCACCCTACCAGCCAACCTCAGATCTCAACGCAGGAACACATGAATGCACATACATTTGCACACATCCAGAGATAAACTCCCCCAGAGAAACCAAATTCCAAGAAATCGAGCCGTGGCAATGCTTGCACACACATGTGATTATGCGCAGAGGTCCACCCTACCAGCCAACCTCAGATCTCCACGCAAGCACACATGAATGCACATACATTTGCACACATCCAGAGATAAACTCACCCCAAAGAATCCAAATTCCAAGAAATCGAGCCGTGGCAATGTTTGCACATACATGTGATTATGCGCAGAGGTCCACCCTACCAGCCAACCTCAGATCTCAACGCAGGAACACATGAATGCACATACATTTGGACACATCCAGAAATAAATTCCCCCAGAGAAAGCAAATTCCAAGATATCCAGAAATGGAAATGTGATTATGCGCAGAGGTCCACCCTACCAGCCAACCTCAGATCTCCACGCAAGCACACATGAATGCACATACATTTGCACACATCCAGAGATAAACTCCCCCTCAGAAACCAAATTCCAAGAAATCCAGCCGTGGCAATGCTTGCACACACATGTGATTATGCGCAGAGGTCCACCCTACCAGCCAACCTCAGAGCTCAACGCAAGAACACATGAATGCACATACATTTGCACACATTCAGAGATAAACGCCCCTTCAGAAACCAAATTCCAAGATATCCAGAAATGGAAATGTTTGCACACACATGTGATTATGCGCAGAGTTCCACCCTACCAGCCAACCTCAGATCTACACGCAGGCACACATGAATGCACATATATTTGCACACATCCAGAGATAAACCCCCCTTCAGAAACCAAATTCCAAGAAATCGAACCGTGGCAATGCTTGCACACACATGTGATTATGCGCAGAGGTCCACCCTACCAGCCAACCTCAGATCTCAGCGCAGGAACACATGAATGCACATACATTTGCACACATCCAGAAACAAACTCCCCAAGAGAAACCAAATTCCAAGATATCCAGCCGTGGCAATGTTTGCACACACGTGTGATTATGCGCAGAGGTACACCCTACCAGCCCACACAGATCTCCACGCAAGCACAGATGAATGCACATACATTTGCACACATCCAGAGATAAACTCCCCCTCAGAAACCAAATTTCAAGAAATCGAGCCGTGGCAATTCTTGAACATACATGTGATTATGCGCAGAGGTCCACCCTACCAGCCAACCTCAGATCTCCACGCAAGCACAGATGAATGCACATACATTTGCACACATCCAAAGATAAACTCCCCAACAGAAACCAAATTCCAAGAAATCCAGCCGTGGCAATGCTTGCACACACATGTGATTATGCGCAGAGGTCCACCCTACCAGCCAACCTCAGATCTCCACTCAAGCACAGATGAATGCACATACATTTGCACACATCCAGAGATAAACTCCCCCTCAGAAACCAAATTCCAAGAAATCCAGCCGCGGCAAAGCTTGCACACACATGTGATTATGCGCAGAGGTCCACCCTACCAGCCAACCTCAGATCTCCACGCAAGCACACATGAATGCACATACATTTGCACACATGCAGAGATAAACTCACCCCAAAGAATCCAAATTCCAAGAAATCGAGCCGTGGCAATGCTTGCACATACATGTGATTATGCGCAGAGGTCCACCCTACCAGCCAACCTCAGATCTCAACGCAAGAACACATGAATGCACATACATTTGCACACATTCAGAGATAAACTCCACCTCAGAAACCAAATTCCAAGAAATCGAGCCGTGGCAATGCTTGCACACACATGTGATTATGCGCAGAGGTCCACCCTACCAGCCAACCTCAGATCTCAGCGCAGGAACACATGAATGCACATACATTTGGACACATCCAGAAATAAACTCCCCAAGAGAAACCAAATTCCAAGATATCCAGCCGTGGCAATGCTTGCACACACATGTGATTATGCGCAGAGGTCCACCCTACCAGCCAACCTCAGATCTCAACGCAGGAACACATGAATGCACATACATTTGCACACATCCAGAGATAAACTCCCCTTCAGAAACCAAATTCCAAGAAATCGAGCCGTGGCAATGCTTGCACACACATGTGATTATGCGCAGAGGTCCACCCTACCAGCCAACCTCAGATCTCAACGCAGGAACACATGAATGCACATACATTTGGACACATCCAGAAAAAAACTCCCGAAGAGAAACCAAATTCCAAGAAATCCAGCCGTGGCAATGCTTGCACACACGTGTGATTATGCGCAGAGGTACACCCTACCAGCCCACACAGATCTCCACGCAAGCACAGATGAATGCACATACATTTGCACACATCCAGAGATAAACTCCCCCTCAGAAACCAAATTTCAAGAAATCGAGCCGTGGCAATTCTTGAACATACATGTGATTATGCGCAGAGGTCCACCCTACCAGCCAACCTCAGATCTCCACGCAAGCACAGATGAATGCACATACATTTGCACACATCCAGAGATAAACTCCCCAACAGAAACCAAATTCCAAGAAATCCAGCCGTGGCAATGCTTGCACACACATGTGATTATGCGCAGAGGTCCACCCTACCAGCCAACCTCAGATCTCCACGCAAGCACAGATGAATGCACATACATTTGCACACATCCAAAGATAAACTCCCCAACAGAAACCAAATTCCAAGAAATCCAGCCGTGGCAATGCTTGCACACACATGTGATTATGCGCAGAGGTCCACCCTACCAGCCAACCTCAGATCTCAACGCAGGAACACATGAATGCACATACATTTGCACATTCAGAGATAAACTCCCCCACAGAAACCAAATTCCAAGAAATCGAGCCGTGGCAATGCTTGCACACACATGTGATTATGCGCAGAGGTCCACCCTACCAGCCAACCTCAGATCTCAACGCAGGAACACATGAATGCACATACATTTGGACACATCCAGAAATAAACTCCCGAAGAGAAACCAAATTCCAAGAAATCCAGCCGTGGCAATGCTTGCACACACATGTGATTATGCGCAGAGGTCCACCCTACCAGCCAACCTCAGATCTACACGCAGGAACACATGAATGCACATACATTTGCACACATCCAGAGATAAACTCCCCTTCAGAAACCAAATTTCAAGAAATCGAGCCGTGGCAATGCTTGCACACACATGTGATTATGCGCAGAGGTCCACCCTACCAGCCAACCTCAGATCTCCACGCAAGCACACATGAATGCACATACATTTCCACACATGCAGAGATAAACTCACCCCAAAGAATCCAAATTCCAAGAAATCGAGCCGTGGCAATGCTTGCACATACATGTGATTATGCGCAGAGGTCCACCCTACCAGCCAACCTCAGATCTCAGCGCAGGAACACATGAATGCACATACATTTGGACACATCCAGAAATAAACTCCCCAAGAGAAACCAAATTCCAAGATATCCAGCCGTGGCAATGCTTGCACACACATGTGATTATGCGCAGAGGTCCACCCTACCAGCCAACCTCAGATCTCAACGCAGGAACACATGAATGCACATACATTTGGACACATCCAGAAATAAATTCCCCCAGAGAAAGGAAATTCCAAGATATCCAGAAATGGAAATGTGATTATGCGCAGAGGTCCACCCTACCAGCCAACCTCAGATCTCAGCGCAGGAACACATGAATGCACATACATTTGGACACATCCAGAAATAAACTCCCCAAGAGAAACCAAATTCCAAGAAATCCAGCCGTGGCAATGCTTGCACACACATGTGATTATGCGCAGAGGTCCACCCTACCAGCCAACCTCAGATCTCAACGCAGGAACACATGAATGCACATACATTTGCACACATCCAGAGATAAACTCCCCTTCAGAAACCAAATTCCAAGAAATCGAGCCGTGGCAATGCTTGCACACACATGTGATTATGCGCAGAGGTCCACCCTACCAGCCAAACTCAGATCTCAACGCAGGAACACATGAATGCACATACATTTGCACACATTCAGAGATAAACTCCCCCAGAGAAACCAAATTCCAAGAAATCGAGCCGTGGCAATGCTTGCACACACATGTGATTATGCGCAGAGGTCCACCCTACCAGCCAACCTCAGATCTCAACGCAGGAACACATGAATGCACATACATTTGGACACATCCAGAAATAAACTCCCGAAAAGAAACCAAATTCCAAGAAATCCAGCCGTGGCAATGCTTGCACACACATGTGATTATGCGCAGAGGTCCACCCTACCAGCCAACCTCAGATCTCAACGCAGGAACACATGAATGCACATACATTTGCACACATCCAGAGATAAACTCCCCTTCAGAAACCAAATTTCAAGAAATCGAGCCGTGGCAATGCTTGCACACACATGTGATTATGCGCAGAGGTCCACCCTACCAGCCAACCTCAGATCTCCACGCAAGCACACATGAATGCACATACATTTGCACACATGCAGAGATAAACTCACCCCAAAGAATCCAAATTCCAAGAAATCGAGCCGTGGCAATGCTTGCACATACATGTGATTATGCGCAGAGGTCCACCCTACCAGCCAACCTCAGATCTCAGCGCAGGAACACATGAATGCACATACATTTGGACACATCCAGAAATAAACTCCCCAAGAGAAACCAAATTCCAAGATATCCAGCCGTGGCAATGCTTGCACACACATGTGATTATGCGCAGAGGTCCACCCTACCAGCCAACCTCAGATCTCAACGCAGGAACACATGAATGCACATACATTTGGACACATCCAGAAATAAACTCCCCAAGAGAAACCAAATTCCAAGAAATCCAGCCGTGGCAATGCTTGCACACACATGTGATTATGCGCAGAGGTCCACCCTACCAGCCAACCTCAGATCTCAACGCAGGAACACATGAATGCACATACATTTGCACACATCCAGAGATAAACTCCCCTTCAGAAACCAAATTCCAAGAAATCGAGCCGTGGCAATGCTTGCACACACATGTGATTATGCGCAGAGGTCCACCCTACCAGCCAACCTCAGATCTCCACGCAAGCACACATGAATGCACATACATTTGCACACATTCAGAGATAAACTCCCCAACAGAAACCAAATTCCAAGATATCCAGAAATGGAAATGTTTGCACACACATGTGATTATGCGCAGAGGTACACCCTACCAGCCAACCTCAGATCTACACGCAGGCACACATGAATGCACATACATTTGCACACATCCAGAGATAAACTCCCCCTCAGAAACCAAATTCCAAGATATCCAGAAATGGAAATGTTTGCACACACATGTGATTATGCGCAGAGGTCCACCCTACCAGCCAACCTCAGATCTCAGCGCAGGAACACATGAATGCACATACATTTGCACACATCCAGAAACAAACTCCCCAAGAGAAACCAAATTCCAAGATATCCAGCCGTGGCAATGTTTGCACACACGTGTGATTATGCGCAGAGGTACACCCTACCAGCCCACACAGATCTCCACACAAGCACAGATGAATGCACATACATTTGCACACATCCAGAGATAAACTCCCCCTCAGAAACCAAATTTCAAGAAATCGAGCCGTGGCAATTCTTGAACATACATGTGATTATGCGCAGAGGTCCACCCTACCAGCCAACCTCAGATCTCCACGCAAGCACAGATGAATGCACATACATTTGCACACATCCAAAGATAAACTCCCCAACAGAAACCAAATTCCAAGAAATCCAGCCGTGGCAATGCTTGCACACACATGTGATTATGCGCAGAGGTCCACCCTACCAGCCAACCTCAGATCTCCACGCAAGCACAGATGAATGCACATACATTTGCACACATCCAAAGATAAACTCCCCAACAGAAACCAAATTCCAAGAAATCCAGCCGTGGCAATGCTTGCACACACATGTGATTATGCGCAGAGGTCCACCCTACCAGCCAACCTCAGATCTCAACGCAGGAACACATGAATGCACATACATTTGCACACATTCAGAGATAAACTCCCCCAGAGAAACCAAATTCCAAGAAATCGAGCCGTGGCAATGCTTGCACACACATGTGATTATGCGCAGAGGTCCACCCTACCAGCCAACCTCAGATCTCAACGCAGGAACACATGAATGCACATACATTTGGACACATCCAGAAATAAACTCCCCAAGAGAAACCAAATTCCAAGAAATCCAGCCGTGGCAATGCTTGCACACACATGTGATTATGCGCAGAGGTCCACCCTACCAGCCAACCTCAGATCTCAACGCAGGAACACATGAATGCACATACATTTGCACACATCCAGAGATAAACTCCCCTTCAGAAACCAAATTCCAAGAAATCGAGCCGTGGCAATGCTTGCACACACATGTGATTATGCGCAGAGGTCCACCCTACCAGCCAACCTCAGATCTCCACGCAAGCACACATGAATGCACATACATTTGCACACATGCAGAGATAAACTCACCCCAAAGAATCCAAATTCCAAGAAATCGAGCCGTGGCAATGCTTGCACATACATGTGATTATGCGCAGAGGTCCACCCTACCAGCCAACCTCAGATCTCAACGCAAGAACACATGAATGCACATACATTTGCACACATTCAGAGATAAACTCCCCAACAGAAACCAAATTCCAAGATATCCAGAAATGGAAATGTTTGCACACACATGTGATTATGCGCAGAGGTCCACCCTACCAGCCAACCTCAGATCTACACGCAGGCACACATGAATGCACATACATTTGCACACATCCAGAGATAAACTCCCCCTCAGAAACCAAATTCCAAGAAATCGAGCTGTGGCAATGCTTGCACACACATGTGATTATGCGCAGAGGTCCACCCTACCAGCCAACCTCAGATCTCCACGCAGGCACACATGAATGCACAAACATTTGCACACATCCAGAAATAAACTCCCCCAGAGAAACCAAATTCCAAGATATCCAGAAATGGAAATGTTTGCACACACATGTGATTATGCGCAGAGGTCCACCCTACCAGCCAACCTCAGATCTCATCGCAGGAACACATGAATGCACATACATTTGCACACATCCAGAGATAAACTCACCCCAAAGAAACCAAATTCCAAGAAATCAAGCCGTGGCAATGTTTGCACACACATGTGATTATGCGCAGAGGTCCACCCTACCAGCCCACCTCAGATCTCCACGGAAGCACACATGAATGCACATACATTTGCACACATCCAGAAATAAACTCCCCCAGAGAAACCAAATTCCAAGATATCCAGCCGTGGCAATGCTTGCACACACATGTGATTATGCGCAGAGGTCCACCCTATGAGCCAATCTCAGATCTCCACGCAAGCACAGATGAATGCACGTACATTTGCACACATCCATAGATAAACTCACCCCAAACTAAACCAAATTCCAAGAAATCGAGCCGTGGCAATGTTTGCACACACATGTGATTATGCGCAGAGGTCCACCCTACCAGCCAACCTCAGATCTACACGCAGGCACACATGAATGCACATACATTTGCACACATCCAGAGATAAACTCCCCCTCAGAAACCAAATTCCAAGAAATCGAGCTGTGGCAATGCTTGCACACACATGTGATTATGCGCAGAGGTCCACCCTACCAGCCAACCTCAGATCTCAACGCAGGAACACATGAATGCACATACATTTGCAGACATCCAGAAATAAACTCCCCCAGAGAAACCAAATTCCAAGATATCCAGAAATGGAAATGTTTGCACACACATGTGATTATGCGCAGAGGTCCACCCTACCAGCCAACCTCAGATCTCAACGCAGGAACAGATGAATGCACACACATTTGCACACATTCAGAGATAAACTCCCCAACAGAAACCAAATTCCAAGATATCCAGAAATGAAAATGTTTGCACACACATGTGATTATGCGCAGAGGTCCACCCTACCAGCCAACCTCAGATCTCAACGCAGGAACACATGAATGCACATACATTTGCACACATCCAGAGATAAACTCACCCCAAAGAAACCAAATTCCAAGAAATCGAGCCGTGGCAATGTTTGCACACACATGTGATTATGCGCAGAGGTCCACCCTACCAGCCAACCTCAGATCTCAACGCAGGCACACATGAATGCACATACATTTGCACACATCCAGAGATAAACTCCCCCTCAGAAACCAAATTCCAAGAAATCCAGCCGTGGCAATGCTTGCACACACATGTGATTATGCGCAGAGGTCCACCCTACCAGCCAACCTCAGAGCTCAACGCAAGAACACATGAATGCACATACATTTGCACACATTCAGAGATAAACTCCCCCTCAGAAACCAAATTCCAAGATATCCAGAAATGGAAATGTTTGCACACACATGTGATTATGCGCAGAGGTCCACCCTACCAGCCAACCTCAGATCTACACGCAGGCACACATGAATGCACATACATTTGCACAAATCCAGAGATAAACCCCCCTTCAGAAACCAAATTCCAAGAAATCGAACCGTGGCAATGCTTGAACACACATGTGATTATGCGCAGAGGTCCACCCTACCAGCCAACCTCAGATCTCAACGCAGGAACACATGAATGCACATACATTTGCACACATCCAGAGATAAACTCCCCTTCAGAAACCAAATTCCAAGAAATCGAGCCGTGGCAATGCTTGCACACACATGTGATTATGCGCAGAGGTACACCCTACCAGCCCACACAGATCTCCACGCAAGCACAGATGAATGCACATACATTTGCACACATCCAGAGATAAACTCCCCAACAGAAACCAAATTCCAAGAAATCCAGCCGTGGCAATGCTTGCACACACATGTGATTATGCGCAGAGGTCCACCCTACCAGCCAACCTCAGATCTCAACGCAGGAACACATGAATGCACATACATTTGCACACATTCAGAGATAAACTCCCCCAGAGAAACCAAATTCCAAGAAATCGAGCCGTGGCAATGCTTGCACACACATGTGATTATGCGCAGAGGTCCACCCTACCAGCCAACCTCAGATCTCAACGCAGGAACACATGAATGCACATACATTTGGACACATCCAGAAATAAACTCCCGAAGAGAAACCAAATTCCAAGAAATCCAGCCGTGGCAATGCTTGCACACACATGTGATTATGCGCAGAGGTCCACCCTACCAGCCAACCTCAGATCTCAACGCAGGAACACATGAATGCACATACATTTGCACACATCCAGAGATAAACTCCCCTTCAGAAACCAAATTTCAAGAAATCGAGCCGTGGCAATGCTTGCACACACATGTGATTATGCGCAGAGGTCCACCCTACCAGCCAACCTCAGATCTCCACGCAAGCACACATGAATGCACATACATTTGCACACATTCAGAGATAAACTCCCCCAGAGAAACCAAATTCCAAGAAATCGAGCCGTGGCAATGCTTGCACACACATGTGATTATGCGCAGAGGTCCACCCTACCAGCCAACCTCAGATCTCAACGCAGGAACACATGAATGCACATACATTTGGACACATCCAGAAATAAACTCCCGAAGAGAAACCAAATTCCAAGATATCCAGCCGTGGCAATGCTTGCACACACATGTGATTATGCGCAGAGGTCCACCCTACCAGCCAACCTCAGATCTCAACGCAGGAACACATGAATGCACACACATTTGCACACATTCAGAGATAAACTCCCCAACAGAAACCAAATTCCAAGATATCTAGAAATGGAAATGTTTGCACACACATGTGATTATGTGCAGAGGTCCACCCTACCAGCCAACCTCAGATCTCAACGCAGGAACACATGAATGCACATACATTTGCACACATCCAGAGATAAACTCACCCCAAAGAAACCAAATTCCAAGAAATCGAGCCGTGGCAATGCTTGCACACACATGTGATTATGCGCAGAGGTCCACCCTACCAGCCAACCTCAGAGCTCAACGCAAGAACACATGAATGCACATACATTTGCACACATCCAGAGATAAACTCCCCTTCAGAAACCAAATTCCAAGAAATCGAGCCGTGGCAATGCTTGCACACACATGTGATTATGCGCAGAGGTACACCCTACCAGCCCACACAGATCTCCACGCAAGCACAGATGAATGCACATACATTTGCACACATCCAGAGATAAACTCCCCCTCAGAAACCAAATTTCAAGAAATCGAGCCGTGGCAATTCTTGAACATACATGTGATTATGCGCAGAGGTCCACCCTACCAGCCAACCTCAGATCTCCACGCAAGCACAGATGAATGCACATACATTTGCACACATCCAAAGATAAACTCCCCAACAGAAACCAAATTCCAAGAAATCCAGCCGTGGCAATGCTTGCACACACATGTGATTATGCGCAGAGGTCCACCCTACCAGCCAACCTCAGATCTCCACGCAAGCACAGATGAATGCACATACATTTCCACACATCCAAAGATAAACTCCCCAACAGAAACCAAATTCCAAGAAATCCAGCCGTGGCAATGCTTGCACACACATGTGATTATGCGCAGAGGTCCACCCTACCAGCCAACCTCAGATCTCAACGCAGGAACACATGAATGCACATACATTTGCACACATTCAGAGATAAACTCCCCCAGAGAAACCAAATTCCAAGAAATCGAGCCGTGGCAATGCTTGCACACACATGTGATTATGCGCAGAGGTCCACCCTACCAGCCAACCTCAGATCTCAACGCAGGCACACATGAATGCACATACATTTGCACACATCCAGAGATAAACTCCCCCTCAGAAACCAAATTCCAAGAAATCCAGCCGTGGCAATGCTTGCACACACATGTGATTATGCGCAGAGGTCCACCCTACCAGCCAACCTCAGAGCTCAACGCAAGAACACATGAATGCACATACATTTGCACACATTCAGAGATAAACTCCCCCTCAGAAACCAAATTCCAAGATATCCAGAAATGGAAATGTTTGCACACACATGTGATTATGCGCAGAGGTCCACCCTACCAGCCAACCTCAGATCTACACGCAGGCACACATGAATGCACATACATTTGCACAAATCCAGAGATAAACCCCCCTTCAGAAACCAAATTCCAAGAAATCGAACCGTGGCAATGCTTGAACACACATGTGATTATGCGCAGAGGTCCACCCTACCAGCCAACCTCAGATCTCAACGCAGGAACACATGAATGCACATACATTTGCACACATCCAGAGATAAACTCCCCTTCAGAAACCAAATTCCAAGAAATCGAGCCGTGGCAATGCTTGCACACACATGTGATTATGCGCAGAGGTACACCCTACCAGCCCACACAGATCTCCACGCAAGCACAGATGAATGCACATACATTTGCACACATCCAGAGATAAACTCCCCAACAGAAACCAAATTCCAAGAAATCCAGCCGTGGCAATGCTTGCACACACATGTGATTATGCGCAGAGGTCCACCCTACCAGCCAACCTCAGATCTCAACGCAGGAACACATGAATGCACATACATTTGCACACATTCAGAGATAAACTCCCCCAGAGAAACCAAATTCCAAGAAATCGAGCCGTGGCAATGCTTGCACACACATGTGATTATGCGCAGAGGTCCACCCTAGCAGCCAACCTCAGATCTCCACGCAAGCACACATGAATGCACATACATTTGCACACATGCAGAAATAAACTCACCCCAAAGAATCCAAATTCCAAGAAATCGAGCCGTGGCAATGCTTGCACATACATGTGATTATGCGCAGAGGTCCACCCTACCAGCCAACCTCAGAGCTCAACGCAAGAACACATGAATGCACATACATTTGCACACATTCAGAGATAAACTCCACCTCAGAAACCAAATTCCAAGATATCCAGAAATGGAAATGTTTGCACACACATGTGATTATGCGCAGAGGTCCACCCTACCAGCCAACCTCAGATCTACACGCAGGCACACATGAATGCACATACATTTGCACACATCCAGAGATAAACTCCCCCTCAGAAACCAAATTCCAAGAAATCGAGCCGTGGCAATGCTTGCACACACATGTGATTATGCGCAGAGGTCCACCCTACCAGCCAACCTCAGATCTCCACGCAAGCACACATGAATGCACAAACATTTGCACACATCCAGAAATAAACTCCCCCAGAGAAACCAAATTCCAAGACATCCAGCCGTGGCAATGCTTGCATACACATGTGATTATGCGCAGAGGTCCACCGTACCAGCCAACCTCAGATCTCAACGCAGGAACACATGAATGCACATACATTTGCACACATCCAGAGATAAACTCACCCCAAAGAAACCAAATTCCAAGAAATCGAGCCGTGGCAATGTTTGCACACACATGTGATTATGCGCAGAGGTCCACCCTACCAGCCAACCTCAGATCTCCACGCAAGCACACATGAATGCACATACATTTGCACACATCCAGAAATAAACTCCCCCAGAGAAACCAAATTCCAAGATATCCAGCCGAGGCAATGCTTGCACACACATGTGATTATGCGCAGAGGTCCACCCTATGAGCCAATCTCAGATCTCCACGCAAGCACAGATGAATGCACATACATTTGCACACATCCAGAGATAAACTCCCCAACAGAAACCAAATTCCAAGAAATCGAGCCGTGGCAATGCTTGCACACACATGTGATTATGCGCAGAGGTCCACCCTACCAGCCAACCTCAGATCTCAACGCAGGAACACATGAATACACATACATTTGCACACATTCAGAGATAAACTCCCCCAGAGAAACCAAATTCCAAGATATCCAGAAATGGAAATGTTTTCACACACATGTGATTATGCGCAGAGGTCCACCCTACCAGCCAACCTCAGATCTCAACGCAGGAACACATGAATGCACATACATTTGCACACATCCAGAGATAAACTCCCCCTCAGAAACCAAATTTCAAGAAATCGAGCCGTGGCAATTCTTGAACATACATGTGATTATGCGCAGAGGTCCACCCTACCAGCCAACCTCAGATCTCCACGCAAGCACAGATGAATGCACATACATTTGCACACATCCAGAAACAAACTCCCCAAGAGAAACCAAATTCCAAGACATCCAGCCGTGGCAATGTTTGCACACACATGTGATTATGCGCAGAGGTCCACCCTACCATCCAACCTCAGATCTCAACGCAGGAACACATGAATGCACATACATTTGCACACATCCAAAGATAAACTCCCCAACAGAAACCAAATTCCAAGATATCCAGCCGTGGCAATGTTTGCACACACATGTGATTATGCGCAGAGGTACACCCTACCAGCCCACACATTTCTCCACGCAAGCACAGATGAATGCACATACATTTGGACACATCCAGAAATAAACTCCCCAAGAGAAACCAAATTCCAAGAAATCCAGCCGTGGCAATGCTTGCACATACATGTGATTATGCGCAGAGGTCCACCCTACCAGCCAACCTCAGATCTCCACGCAAGCACACATGAATGCACATACATTTGCACACATGCATAAATAAACTCACCCCAAAGAATCCAAATTCCAAGAAATCGAGCCGTGGCAATGCTTGCACATACATGTGATTATGCGCAGAGGTCCACCCTACCAGCCAACCTCAGAGCTCAACGCAAGAACACATGAATGCACATACATTTGCACACATTCAGAGATAAACTCCACCTCAGAAACCAAATTCCAAGATATCCAGAAATGGAAATGTTTGCACACACATGTGATTATGCGCAGAGGTCCACCCTACCAGCCAACCTCAGATCTACACGCAGGCACACATGAATGCACATACATTTGCACACATCCAGAGATAAACTCACCCCAAAGAAACCAAATTCCAAGAAATCGAGCCGTGGCAATGTTTGCACACACATGTGATTATGCGCAGAGGTCCACCCTACCAGCCAACCTCAGATCTCCACGCAAGCACACATGAATGCACATACATTTGCACACATCCAGAAATAAACTCCCCCAGAGAAACCAAATTCCAAGATATCCAGCCGAGGCAATGCTTGCACACACATGTGATTATGCGCAGAGGTCCACCCTATGAGCCAATCTCTAATCTCCACGCAAGCACAGATGAATGCACATACATTTGCACACATCCAGAGATAAACTCCCCAACAGAAACCAAATTCCAAGAAATCGAGCCGTGGCAATGCTTGCACACACATGTGATTATGCGCAGAGGTCCACCCTACCAGCCAACCTCAGATCTCAACGGAGGAACACATGAATGCACATACATTTGGACACATCCAGAAATAAACTCCCCCTCAGAAACCAAATTCCAAGATATCCAGAAATGGAAATGTTTTCACACACATGTGATTATGCGCAGAGGTCCACCCTACCAGCCAACCTCAGATCTCAACGCAGGAACACATGAATGCACATACATTTGCACACATCCAGAGATAAACTCCCCCTCAGAAACCAAATTTCAAGAAATCGAGCCGTGGCAATTCTTGAACATACATGTGATTATGCGCAGAGGTCCACCCTACCAGCCAACCTCAGATCTCCACGCAAGCACAGATGAATGCACATACATTTGCACACATCCAGAAACAAACTCCCCAAGAGAAACCAAATTCCAAGACATCCAGCCGTGGCAATGTTTGCACACACATGTGATTATGCGCAGAGGTCCACCCTACCAGCCAACCTCAGATCTCAACGCAGGAACACATGAATGCACATACATTTGCACACATCCAAAGATAAAGTCCCCAACAGAAACCAAATTCCAAGAAATCCAGCCGTGGCAATGCTTGCACACACATGTGATTATGCGCAGAGGTCCACCCTACCAGCCAACCTCAGATCTCAACGCAGGAACACATGAATGCACATACATTTGCACACATCCAGAGATAAACTCACCCCAAAGAATCCAAATTCCAAGAAATCGAGCCGTGGCAATGCTTGCACACACATGTGATTATGCGCAGAGGTCCACCCTACCAGCCAACCTCAGAGCTCAACGCATGAACACATGAATGCACATACATTTGCACACATCCAGAGATAAACTCCCCAACAGAAACCAAATTCCAAGAAATCCAGCCGTGGCAATGCTTGCACACACATGTGATTATGCGCACAGGTCCACCCTACCATCCAACCTCAGATTTCAGCGCAGGAACACATGAATGCACATACATTTGCACACATCCAGAGATAAACTCCCCCTCAGAAACCAAATTCCAAGAAATCGAGCTGTGGCAATGCTTGCACACACATGTGATTATGCGCAGAGGTCCACCCCACCAGCCAACCTCAGATCTCAACGCAGGAACACATGAATGCACATACATTTGCACACATCCAGAGATAAACTCCCCCAGAGAAACCAAATTCCAAGAAATCGAGCCGTGGCAATGCTTGCACACACATGTGATTATGCGCAGAGGTCCACCCTACCAGCCAACCTCAGATCTCCACGCAAGCACACATGAATGCACATACATTTGCACACATCCAGAGATAAACTCACCCCAAAGAATCCAAATTCCAAGAAATCGAGCCGTGGCAATGCTTGCACATACATGTGATTATGCGCAGAGGTCCACCCTACCAGCCAACCTCAGAGCTCAACGCAAGAACACATGAATGCACATACATTTGCACACATCCAGAGATAAACTCCCCAACAGAAACCAAATTCCAAGAAATCCAGCCGTGGCAATGCTTGCACACACATGTGATTATGCGCAGAGGTCCACCCTACCATCCAACCTCAGATTTCAGCGCAGGAACACATGAATGCACATACATTTGCACACATCCAGAGATAAACTCCCCCTCAGAAACCAAATTCCAAGAAATCGAGCTGTGGCAATGCTTGCACATACATGTGATTATGCGCAGAGGTCCACCCTACCAGCCAACCTCAGATCTACACGCAAACACACATGAATGCACAAACATTTGCACACATCCAGAAATAAACTCCCCCAGAGAAACCAAATTCCAAGAAATCGAGCTGTGGCAATGCTTGCACACACATGTGATTATGCGCAGAGGTCCACCCTACCAGCCAACCTCAGATCTCAACGCAGGAACACATGAATGCACATACATTTGCACACATCCAGAGATAAACTCCCCCAGAGAAACCAAATTCCAAGAAATCGAGCCGTGGCAATGCTTGCACACACATGTGATTATGCGCAGAGGTCCACCCTACCAGCCAACCTCAGATCTCCACGCAAGCACACATGAATGCACATACATTTGCACACATCCAGAGATAAACTCACCCCAAAGAATCCAAATTCCAAGAAATCGAGCCGTGGCAATGCTTGCACACACATGTGATTATGCGCAGAGGTCCACCCTACCAGCCAACCTCAGATCTCAGCGCAGGAACACATGAATGCACATACATTTGCACACATCCAGAAACAAACTCCCCAAGAGAAACCAAATTCCAAGATATCCAGCCGTGGCAATGTTTGCACACACATGTGATTATGCGCAGAGGTACACCCTACCAGCCCACACATTTCTCCACGCAAGCACAGATGAATGCACATACATTTGGACACATCCAGAAATAAACTCCCCAAGAGAAACCAAATTCCAAGAAATCCAGCCGTGGCAATGCTTGCACATACATGTGATTATGCGCAGAGGTCCACCCTAGCAGCCAACCTCAGATCTCCACGCAAGCACACATGAATGCACATACATTTGCACACATGCAGAAATAAACTCACCCCAAAGAATCCAAATTCCAAGAAATCGAGCCGTGGCAATGCTTGCACATACATGTGATTATGTGCAGAGGTCCACCCTACCAGCCAACCTCAGATCTCCACGCAAGCACACATGAATGCACAAACATTTGCACACATCCAGAAATAAACTCCCCCAGAGAAACCAAATTCCAAGACATCCAGCCGTGGCAATGCTTGCATACACATGTGATTATGCGCAGAGGTCCACCGTACCAGCCAACCTCAGATCTCAACGCAGGAACACATGAATGCACATACATTTGCACACATCCAGAGATAAACTCACCCCAAAGAAACCAAATTCCAAGAAATCGAGCCGTGGCAATGTTTGCACACACATGTGATTATGCGCAGAGGTCCACCCTACCAGCCAACCTCAGATCTCCACGCAAGCACACATGAATGCACATACATTTGCACACATCCAGAAATAAACTCCCCCAGAGAAACCAAATTCCAAGATATCCAGCCGAGGCAATGCTTGCACACACATGTGATTATGCGCAGAGGTCCACCCTATGAGCCAATCTCAGATCTCCACGCAAGCACAGATGAATGCACATACATTTGCACACATCCAGAGATAAACTCCCCAACAGAAACCAAATTCCAAGAAATCGAGCCGTGGCAATGCTTGCACACACATGTGATTATGCGCAGAGGTCCACCCTACCAGCCAACCTCAGATCTCAATGCAGGAACACATGAATACACATACATTTGCACACATTCAGAGATAAACTCCCCCAGAGAAACCAAATTCCAAGATATCCAGAAATGGAAATGTTTTCACACACATGTGATTATGCGCAGAGGTCCACCCTACCAGCCAACCTCAGATCTCAACGCAGGAACACATGAATGCACATACATTTGCACACATCCAGAGATAAACTCCCCCTCAGAAACCAAATTTCAAGAAATCGAGCCGTGGCAATTCTTGAACATACATGTGATTATGCGCAGAGGTCCACCCTACCAGCCAACCTCAGATCTCCACGCAAGCACAGATGAATGCACATACATTTGCACACATCCAGAAACAAACTCCCCAAGAGAAACCAAATTCCAAGACATCCAGCCGTGGCAATGTTTGCACACACATGTGATTATGCGCAGAGGTCCACCCTACCAGCCAACCTCAGATCTCAACGCAGGAACACATGAATGCACATACATTTGCACACATCCAAAGATAAACTCCCCAACAGAAACCAAATTCCAAGATATCCAGCCGTGGCAATGTTTGCACACACATGTGATTATGCGCAGAGGTACACCCTACCAGCCCACACATTTCTCCACGCAAGCACAGATGAATGCACATACATTTGGACACATCCAGAAATAAACTCCCCAAGAGAAACCAAATTCCAAGAAATCCAGCCGTGGCAATGCTTGCACATACATGTGATTATGCGCAGAGGTCCACCCTACCAGCCAACCTCAGATCTCCACGCAAGCACACATGAATGCACATACATTTGCACACATGCAGAAATAAACTCACCCCAAAGAATCCAAATTCCAAGAAATCGAGCCGTGGCAATGCTTGCACATACATGTGATTATGCGCAGAGGTCCACCCTACCAGCCAACCTCAGAGCTCAACGCAAGAACACATGAATGCACATACATTTGCACACATTCAGAGATAAACTCCACCTCAGAAACCAAATTCCAAGATATCCAGAAATGGAAATGTTTGCACACACATGTGATTATGCGCAGAGGTCCACCCTACCAGCCAACCTCAGATCTACACGCAGGCACACATGAATGCACATACATTTGCACACATCCAGAGATAAACTCCCCCTCAGAAACCAAATTCCAAGAAATCGAGCCGTGGCAATGCTTGCACACACATGTGATTATGCGCAGAGGTCCACCCTACCAGCCAACCTCAGATCTCCACGCAAGCACAGATGAATGCACATACATTTGCACACATCCAGAAACAAACTCCCCAAGAGAAACCAAATTCCAAGACATCCAGCCGTGGCAATGTTTGCACACACATGTGATTATGCGCAGAGGTCCACCCTACCAGCCAACCTCAGATCTCAACGCAGGAACACATGAATGCACATACATTTGCACACATCCAAAGATAAAGTCCCCAACAGAAACCAAATTCCAAGAAATCCAGCCGTGGCAATGCTTGCACACACATGTGATTATGCGCAGAGGTCCACCCTACCAGCCAACCTCAGATCTCAACGCAGGAACACATGAATGCACATACATTTGCACACATCCAGAGATAAACTCACCCCAAAGAATCCAAATTCCAAGAAATCGAGCCGTGGCAATGCTTGCACACACATGTGATTATGCGCAGAGGTCCACCCTACCAGCCAACCTCAGAGCTCAACGCATGAACACATGAATGCACATACATTTGCACACATCCAGAGATAAACTCCCCAACAGAAACCAAATTCCAAGAAATCCAGCCGTGGCAATGCTTGCACACACATGTGATTATGCGCACAGGTCCACCCTACCATCCAACCTCAGATTTCAGCGCAGGAACACATGAATGCACATACATTTGCACACATCCAGAGATAAACTCCCCCTCAGAAACCAAATTCCAAGAAATCGAGCTGTGGCAATGCTTGCACACACATGTGATTATGCGCAGAGGTCCACCCCACCAGCCAACCTCAGATCTCAACGCAGGAACACATGAATGCACATACATTTGCACACATCCAGAGATAAACTCCCCCAGAGAAACCAAATTCCAAGAAATCGAGCCGTGGCAATGCTTGCACACACATGTGATTATGCGCAGAGGTCCACCCTACCAGCCAACCTCAGATCTCCACGCAAGCACACATGAATGCACATACATTTGCACACATCCAGAGATAAACTCACCCCAAAGAATCCAAATTCCAAGAAATCGAGCCGTGGCAATGCTTGCACATACATGTGATTATGCGCAGAGGTCCACCCTACCAGCCAACCTCAGAGCTCAACGCAAGAACACATGAATGCACATACATTTGCACACATCCAGAGATAAACTCCCCAACAGAAACCAAATTCCAAGAAATCCAGCCGTGGCAATGCTTGCACACACATGTGATTATGCGCAGAGGTCCACCCTACCATCCAACCTCAGATTTCAGCGCAGGAACACATGAATGCACATACATTTGCACACATCCAGAGATAAACTCCCCCTCAGAAACCAAATTCCAAGAAATCGAGCTGTGGCAATGCTTGCACATACATGTGATTATGCGCAGAGGTCCACCCTACCAGCCAACCTCAGATCTACACGCAAACACACATGAATGCACAAACATTTGCACACATCCAGAAATAAACTCCCCCAGAGAAACCAAATTCCAAGAAATCGAGCTGTGGCAATGCTTGCACACACATGTGATTATGCGCAGAGGTCCACCCTACCAGCCAACCTCAGATCTCAACGCAGGAACACATGAATGCACATACATTTGCACACATCCAGAGATAAACTCCCCCAGAGAAACCAAATTCCAAGAAATCGAGCCGTGGCAATGCTTGCACACACATGTGATTATGCGCAGAGGTCCACCCTACCAGCCAACCTCAGATCTCCACGCAAGCACACATGAATGCACATACATTTGCACACATCCAGAGATAAACTCACCCCAAAGAATCCAAATTCCAAGAAATCGAGCCGTGGCAATGCTTGCACACACATGTGATTATGCGCAGAGGTCCACCCTACCAGCCAACCTCAGATCTCAGCGCAGGAACACATGAATGCACATACATTTGCACACATCCAGAAACAAACTCCCCAAGAGAAACCAAATTCCAAGATATCCAGCCGTGGCAATGTTTGCACACACATGTGATTATGCGCAGAGGTACACCCTACCAGCCCACACATTTCTCCACGCAAGCACAGATGAATGCACATACATTTGGACACATCCAGAAATAAACTCCCCAAGAGAAACCAAATTCCAAGAAATCCAGCCGTGGCAATGCTTGCACATACATGTGATTATGCGCAGAGGTCCACCCTAGCAGCCAACCTCAGATCTCCACGCAAGCACACATGAATGCACATACATTTGCACACATGCAGAAATAAACTCACCCCAAAGAATCCAAATTCCAAGAAATCGAGCCGTGGCAATGCTTGCACATACATGTGATTATGTGCAGAGGTCCACCCTACCAGCCAACCTCAGATCTCCACGCAAGCACACATGAATGCACAAACATTTGCACACATCCAGAAATAAACTCCCCCAGAGAAACCAAATTCCAAGACATCCAGCCGTGGCAATGCTTGCATACACATGTGATTATGCGCAGAGGTCCACCGTACCAGCCAACCTCAGATCTCAACGCAGGAACACATGAATGCACATACATTTGCACACATCCAGAGATAAACTCACCCCAAAGAAACCAAATTCCAAGAAATCGAGCCGTGGCAATGTTTGCACACACATGTGATTATGCGCAGAGGTCCACCCTACCAGCCAACCTCAGATCTCCACGCAAGCACACATGAATGCACATACATTTGCACACATCCAGAAATAAACTCCCCCAGAGAAACCAAATTCCAAGATATCCAGCCGAGGCAATGCTTGCACACACATGTGATTATGCGCAGAGGTCCACCCTATGAGCCAATCTCAGATCTCCACGCAAGCACAGATGAATGCACATACATTTGCACACATCCAGAGATAAACTCCCCAACAGAAACCAAATTCCAAGAAATCGAGCCGTGGCAATGCTTGCACACACATGTGATTATGCGCAGAGGTCCACCCTACCAGCCAACCTCAGATCTCAATGCAGGAACACATGAATACACATACATTTGCACACATTCAGAGATAAACTCCCCCAGAGAAACCAAATTCCAAGATATCCAGAAATGGAAATGTTTGCACACACATGTGATTATGCGCAGAGGTCCACCCTACCAGCCAACCTCAGATCTCAACGCAGGAACACATGAATGCACATACATTTGCACACATCCAGAGATAAACTCCCCCTCAGAAACCAAATTTCAAGAAATCGAGCCGTGGCAATTCTTGAACATACATGTGATTATGCGCAGAGGTCCACCCTACCAGCCAACCTCAGATCTCCACGCAAGCACAGATGAATGCACATACATTTGCACACATCCAGAAACAAACTCCCCAAGAGAAACCAAATTCCAAGACATCCAGCCGTGGCAATGTTTGCACACACATGTGATTATGCGCAGAGGTCCACCCTACCAGCCAACCTCAGATCTCAACGCAGGAACACATGAATGCACATACATTTGCACACATCCAAAGATAAACTCCCCAACAGAAACCAAATTCCAAGATATCCAGCCGTGGCAATGTTTGCACACACATGTGATTATGCGCAGAGGTACACCCTACCAGCCCACACATTTCTCCACGCAAGCACAGATGAATGCACATACATTTGGACACATCCAGAAATAAACTCCCCAAGAGAAACCAAATTCCAAGAAATCCAGCCGTGGCAATGCTTGCACATACATGTGATTATGCGCAGAGGTCCACCCTACCAGCCAACCTCAGATCTCCACGCAAGCACACATGAATGCACATACATTTGCACACATGCAGAAATAAACTCACCCCAAAGAATCCAAATTCCAAGAAATCGAGCCGTGGCAATGCTTGCACATACATGTGATTATGCGCAGAGGTCCACCCTACCAGCCAACCTCAGAGCTCAACGCAAGAACACATGAATGCACATACATTTGCACACATTCAGAGATAAACTCCACCTCAGAAACCAAATTCCAAGATATCCAGAAATGGAAATGTTTGCACACACATGTGATTATGCGCAGAGGTCCACCCTACCAGCCAACCTCAGATCTACACGCAGGCACACATGAATGCACATACATTTGCACACATCCAGAGATAAACTCCCCCTCAGAAACCAAATTCCAAGAAATCGAGCCGTGGCAATGCTTGCACACACATGTGATTATGCGCAGAGGTCCACCCTACCAGCCAACCTCAGATCTCCACGCAAGCACACATGAATGCACAAACATTTGCACACATCCAGAAATAAACTCCCCCAGAGAAACCAAATTCCAAGACATCCAGCCGTGGCAATGCTTGCATACACATGTGATTATGCGCAGAGGTCCACCGTACCAGCCAACCTCAGATCTCAACGCAGGAACACATGAATGCACATACATTTGCACACATCCAGAGATAAACTCACCCCAAAGAAACCAAATTCCAAGAAATCGAGCCGTGGCAATGTTTGCACACACATGTGATTATGCGCAGAGGTCCACCCTACCAGCCAACCTCAGATCTCCACGCAAGCACACATGAATGCACATACATTTGCACACATCCAGAAATAAACTCCCCCAGAGAAACCAAATTCCAAGATATCCAGCCGAGGCAATGCTTGCACACACATGTGATTATGCGCAGAGGTCCACCCTATGAGCCAATCTCAGATCTCCACGCAAGCACAGATGAATGCACATACATTTGCACACATCCAGAGATAAACTCCCCAACAGAAACCAAATTCCAAGAAATCGAGCCGTGGCAATGCTTGCACACACATGTGATTATGCGCAGAGGTCCACCCTACCAGCCAACCTCAGATCTCAACGGAGGAACACATGAATGCACATACATTTGGACACATCCAGAAATAAACTCCCCCTCAGAAACCAAATTCCAAGATATCCAGAAATGGAAATGTTTTCACACACATGTGATTATGCGCAGAGGTCCACCCTACCAGCCAACCTCAGATCTCAACGCAGGAACACATGAATGCACATACATTTGCACACATCCAGAGATAAACTCCCCCTCAGAAACCAAATTTCGAGAAATCGAGCCGTGGCAATTCTTGAACATACATGTGATTATGCGCAGAGGTCCACCCTACCAGCCAACCTCAGATCTCCACGCAAGCACAGATGAATGCACATACATTT
Organism: Rhamphochromis sp. 'chilingali'; assembly: GCF_963969265.1. Lineage (NCBI taxonomy): Eukaryota > Metazoa > Chordata > Actinopteri > Cichliformes > Cichlidae > Rhamphochromis > Rhamphochromis sp. 'chilingali'. The sequence continues at coordinate 2,319,040 of NC_137938.1, forward strand.
GCACACATCCAGAAACAAACTCCCCAAGAGAAACCAAATTCCAAGACATCCAGCCGTGGCAATGTTTGCACACACATGTGATTATGCGCAGAGGTCCACCCTACCAGCCAACCTCAGATCTCAACGCAGGAACACATGAATGCACATACATTTGCACACATCCAAAGATAAACTCCCCAAAGAATCCAAATTCCAAGAAATCGAGCCGTGGCAATGCTTGCACACACATGTGATTATGCGCAGAGGTCCACCCTACCAGCCAACCTCAGAGCTCAACGCATGAACACATGAATGCACATACATTTGCACACATCCAGAGATAAACTCCCCCTCAGAAACCAAATTCCAAGAAATCGAGCTGTGGCAATGCTTGCACACACATGTGATTATGCGCAGAGGTCCACCCTACCAGCCAACCTCAGATCTCAATGCAGGAACACATGAATACACATACATTTGCACACATTCAGAGATAAACTCCCCCAGAGAAACCAAATTCCAAGATATCCAGAAATGGAAATGTTTTCACACACATGTGATTATGCGCAGAGGTCCACCCTACCAGCCAACCTCAGATCTCAACGCAGGAACACATGAATGCACATACATTTGCACACATCCAGAGATAAACTCCCCCTCAGAAACCAAATTTCAAGAAATCGAGCCGTGGCAATTCTTGAACATACATGTGATTATGCGCAGAGGTCCACCCTACCAGCCAACCTCAGATCTCCACGCAAGCACAGATGAATGCACATACATTTGCACACATCCAGAAACAAACTCCCCAAGAGAAACCAAATTCCAAGACATCCAGCCGTGGCAATGTTTGCACACACATGTGATTATGCGCAGAGGTCCACCCTACCAGCCAACCTCAGATCTCAACGCAGGAACACATGAATGCACATACATTTGCACACATCCAAAGATAAACTCCCCAACAGAAACCAAATTCCAAGATATCCAGCCGTGGCAATGTTTGCACACACATGTGATTATGCGCAGAGGTACACCCTACCAGCCCACACATTTCTCCACGCAAGCACAGATGAATGCACATACATTTGGACACATCCAGAAATAAACTCCCCAAGAGAAACCAAATTCCAAGAAATCCAGCCGTGGCAATGCTTGCACATACATGTGATTATGCGCAGAGGTCCACCCTACCAGCCAACCTCAGATCTCCACGCAAGCACACATGAATGCACATACATTTGCACACATGCAGAAATAAACTCACCCCAAAGAATCCAAATTCCAAGAAATCGAGCCGTGGCAATGCTTGCACATACATGTGATTATGCGCAGAGGTCCACCCTACCAGCCAACCTCAGAGCTCAACGCAAGAACACATGAATGCACATACATTTGCACACATTCAGAGATAAACTCCACCTCAGAAACCAAATTCCAAGATATCCAGAAATGGAAATGTTTGCACACACATGTGATTATGCGCAGAGGTCCACCCTACCAGCCAACCTCAGATCTACACGCAGGCACACATGAATGCACATACATTTGCACACATCCAGAGATAAACTCCCCCTCAGAAACCAAATTCCAAGAAATCGAGCCGTGGCAATGCTTGCACACACATGTGATTATGCGCAGAGGTCCACCCTACCAGCCAACCTCAGATCTCCACGCAAGCACACATGAATGCACAAACATTTGCACACATCCAGAAATAAACTCCCCCAGAGAAACCAAATTCCAAGACATCCAGCCGTGGCAATGCTTGCATACACATGTGATTATGCGCAGAGGTCCACCGTACCAGCCAACCTCAGATCTCAACGCAGGAACACATGAATGCACATACATTTGCACACATCCAGAGATAAACTCACCCCAAAGAAACCAAATTCCAAGAAATCGAGCCGTGGCAATGTTTGCACACACATGTGATTATGCGCAGAGGTCCACCCTACCAGCCAACCTCAGATCTCCACGCAAGCACACATGAATGCACATACATTTGCACACATCCAGAAATAAACTCCCCCAGAGAAACCAAATTCCAAGATATCCAGCCGAGGCAATGCTTGCACACACATGTGATTATGCGCAGAGGTCCACCCTATGAGCCAATCTCAGATCTCCACGCAAGCACAGATGAATGCACATACATTTGCACACATCCAGAGATAAACTCCCCAACAGAAACCAAATTCCAAGAAATCGAGCCGTGGCAATGCTTGCACACACATGTGATTATGCGCAGAGGTCCACCCTACCAGCCAACCTCAGATCTCAACGGAGGAACACATGAATGCACATACATTTGGACACATCCAGAAATAAACTCCCCCTCAGAAACCAAATTCCAAGATATCCAGAAATGGAAATGTTTTCACACACATGTGATTATGCGCAGAGGTCCACCCTACCAGCCAACCTCAGATCTCAACGCAGGAACACATGAATGCACATACATTTGCACACATCCAGAGATAAACTCCCCCTCAGAAACCAAATTTCGAGAAATCGAGCCGTGGCAATTCTTGAACATACATGTGATTATGCGCAGAGGTCCACCCTACCAGCCAACCTCAGATCTCCACGCAAGCACAGATGAATGCACATACATTTGCACACATCCAGAAACAAACTCCCCAAGAGAAACCAAATTCCAAGACATCCAGCCGTGGCAATGTTTGCACACACATGTGATTATGCGCAGAGGTCCACCCTACCAGCCAACCTCAGATCTCAACGCAGGAACACATGAATGCACATACATTTGCACACATCCAAAGATAAACTCCCCAAAGAATCCAAATTCCAAGAAATCGAGCCGTGGCAATGCTTGCACACACATGTGATTATGCGCAGAGGTCCACCCTACCAGCCAACCTCAGAGCTCAACGCATGAACACATGAATGCACATACATTTGCACACATCCAGAGATAAACTCCCCAACAGAAACCAAATTCCAAGAAATCCAGCCGTGGCAATGCTTGCACACACATGTGATTATGCGCAGAGGTCCACCCTACCATCCAACCTCAGATTTCAGCGCAGGAACACATGAATGCACATACATTTGCACACATCCAGAGATAAACTCCCCCTCAGAAACCAAATTCCAAGAAATCGAGCTGTGGCAATGCTTGCACACACATGTGATTATGCGCAGAGGTCCACCCTACCAGCCAACCTCAGATCTACACGCAAGCACACATGAATGCACAAACATTTGCACACATCCAGAAAAAAACTCCCCCAGAGAAACCAAATTCCAAGAAATCGAGCCGTGGCAATGCTTGCACACACATGTGATTATGCGCAGAGGTCCACCCTACCAGCCAACCTCAGATCTCAACGCAGGAACACATGAATGCACATACATTTGCACACATCCAGAGATAAACTCCCCCAGAGAAACCAAATTCCAAGAAATCGAGCCGTGGCAATGCTTGCACACACATGTGATTATGCGCAGAGGTCCACCCTACCAGCCAACCTCAGATCTCCACGCAAGCACACATGAATGCACATACATTTGCACACATCCAGAGATAAACTCACCCCAAAGAATCCAAATTCCAAGAAATCGAGCCGTGGCAATGCTTGCACATACATGTGATTATGCGCAGAGGTCCACCCTACCAGCCAACCTCAGAGCTCAACGCAAGAACACATGAATGCACATACATTTGCACACATCCAGAGATAAACTCCCCAACAGAAACCAAATTCCAAGAAATCCAGCCGTGGCAATGCTTGCACACACATGTGATTATGCGCAGAGGTCCACCCTACCATCCAACCTCAGATTTCAGCGCAGGAACACATGAATGCACATACATTTGCACACATCCAGAGATAAACTCCCCCTCAGAAACCAAATTCCAAGAAATCGAGCTGTGGCAATGCTTGCACACACATGTGATTATGCGCAGAGGTCCACCCTACCAGCCAACCTCAGATCTACACGCAAGCACACATGAATGCACAAACATTTGCACACATCCAGAAATAAACTCCCCCAGAGAAACCAAATTCCAAGAAATCGAGCCGTGGCAATGCTTGCACACACATGTGATTATGCGCAGAGGTCCACCCTACCAGCCAACCTCAGATCTCCACGCAAGCACACATGAATGCACATACATTTGCACACATCCAGAGATAAACTCACCCCAAAGAATCCAAATTCCAAGAAATCGAGCCGTGGCAATGCTTGCACATACATGTGATTATGCGCAGAGGTCCACCCTACCAGCCAACCTCAGATCTACACGCAGGCACACATGAATGCACATGAATTTGCACACATCCAGAGATAAACCCCCCTTCAGAAACCAAATTCCAAGAAATCGAACCGTGGCAATGCTTGCACACACATGTGATTATGCGCACAGGTCCACCCTACCAGCCAACCTCAGATCTCAACACAGGAACACATGAATGCACATACATTTGCACACATCCAGAGATAAACTCGCCAAGAGAAACCAAATTCCAAGATATCCAGAAATGTAAATGTTTGCACAAACGTGTGATTATGCGCAGAGGTCCACCCTACCAGCCCACCTCAGATCTCCACGCAAGCACACATGAATGCACATACATTTGCACACATCCAGAGATAAACTCCCCCTCAGAAACCAAATTCCAAGAAATCCAGCCGTGGCAATGCTTGCACACACATGTGATTATGCGCAGAGGTCCACCCTACCATCCAACCTCAGATCTCAGCGCAGGAACACATGAATGCACATACATTTGCACACATCCAGAAATAAACTCCCCAACAGAAACCAAATTCCAAGAAATCGTTCCGTGGCAATGCTTGCACACACATGTGATTATGCGCAGAGGTCCACCCTACCAGCTCACCTCAGATCTCCACGCAAGCACACATGAATGCACATACATTTGCACACATCCAGAGATAAACTCCCCAACAGAAACCAAATTCCAAGAAATCCAGCCGTGGCAATGCTTGCACACACATGTGATTATGCGCAGAGGTCCACCCTACCATCCAACCTCAGATTTCAGCGCAGGAACACATGAATGCACATACATTTGCACACATCCAGAGATAAACTCCCCCAGAGAAACCAAATTCCAAGAAATCCAGCCGTGGCAATGCTTGCACACACGTGATTATGCGCAGAGGTCCACCCTACCAGCCAACCTCAGATCTCAACGCAGGAACACATGAATGCACATACATTTGCACACATCCAGAGATAAACTCCCCAAGAGAAACCAAATTCCAAGAAATCGAGCCGTGGCAATTCTTGAACATACATGTGATTATGCGCAGAGGTCCACCCTACCAGCCAACCTCAGATCTCCACGCAAGCACACATGAATGCACATACATTTGGACACATCCAGAAATAAACTCCCCCAGAGAAACCAAATTCCAAGATATCCAGAAATGGAAATGTGATTATGCGCAGAGGTCCACCCTACCAGCCAACCTCAGATCTCAACGCAGGAACACATGAATGCACATACATTTGCACACATCCAGAGATAAACTCCCCCTCAGAAACCAAATTCCAAGAAATCCAGCCGTGGCAATGCTTGCACACACATGTGATTATGCGCAGAGGTCCACCCTACCAGCCAACCTCAGATCTCCACGCAAGCACACATGAATGCACAAACATTTGCACACATCCAGAGATAAACTCCCCCTCAGAAACCAAATTCCAAGAAATCGAGCTGTGGCAATGCTTGCACACACATGTGATTATGCGCAGAGGTCCACCCTACCAGCCAACCTCAGATCTCAACGCAGGAACACATGAATGCACATACATTTGCACACATCCAGTGATAAACTCACCCCAAAGAAACCAAATTCCAAGAAATCCAGCCGTGGCAATGTTTGCACACACATGTGATTATGCGCAGAGGTACACCCTACCAGCCAACCTCAGATCTACACGCAGGAACACATGAATGCACATACATTTGCACACATCCAGAGATAAACTCCCCCTCAGAAACCAAATTCCAAGAAATCGAGCCGTGGCAATGTTTGCACACACATGTGATTATGCGCAGAGGTCCACCCTACCAGCCAACCTCAGATCTCAACGCAGGAACACATGAATGCACATACATTTGCACACATCCAGAGATAAACTCCCCCTCAGAAACCAAATTTCAAGAAATCGAGCCGTGGCAATGCTTGCACACACATGTGATTATGCGCAGAGGTCCACCCTATGAGCCAACCTCAGATCTCCACGCAAGCACAGATGAATGCACATACATTTGCACACATCCAGAGATAAACTCCCCAACAGAAACCAAATTCCAAGAAATCGAGCCGTGGCAATGCTTGCACACACATGTGATTATGCGCAGAGGTCCACCCTACCAGCCAACCTCAGATTTCAGCGCAGGAACACATGAATGCACATACATTTGGAGACATCCAGAAATAAACTCCCGAAGAGAAACCAAATTCCAAGAAATCCAGCCGTGGCAATGCTTGCACACACATGTGATTATGCGCAGAGGTCCACCCTACCAGCCAACCTCAGATCTCAATGCAGGAACACATGAATGCACATACATTTGGACACATCCAGAAATAAACTCCCCCAGAGAAACCAAATTCCAAGATATCCAGAAATGGAAATGTTTGCACACACATGTGATTATGCGCAGAGGTCCACCCTACCAGCCAACCTCAGAGCTCAACGCAAGAACACATGAATGCACATACATTTGCACACATTCAGAGATAAACTCGCCCTCAGAAACCAAATTCCAAGATATCCAGAAATGGAAATGTTTGCACACACATGTGATTATGCGCAGAGGTCCACCCTACCAGCCAACCTCAGATCTACACGCAGGCACACATGAATGCACATACATTTGCACACATCCAGAGATAAACTCACCCCAAAGAATCCAAATTCCAAGAAATCGAGCCGTGGCAATGCTTGCACACACATGTGATTATGCGCAGAGGTCCACCCTACCAGCCAACCTCAGATCTCAGCGCAGGAACACATGAATGCACATACATTTGCACACATCCAGAAACAAACTCCCCAAGAGAAACCAAATTCCAAGATATCCAGCCGTGGCAATGTTTGCACACACATGTGATTATGCGCAGAGGTACACCCTACCAGCCCACACATTTCTCCACGCAAGCACAGATGAATGCACATACATTTGGACACATCCAGAAATAAACTCCCCAAGAGAAACCAAATTCCAAGAAATCCAGCCGTGGCAATGCTTGCACATACATGTGATTATGCGCAGAGGTCCACCCTAGCAGCCAACCTCAGATCTCCACGCAAGCACACATGAATGCACATACATTTGCACACATGCAGAAATAAACTCACCCCAAAGAATCCAAATTCCAAGAAATCGAGCCGTGGCAATGCTTGCACATACATGTGATTATGCGCAGAGGTCCACCCTACCAGCCAACCTCAGAGCTCAACGCAAGAACACATGAATGCACATACATTTGCACACATTCAGAGATAAACTCCACCTCAGAAACCAAATTCCAAGATATCCAGAAATGGAAATGTTTGCACACACATGTGATTATGCGCAGAGGTCCACCCTACCAGCCAACCTCAGATCTCAACGCAGGAACACATGAATGCACATACATTTGCACACATCCAGAGATAAACTCCCCCTCAGAAACCAAATTTCAAGAAATCGAGCCGTGGCAATTCTTGAACATACATGTGATTATGCGCAGAGGTCCACCCTACCAGCCAACCTCAGATCTCCACGCAAGCACAGATGAATGCACATACATTTGCACACATCCAGAAACAAACTCCCCAAGAGAAACCAAATTCCAAGACATCCAGCCGTGGCAATGTTTGCACACACATGTGATTATGCGCAGAGGTCCACCCTACCAGCCAACCTCAGATCTCAACGCAGGAACACATGAATGCACATACATTTGCACACATCCAAAGATAAACTCCCCAACAGAAACCAAATTCCAAGATATCCAGCCGTGGCAATGTTTGCACACACATGTGATTATGCGCAGAGGTACACCCTACCAGCCCACACATTTCTCCACGCAAGCACAGATGAATGCACATACATTTGGACACATCCAGAAATAAACTCCCCAAGAGAAACCAAATTCCAAGAAATCCAGCCGTGGCAATGCTTGCACATACATGTGATTATGCGCAGAGGTCCACCCTACCAGCCAACCTCAGATCTCCACGCAAGCACACATGAATGCACATACATTTGCACACATGCAGAAATAAACTCACCCCAAAGAATCCAAATTCCAAGAAATCGAGCCGTGGCAATGCTTGCACATACATGTGATTATGCGCAGAGGTCCACCCTACCAGCCAACCTCAGAGCTCAACGCAAGAACACATGAATGCACATACATTTGCACACATTCAGAGATAAACTCCACCTCAGAAACCAAATTCCAAGATATCCAGAAATGGAAATGTTTGCACACACATGTGATTATGCGCAGAGGTCCACCCTACCAGCCAACCTCAGATCTACACGCAGGCACACATGAATGCACATACATTTGCACACATCCAGAGATAAACTCCCCCTCAGAAACCAAATTCCAAGAAATCGAGCCGTGGCAATGCTTGCACACACATGTGATTATGCGCAGAGGTCCACCCTACCAGCCAACCTCAGATCTCCACGCAAGCACACATGAATGCACAAACATTTGCACACATCCAGAAATAAACTCCGCCAGAGAAACCAAATTCCAAGACATCCAGCCGTGGCAATGCTTGCATACACATGTGATTATGCGCAGAGGTCCACCGTACCAGCCAACCTCAGATCTCAACGCAGGAACACATGAATGCACATACATTTGCACACATCCAGAGATAAACTCACCCCAAAGAAACCAAATTCCAAGAAATCGAGCCGTGGCAATGTTTGCACACACATGTGATTATGCGCAGAGGTCCACCCTACCAGCCAACCTCAGATCTCCACGCAAGCACACATGAATGCACATACATTTGCACACATCCAGAAATAAACTCCCCCAGAGAAACCAAATTCCAAGATATCCAGCCGAGGCAATGCTTGCACACACATGTGATTATGCGCAGAGGTCCACCCTATGAGCCAATCTCAGATCTCCACGCAAGCACAGATGAATGCACATACATTTGCACACATCCAGAGATAAACTCCCCAACAGAAACCAAATTCCAAGAAATCGAGCCGTGGCAATGCTTGCACACACATGTGATTATGCGCAGAGGTCCACCCTACCAGCCAACCTCAGATCTCAACGGAGGAACACATGAATGCACATACATTTGGACACATCCAGAAATAAACTCCCCCTCAGAAACCAAATTCCAAGATATCCAGAAATGGAAATGTTTTCACACACATGTGATTATGCGCAGAGGTCCACCCTACCAGCCAACCTCAGATCTCAACGCAGGAACACATGAATGCACATACATTTGCACACATCCAGAGATAAACTCCCCCTCAGAAACCAAATTTCAAGAAATCGAGCCGTGGCAATTCTTGAACATACATGTGATTATGCGCAGAGGTCCACCCTACCAGCCAACCTCAGATCTCCACGCAAGCACAGATGAATGCACATACATTTGCACACATCCAGAAACAAACTCCCCAAGAGAAACCAAATTCCAAGACATCCAGCCGTGGCAATGTTTGCACACACATGTGATTATGCGCAGAGGTCCACCCTACCAGCCAACCTCAGATCTCAACGCAGGAACACATGAATGCACATACATTTGCACACATCCAAAGATAAACTCCCCAACAGAAACCAAATTCCAAGAAATCCAGCCGTGGCAATGCTTGCACACACATGTGATTATGCGCAGAGGTCCACCCTACCAGCCAACCTCAGATCTCAGCGCAGGAACACATGAATGCACATACATTTGCACACATCCAGAGATAAACTCACCCCAAAGAATCCAAATTCCAAGAAATCGAGCCGTGGCAATGCTTGCACACACATGTGATTATGCGCAGAGGTCCACCCTACCAGCCAACCTCAGAGCTCAACGCATGAACACATGAATGCACATACATTTGCACACATCCAGAGATAAACTCCCCAACAGAAACCAAATTCCAAGAAATCCAGCCGTGGCAATGTTTGCACACACATGTGATTATGCGCAGAGGTCCACCCTACCAGCCAACCTCAGATTTCAGCGCAGGAACACATGAATGCACATACATTTGCACACATCCAGAGATAAACTCCCCCTCAGAAACCAAATTCCAAGAAATCGAGCTGTGGCAATGCTTGCACACACATGTGATTATGCGCAGAGGTCCACCCTACCATCCAACCTCAGATTTCAGCGCAGGAACACATGAATGCACATACATTTGCACACATCCAGAGATAAACTCCCCCTCAGAAACCAAATTCCAAGAAATCGAGCTGTGGCAATGCTTGCACACACATGTGATTATGCGCAGAGGTCCACCCTACCAGCCAACCTCAGATCTACACGCAAGCACACATGAATGCACAAACATTTGCACACATCCAGAAATAAACTCCCCCAGAGAAACCAAATTCCAAGAAATCGAGCTGTGGCAATGCTTGCACACACATGTGATTATGCGCAGAGGTCCACCCTACCAGCCAACCTCAGATCTCAACGCAGGAACACATGAATGCACATACATTTGCACACATCCAGAGATAAACTCCCCCAGAGAAACCAAATTCCAAGAAATCGAGCCGTGGCAATGCTTGCACATACATGTGATTATGCGCAGAGGTCCACCCTACCAGCCAACCTCAGAGCTCAACGCAAGAACACATGAATGCACATACATTTGCACACATCCAGAGATAAACTCCCCAACAGAAACCAAATTCCAAGAAATCCAGCCGTGGCAATGCTTGCACACACATGTGATTATGCGCAGAGGTCCACCCTACCATCCAACCTCAGATTTCAGCGCAGGAACACATGAATGCACATACATTTGCACACATCCAGAGATAAACTCCCCCTCAGAAACCAAATTCCAAGAAATCGAGCTGTGGCAATGCTTGCACACACATGTGATTATGCGCAGAGGTCCACCCTACCAGCCAACCTCAGATCTACACGCAAGCACACATGAATGCACAAACATTTGCACACATCCAGAAATAAACTCCCCCAGAGAAACCAAATTCCAAGAAATCGAGCCGTGGCAATGCTTGCACACACATGTGATTATGCGCAGAGGTCCACCCTACCAGCCAACCTCAGATCTCCACGCAAGCACACATGAATGCACATACATTTGCACACATCCAGAGATAAACTCACCCCAAAGAATCCAAATTCCAAGAAATCGAGCCGTGGCAATGCTTGCACATACATGTGATTATGCGCAGAGGTCCACCCTACCAGCCAACCTCAGATCTACACGCAGGCACACATGAATGCACATGAATTTGCACACATCCAGAGATAAACCCCCCTTCAGAAACCAAATTCCAAGAAATCGAACCGTGGCAATGCTTGCACACACATGTGATTATGCGCAGAGGTCCACCCTACCAGCCAACCTCAGATCTCAACGCAGGAACACATGAATGCACATACATTTGCACACATCCAGAGATAAACTCGCCAAGAGAAACCAAATTCCAAGATATCCAGAAATGTAAATGTTTGCACACACATGTGATTATGCGCAGAGGTCCACCCTACCAGCCCACCTCAGATCTCCACGCAAGCACACATGAATGCACATACATTTGCACACATCCAGAGATAAACTCCCCAACAGAAACCAAATTCCAAGAAATCCAGCCGTGGCAATGCTTGCACACACATTTGATTATGCGCAGAGGTCCACCCTACCATCCAACCTCAGATTTCAGCGCAGGAACACATGAATGCACATACATTTGCACACATCCAGAGATAAACTCCCCCAGAGAAACCAAATTCCAAGAAATCCAGCCGTGGCAATGCTTGCACACACGTGATTATGCGCAGAGGTCCACCCTACCAGCCAACCTCAGATCTCAACGCAGGAACACATGAATGCACATACATTTGCACACATCCAGAGATAAACTCCCCAAGAGAAACCAAATTCCAAGAAATCGAGCCGTGGCAATTCTTGAACATACATGTGATTATGCGCAGAGGTCCACCCTACCAGCCAACCTCAGATCTCCACGCAAGCACACATGAATGCACATACATTTGGACACATCCAGAAATAAACTCCCCCAGAGAAACCAAATTCCAAGATATCCAGAAATGGAAATGTGATTATGCGCAGAGGTCCACCCTACCAGCCAACCTCAGATCTCAACGCAGGAACACATGAATGCACATACATTTGCACACATCCAGAGATAAACTCCCCCTCAGAAACCAAATTCCAAGAAATCCAGCCGTGGCAATGCTTGCACACACATGTGATTATGCGCAGAGGTCCACCCTACCAGCCAACCTCAGATCTCCACGCAAGCACACATGAATGCACAAACATTTGCACACATCCAGAGATAAACTCCCCCTCAGAAACCAAATTCCAAGAAATCGAGCTGTGGCAATGCTTGCACACACATGTGATTATGCGCAGAGGTCCACCCTACCAGCCAACCTCAGATCTCAACGCAGGAACACATGAATGCACATACATTTGCACACATCCAGTGATAAACTCACCCCAAAGAAACCAAATTCCAAGAAATCCAGCCGTGGCAATGTTTGCACATACATGTGATTATGCGCAGAGGTACACCCTACCAGCCAACCTCAGATCTACACGCAGGAACACATGAATGCACATACATTTGCACACATCCAGAGATAAACTCCCCCTCAGAAACCAAATTCCAAGAAATCGAGCCGTGGCAATGTTTGCACACACATGTGATTATGCGCAGAGGTCCACCCTACCAGCCAACCTCAGATCTCAACGCAGGAACACATGAATGCACATACATTTGCACACATCCAGAGATAAACTCCCCCTCAGAAACCAAATTTCAAGAAATCGAGCCGTGGCAATGCTTGCACACACATGTGATTATGCGCAGAGGTCCACCCTATGAGCCAACCTCAGATCTCCACGCAAGCACAGATGAATGCACATACATTTGCACACATCCAGAGATAAACTCCCCAACAGAAACCAAATTCCAAGAAATCGAGCCGTGGCAATGCTTGCACACACATGTGATTATGCGCAGAGGTCCACCCTACCAGCCAACCTCAGATTTCAGCGCAGGAACACATGAATGCACATACATTTGGAGACATCCAGAAATAAACTCCCGAAGAGAAACCAAATTCCAAGAAATCCAGCCGTGGCAATGCTTGCACACACATGTGATTATGCGCAGAGGTCCACCCTACCAGCCAACCTCAGATCTCAATGCAGGAACACATGAATGCACATACATTTGGACACATCCAGAAATAAACTCCCCCAGAGAAACCAAATTCCAAGATATCCAGAAATGGAAATGTTTGCACACACATGTGATTATGCGCAGAGGTCCACCCTACCAGCCAACCTCAGAGCTCAACGCAAGAACACATGAATGCACATACATTTGCACACATTCAGAGATAAACTCCCCCTCAGAAACCAAATTCCAAGATATCCAGAAATGGAAATGTTTGCACACACATGTGATTATGCGCAGAGGTCCACCCTACCAGCCAACCTCAGATCTCAACGCAGGCACACATGAATGCACATACATTTGCACACATCCAGAAATAAACTCCCCAAGAGAAACCAAATTCCAAGATATCCAGCCGTGGCAATGCTTGCACACACGTGATTATGCGCAGAGGTCCACCCTACCAGCCAACCTCAGATCTCAACGCAGGAACACATGAATGCACATACATTTGCACACATCCAGAGATAAACTCCCCCAGAGAAACCAAATTCCAAGAAATCGAGCCATGGCAATGCTTGCACATACATGTGATTATGCGCAGAGGTCCACCCTACCAGCCAACCTCAGATCTCCACGCAAGCACACATGAATGCACATACATTTGCACACATCCAGAGATAAACTCACCCCAAAGAATCCAAATTCCAAGAAATCGAGCCGTGGCAATGCTTGCACATACATGTGATTATGCGCAGAGGTCCACCCTACCAGCCAACCTCCGATCTACACGCAGGCACACATGAATGCACATACATTTGCACACATCCAGAGATAAACCCCCCTTCAGAAACCAAATTCCAAGAAATCGAACCGTGGCAATGCTTGCACACACATGTGATTATGCGCAGAGGTCCACCCTACCAGCCAACCTCAGATCTCAGCGCAGGAACACATGAATGCACATACATTTGCACACATCCAGAAACAAACTCCCCAAGAGAAACCAAATTCCAAGATATCCAGCCGTGGCAATGTTTGCACACACATGTGATTATGCGCAGAGGTCCACCCTACCAGCCAACCTCAGATCTCAACGCAGGAACACATGAATGCACATACATTTGGACACATCCAGAGATAAACTCCCCCTCAGAAACCAAATTTCAAGAAATCCAGAAATGGAAATGTGATTATGCGCAGAGGTCCACCCTACCAGCCAACCTCAGATCTCCACGCAAGCACACATGAATGCACATACATTTGCACACATCCAGAGATAAACTCCCCCTCAGAAACCAAATTCCAAGAAATCCAGCCGTGGCAATGCTTGCACACACGTGTGATTATGCGCAGAGGTCCACCCTACCAGCCAACCTCAGAGCTCAACGCAAGAACACATGAATGCACATACATTTGCACACATTCAGAGATAAACGCCCCCTCAGAAACCAAATTCCAAGATATCCAGAAATGGAAATGTTTGCACACACATGTGATTATGCGCAGAGTTCCACCCTACCAGCCAACCTCAGATCTACACGCAGGCACACTTGAATGCACATATATTTGCACACATCCAGAGATAAACCCCCCTTCAGAAACCAAATTCCAAGAAATCGAACCGTGGCAATGCTTGCACACACATGTGATTATGCGCAGAGGTCCACCCTACCAGCCAACCTCAGATCTCAGCGCAGGAACACATGAATGCACATACATTTGCACACATCCAGAAACAAACTCCCCAAGAGAAACCAAATTCCAAGATATCCAGCCGTGGCAATGTTTGCACACACGTGTGATTATGCGCAGAGGTACACCCTACCAGCCCACACAGATCTCCACGCAAGCACAGATGAATGCACATACATTTGCACACATCCAGAGATAAACTCCCCCTCAGAAACCAAATTTCAAGAAATCGAGCCGTGGCAATTCTTGAACATACATGTGATTATGCGCAGAGGTCCACCCTACCAGCCAACCTCAGATCTCCACGCAAGCACAGATGAATGCACATACATTTGCACACATCCAAAGATAAACTCCCCAACAGAAACCAAATTCCAAGAAATCCAGCCGTGGCAATGCTTGCACACACATGTGATTATGCGCAGAGGTCCACCCTACCAGCCAACCTCAGATCTCCACGCAAGCACAGATGAATGCACATACATTTGCACACATCCAAAGATAAACTCCCCAACAGAAACCAAATTCCAAGAAATCGAGCCGTGGCAATGCTTGCACACACATGTGATTATGCGCAGAGGTCCACCCTACCAGCCAACCTCAGATCTCAACGCAGGAACACATGAATGCACATACATTTGGACACATCCAGAAATAAACTCCCGAAGAGAAACCAAATTCCAAGAAATCCAGCCGTGGCAATGCTTGCACACACATGTGATTATGCGCAGAGGTCCACCCTACCAGCCAACCTCAGATCTCAACGCAGGAACACATGAATGCACATACATTTGCACACATCCAAAGATAAACTCCCCTTCAGAAACCAAATTTCAAGAAATCGAGCCGTGGCAATGCTTGCACATACATGTGATTATGCGCAGAGGTCCACCCTACCAGCCAACCTCAGATCTCCACGCAAGCACACATGAATGCACATACATTTGCACACATGCAGAGATAAACTCACCCCAAAGAATCCAAATTCCAAGAAATCGAGCCGTGGCAATGCTTGCACATACATGTGATTATGCGCAGAGGTCCACCCTACCAGCCAACCTCAGATCTCAACGCAAGAACACATGAATGCACATACATTTGCACACATTCAGAGATAAACTCCACCTCAGAAACCAAATTCCAAGAAATCGAGCCATGGCAATGCTTGCACACACATGTGATTATGCGCAGAGGTCCACCCTACCAGCCAACCTCAGATCTCAGCGCAGGAACACATGAATGCACATACATTTGGACACATCCAGAAATAAACTCCCCAAGAGAAACCAAATTCCAAGATATCCAGCCGTGGCAATGCTTGCACACACATGTGATTATGCGCAGAGGTCCACCCTACCAGCTACCCTCAGATCTCAACGCAGGAACACATGAATGCACATACATTTGCACACATCCAGAGATAAACTCGCCCCAAAGAAACCAAATTCCAAGAAATCCAGCCGTGGCAATGCTTGCACACACATGTGATTATGCGCAGAGGTCCACCCTACCAGCCAACCTCAGATCTCAACGCAGGAACACATGAATGCACATACATTTGCACACATCCAGAGATAAACGCCCCCTCAGAAACCAAATTCTAAGATATCCAGAAATGTAAATGTTTGCACACACATGTGATTATGCGCAGAGGTCCACCCTACCAGCCCACCTCAGATCTCCACGCAAGCACACATGAATGCACATACATTTGCACACATCCAGAGATAAACTCCCCAACAGAAACCAAATTCCAAGAAATCCAGCCGTGGCAATGCTTGCACACACATGTGATTATGCGCAGAGGTCCACCCTACCATCCAACCTCAGATTTCAGCGCAGGAACACATGAATGCACATACATTTGCACACATCCAGAGATAAACTCCCCCAGAGAAACCAAATTCCAAGAAATCCAGCCGTGGCAATGCTTGCACACACGTGATTATGCGCAGAGGTCCACCCTACCAGCCAACCTCAGATCTCAACGCAGGAACACATGAATGCACATACATTTGCACACATCCAGAGATAAACTCCCCAAGAGAAACCAAATTCCAAGAAATCGAGCCGTGGCAATTCTTGAACATACATGTGATTATGCGCAGAGGTCCACCCTACCAGCCAACCTCAGATCTCCACGCAAGCACACATGAATGCACATACATTTGGACACATCCAGAAATAAACTCCCCCAGAGAAACCAAATTCCAAGATATCCAGAAATGGAAATGTGATTATGCGCAGAGGTCCACCCTACCAGCCAACCTCAGATCTCAACGCAGGAACACATGAATGCACATACATTTGCACACATCCAGAGATAAACTCCCCCTCAGAAACCAAATTCCAAGAAATCCAGCCGTGGCAATGCTTGCACACACATGTGATTATGCGCAGAGGTCCACCCTACCAGCCAACCTCAGATCTCCACGCAAGCACACATGAATGCACAAACATTTGCACACATCCAGAGATAAACTCCCCCTCAGAAACCAAATTCCAAGAAATCGAGCTGTGGCAATGCTTGCACACACATGTGATTATGCGCAGAGGTCCACCCTACCAGCCAACCTCAGATCTCAACGCAGGAACACATGAATGCACATACATTTGCACACATCCAGTGATAAACTCACCCCAAAGAAACCAAATTCCAAGAAATCCAGCCGTGGCAATGTTTGCACACACATGTGATTATGCGCAGAGGTACACCCTACCAGCCAACCTCAGATCTACACGCAGGAACACATGAATGCACATACATTTGCACACATCCAGAGATAAACTCCCCCTCAGAAACCAAATTCCAAGAAATCGAGCCGTGGCAATGTTTGCACACACATGTGATTATGCGCAGAGGTCCACCCTACCAGCCAACCTCAGATCTCAACGCAGGAACACATGAATGCACATACATTTGCACACATCCAGAGATAAACTCCCCCTCAGAAACCAAATTTCAAGAAATCGAGCCGTGGCAATGCTTGCACACACATGTGATTATGCGCAGAGGTCCACCCTATGAGCCAACCTCAGATCTCCACGCAAGCACAGATGAATGCACATACATTTGCACACATCCAGAGATAAACTCCCCAACAGAAACCAAATTCCAAGAAATCGAGCCGTGGCAATGCTTGCACACACATGTGATTATGCGCAGAGGTCCACCCTACCAGCCAACCTCAGATTTCAGCGCAGGAACACATGAATGCACATACATTTGGAGACATCCAGAAATAAACTCCCGAAGAGAAACCAAATTCCAAGAAATCCAGCCGTGGCAATGCTTGCACACACATGTGATTATGCGCAGAGGTCCACCCTACCAGCCAACCTCAGATCTCAATGCAGGAACACATGAATGCACATACATTTGGACACATCCAGAAATAAACTCCCCCAGAGAAACCAAATTCCAAGATATCCAGAAATGGAAATGTTTGCACACACATGTGATTATGCGCAGAGGTCCACCCTACCAGCCAACCTCAGAGCTCAACGCAAGAACACATGAATGCACATACATTTGCACACATTCAGAGATAAACTCGCCCTCAGAAACCAAATTCCAAGATATCCAGAAATGGAAATGTTTGCACACACATGTGATTATGCGCAGAGGTCCACCCTACCAGCCAACCTCAGATCTCAACGCAGGCACACATGAATGCACATACATTTGCACACATCCAGAAATAAACTCCCCAAGAGAAACCAAATTCCAAGATATCCAGCCGTGGCAATGCTTGCACACACGTGATTATGCGCAGAGGTCCACCCTACCAGCCAACCTCAGATCTCAACGCAGGAACACATGAATGCACATACATTTGCACACATCCAGAGATAAACTCCCCCAGAGAAACCAAATTCCAAGAAATCGAGCCATGGCAATGCTTGCACATACATGTGATTATGCGCAGAGGTCCACCCTACCAGCCAACCTCAGATCTCCACGCAAGCACACATGAATGCACATACATTTGCACACATCCAGAGATAAACTCACCCCAAAGAATCCAAATTCCAAGAAATCGAGCCGTGGCAATGCTTGCACATACATGTGATTATGCGCAGAGGTCCACCCTACCAGCCAACCTCCGATCTACACGCAGGCACACATGAATGCACATACATTTGCACACATCCAGAGATAAACCCCCCTTCAGAAACCAAATTCCAAGAAATCGAACCGTGGCAATGCTTGCACACACATGTGATTATGCGCAGAGGTCCACCCTACCAGCCAACCTCAGATCTCAGCGCAGGAACACATGAATGCACATACATTTGCACACATCCAGAAACAAACTCCCCAAGAGAAACCAAATTCCAAGATATCCAGCCGTGGCAATGTTTGCACACACATGTGATTATGCGCAGAGGTCCACCCTACCAGCCAACCTCAGATCTCAACGCAGGAACACATGAATGCACATACATTTGGACACATCCAGAGATAAACTCCCCCTCAGAAACCAAATTTCAAGAAATCCAGAAATGGAAATGTGATTATGCGCAGAGGTCCACCCTACCAGCCAACCTCAGATCTCCACGCAAGCACACATGAATGCACATACATTTGCACACATCCAGAGATAAACTCCCCCTCAGAAACCAAATTCCAAGAAATCCAGCCGTGGCAATGTTTGCACACACATGTGATTATGCGCAGAGGTCCACCCTACCAGCCAACCTCAGATCTCAACGCAGGAACACATGAATGCACATACATTTGGACACATCCAGAGATAAACTCCCCCTCAGAAACCAAATTTCAAGAAATCCAGAAATGGAAATGTGATTATGCGCAGAGGTCCACCCTACCAGCCAACCTCAGATCTCCACGCAAGCACACATGAATGCACATACATTTGCACACATCCAGAGATAAACTCCCCCTCAGAAACCAAATTCCAAGAAATCCAGCCGTGGCAATGCTTGCACACACATGTGATTATGCGCAGAGGTCCACCCTACCAGCCAACCTCAGAGCTCAACGCAAGAACACATGAATGCACATACATTTGCACACATTCAGAGATAAACGCCCCCTCAGAAACCAAATTCCAAGATATCCAGAAATGGAAATGTTTGCACACACATGTGATTATGCGCAGAGTTCCACCCTACCAGCCAACCTCAGATCTACACGCAGGCACACTTGAATGCACATATATTTGCACACATCCAGAGATAAACCCCCCTTCAGAAACCAAATTCCAAGAAATCGAACCGTGGCAATGCTTGCACACACATGTGATTATGCGCAGAGGTCCACCCTACCAGCCAACCTCAGATCTCAGCGCAGGAACACATGAATGCACATACATTTGCACACATCCAGAAACAAACTCCCCAAGAGAAACCAAATTCCAAGATATCCAGCCGTGGCAATGTTTGCACACACGTGTGATTATGCGCAGAGGTACACCCTACCAGCCCACACAGATCTCCACGCAAGCACAGATGAATGCACATACATTTGCACACATCCAGAGATAAACTCCCCCTCAGAAACCAAATTTCAAGAAATCGAGCCGTGGCAATTCTTGAACATACATGTGATTATGCGCAGAGGTCCACCCTACCAGCCAACCTCAGATCTCCACGCAAGCACAGATGAATGCACATACATTTGCACACATCCAAAGATAAACTCCCCAACAAAAACCAAATTCCAAGAAATCCAGCCGTGGCAATGCTTGCACACACATGTGATTATGCGCAGAGGTCCACCCTACCAGCCAACCTCAGATCTCCACGCAAGCACAGATGAATGCACATACATTTGCACACATCCAAAGATAAACTCCCCAACAGAAACCAAATTCCAAGAAATCGAGCCGTGGCAATGCTTGCACACACATGTGATTATGCGCAGAGGTCCACCCTACCAGCCAACCTCAGATCTCAACGCAGGAACACATGAATGCACATACATTTGGACACATCCAGAAATAAACTCCCGAAGAGAAACCAAATTCCAAGAAATCCAGCCGTGGCAATGCTTGCACACACATGTGATTATGCGCAGAGGTCCACCCTACCAGCCAACCTCAGATCTCAACGCAGGAACACATGAATGCACATACATTTGCACACATCCAAAGATAAACTCCCCTTCAGAAACCAAATTTCAAGAAATCGAGCCGTGGCAATGCTTGCACATACATGTGATTATGCGCAGAGGTCCACCCTACCAGCCAACCTCAGATCTCCACGCAAGCACACATGAATGCACATACATTTGCACACATGCAGAGATAAACTCACCCCAAAGAATCCAAATTCCAAGAAATCGAGCCGTGGCAATGCTTGCACATACATGTGATTATGCGCAGAGGTCCACCCTACCAGCCAACCTCAGATCTCAACGCAAGAACACATGAATGCACATACATTTGCACACATTCAGAGATAAACTCCACCTCAGAAACCAAATTCCAAGAAATCGAGCCGTGGCAATGCTTGCACACACATGTGATTATGCGCAGAGGTCCACCCTACCAGCCAACCTCAGATCTCAGCGCAGGAACACATGAATGCACATACATTTGGACACATCCAGAAATAAACTCCCCAAGAGAAACCAAATTCCAAGATATCCAGCCGTGGCAATGCTTGCACACACATGTGATTATGCGCAGAGGTCCACCCTACCAGCTACCCTCAGATCTCAACGCAGGAACACATGAATGCACATACATTTGCACACATCCAGAGATAAACTCGCCCCAAAGAAACCAAATTCCAAGAAATCCAGCCGTGGCAATGCTTGCACACACATGTGATTATGCGCAGAGGTCCACCCTACCAGCCAACCTCAGATCTCAACGCAGGAACACATGAATGCACATACATTTGCACACATCCAGAGATAAACGCCCCCTCAGAAACCAAATTCTAAGATATCCAGAAATGGAAATGTTTGCACACACATGTGATTATGCGCAGAGTTCCACCCTACCAGCCAACCTCAGATCTACACGCAGGCACACTTGAATGCACATATATTTGCACACATCCAGAGATAAACCCCCCTTCAGAAACCAAATTCCAAGAAATCGAACCGTGGCAATGCTTGCACACACATGTGATTATGCGCAGAGGTCCACCCTACCAGCCAACCTCAGATCTCAGCGCAGGAACACATGAATGCACATACATTTGCACACATCCAGAAACAAACTCCCCAAGAGAAACCAAATTCCAAGATATCCAGCCGTGGCAATGTTTGCACACACGTGTGATTATGCGCAGAGGTACACCCTACCAGCCCACACAGATCTCCACGCAAGCACAGATGAATGCACATACATTTGCACACATCCAGAGATAAACTCCCCCTCAGAAACCAAATTTCAAGAAATCGAGCCGTGGCAATTCTTGAACATACATGTGATTATGCGCAGAGGTCCACCCTACCAGCCAACCTCAGATCTCCACGCAAGCACAGATGAATGCACATACATTTGCACACATCCAAAGATAAACTCCCCAACAGAAACCAAATTCCAAGAAATCCAGCCGTGGCAATGCTTGCACACACATGTGATTATGCGCAGAGGTCCACCCTACCAGCCAACCTCAGATCTCCACGCAAGCACAGATGAATGCACATACATTTGCACACATCCAAAGATAAACTCCCCAACAGAAACCAAATTCCAAGAAATCGAGCCGTGGCAATGCTTGCACACACATGTGATTATGCGCAGAGGTCCACCCTACCAGCCAACCTCAGATCTCAACGCAGGAACACATGAATGCACATACATTTGGACACATCCAGAAATAAACTCCCGAAGAGAAACCAAATTCCAAGAAATCCAGCCGTGGCAATGCTTGCACACACATGTGATTATGCGCAGAGGTCCACCCTACCAGCCAACCTCAGATCTCAACGCAGGAACACATGAATGCACATACATTTGCACACATCCAAAGATAAACTCCCCTTCAGAAACCAAATTTCAAGAAATCGAGCCGTGGCAATGCTTGCACATACATGTGATTATGCGCAGAGGTCCACCCTACCAGCCAACCTCAGATCTCCACGCAAGCACACATGAATGCACATACATTTGCACACATGCAGAGATAAACTCACCCCAAAGAATCCAAATTCCAAGAAATCGAGCCGTGGCAATGCTTGCACATACATGTGATTATGCGCAGAGGTCCACCCTACCAGCCAACCTCAGATCTCAACGCAAGAACACATGAATGCACATACATTTGCACACATTCAGAGATAAACTCCACCTCAGAAACCAAATTCCAAGAAATCGAGCCGTGGCAATGCTTGCACACACATGTGATTATGCGCAGAGGTCCACCCTACCAGCCAACCTCAGATCTCAGCGCAGGAACACATGAATGCACATACATTTGGACACATCCAGAAATAAACTCCCCAAGAGAAACCAAATTCCAAGATATCCAGCCGTGGCAATGCTTGCACACACATGTGATTATGCGCAGAGGTCCACCCTACCAGCTACCCTCAGATCTCAACGCAGGAACACATGAATGCACATACATTTGCACACATCCAGAGATAAACTCGCCCCAAAGAAACCAAATTCCAAGAAATCCAGCCGTGGCAATGCTTGCACACACATGTGATTATGCGCAGAGGTCCACCCTACCAGCCAACCTCAGATCTCAACGCAGGAACACATGAATGAACATACATTTGCACACATCCAGAGATAAACTCCCCTTCAGAAACCAAATTCCAAGAAATCGAGTCGTGGCAATGCTTGCACACACATGTGATTATGCGCAGAGGTCCACCCTACCAGCCAACCTCAGATCTCAACGCAGGAACACATGAATGCACATACATTTGGACACATCCAGAAAAAAACTCCCGAAGAGAAACCAAATTCCAAGAAATCCAGCCGTGGCAATGCTTGCACACACGTGTGATTATGCGCAGAGGTACACCCTACCAGCCCACACAGATCTCAACGCAAGCACAGATGAATGCACATACATTTGCACACATCCAGAGATAAACTCCCCCTCAGAAACCAAATTTCGAGAAATCGAGCCGTGGCAATTCTTGAACATACATGTGATTATGCGCAGAGGTCCACCCTACCAGCCAACCTCAGATCTCCACGCAAGCACAGATGAATGCACATACATTTGCACACATCCAAAGATAAACTCCCCAACAGAAACCAAATTCCAAGAAATCCAGCCGTGGCAATGCTTGCACACACATGTGATTATGCGCAGAGGTCCACCCTACCAGCCAACCTCAGATCTCCACGCAAGCACAGATGAATGCACATACATTTGCACACATCCAAAGATAAACTCCCCAACAGAAACCAAATTCCAAGAAATCCAGCCGTGGCAATGCTTGCACACACATGTGATTATGCGCAGAGGTCCACCCTACCAGCCAACCTCAGATCTCAACGCAGGAACACATGAATACACATACATTTGCACACATTCAGAGATAAACTCCCCCAGAGAAACCAAATTCCAAGAAATCGAGCCGTGGCAATGCTTGCACACACATGTGATTATGCGCAGAGGTCCACCCTACCAGCCAACCTCAGATCTCAACGCAGGAACACATGAATGCACATACATTTGGACACATCCAGAAATAAACTCCCGAAGAGAAACCAAATTCCAAGAAATCCAGCCGTGGCAATGCTTGCACACACATGTGATTATGCGCAGAGGTCCACCCTACCAGCCAACCTCAGATCTCAACGCAGGAACACATGAATGCACATACATTTGCACACATCCAAAGATAAACTCCCCTTCAGAAACCAATTTTCAAGAAATCGAGCCGTGGCAATGCTTGCACACACATGTGATTATGCGCAGAGGTCCACCCTACCAGCCAACCTCAGATCTCCACGCAAGTACACATGAATGCACATACATTTGCACACATGCAGAGATAAACTCACCCCAAAGAATCCAAATTCCAAGAAATCGAGCCGTGGCAATGCTTGCACATACATGTGATTATGCGCAGAGGTCCACCCTACCAGCCAACCTCAGATCTCAACGCAAGAACACATGAATGCACATACATTTGCACACATTCAGAGATAAACTCCCCCAGAGAAACCAAATTCCAAGAAATCGAGCCGTGGCAATGCTTGCACACACATGTGATTATGCGCAGAGGTCCACCCTACCAGCCAACCTCAGATCTCAGCGCAGGAACACATGAATGCACATACATTTGGACACATCCAGAAATAAACTCCCCAAGAGAAACCAAATTCCAAGATATCCAGCCGTGGCAATGCTTGCACACACATGTGATTATGCGCAGAGGTCCACCCTACCAGCCAACCTCAGATCTCAACGCAGGAACACATGAATGCACATACATTTGGACACATCCAGAAATAAACTCCCCAAGAGAAACCAAATTCCAAGAAATCCAGCCGTGGCAATGCTTGCACACACATGTGATTATGCGCAGAGGTCCACCCTACCAGCCAACCTCAGATCTCAACGCAGGAACACATGAATGCACATACATTTGCACACATCCAGAGATAAACTCCCCTTCAGAAACCAAATTCCAAGAAATCGAGCCGTGGCAATGCTTGCACACACATGTGATTATGCGCAGAGGTCCACCCTACCAGCCAACCTCAGATCTCAACGCAGGAACACATGAATGCACATACATTTGGACACATCCAGAAATAAACTCCCGAAGAGAAACCAAATTCCAAGAAATCCAGCCGTGGCAATGCTTGCACACACGTGTGATTATGCGCAGAGGTACACCCTACCAGCCCACACAGATCTCCACGCAAGCACAGATGAATGCACATACATTTGCACACATCCAGAGATAAACTCCCCCTCAGAAACCAAATTTCAAGAAATCGAGCCGTGGCAATTCTTGAACATACATGTGATTATGCGCAGAGGTCCACCCTACCAGCCAACCTCAGATCTCCACGCAAGCACAGATGAATGCACATACATTTGCACACATCCAAAGATAAACTCCCCAACAGAAACCAAATTCCAAGAAATCCAGCCGTGGCAATGCTTGCACACACATGTGATTATGCGCAGAGGTCCACCCTACCAGCCAACCTCAGATCTCCACGCAAGCACACATGAATGCACATACATTTGCACACATGCAGAGATAAACTCACCCCAAAGAATCCAAATTCCAAGAAATCGAGCCGTGGCAATGCTTGCACATACATGTGATTATGCGCAGAGGTCCACCCTACCAGCCAACCTCAGATCTCAGCGCAGGAACACATGAATGCACATACATTTGGACACATCCAGAAATAAACTCCCCAAGAGAAACCAAATTCCAAGATATCCAGCCGTGGCAATGCTTGCACACACATGTGATTATGCGCAGAGGTCCACCCTACCAGCCAACCTCAGATCTCAACGCAGGAACACATGAATGCA
Organism: Rhamphochromis sp. 'chilingali'; assembly: GCF_963969265.1. Taxonomy (NCBI): domain Eukaryota; kingdom Metazoa; phylum Chordata; class Actinopteri; order Cichliformes; family Cichlidae; genus Rhamphochromis; species Rhamphochromis sp. 'chilingali'. The sequence continues at coordinate 2,345,572 of NC_137938.1, forward strand.
CATACATTTGGACACATCCAGAAATAAACTCCCCAAGAGAAACCAAATTCCAAGAAATCCAGCCGTGGCAATGCTTGCACACACATGTGATTATGCGCAGAGGTCCACCCTACCAGCCAACCTCAGATCTCAACGCAGGAACACATGAATGCACATACATTTGCACACATCCAGAGATAAACTCCCCTTCAGAAACCAAATTCCAAGAAATCGAGCCGTGGCAATGCTTGCACACACATGTGATTATGCGCAGAGGTCCACCCTACCAGCCAACCTCAGATCTCAACGCAGGAACACATGAATGCACATACATTTGGACACATCCAGAAATAAACTCCCCCAGAGAAACCAAATTCCAAGAAATCCAGCCGTGGCAATGCTTGCACACACGTGTGATTATGCGCAGAGGTACACCCTACCAGCCCACACAGATCTCCACGCAAGCACAGATGAATGCACATACATTTGCACACATCCAGAGATAAACTCCCCCTCAGAAACCAAATTTCAAGAAATCGAGCCGTGGCAATTCTTGAACATACATGTGATTATGCGCAGAGGTCCACCCTACCAGCCAACCTCAGATCTCCACGCAAGCACAGATGAATGCACATACATTTGCACACATCCAAAGATAAACTCCCCAACAGAAACCAAATTCCAAGAAATCCAGCCGTGGCAATGCTTGCACACACATGTGATTATGCGCAGAGGTCCACCCTACCAGCCAACCTCAGATCTCCACGCAAGCACAGATGAATGCACATACATTTGCACACATCCAAAGATAAACTCCCCAACAGAAACCAAATTCCAAGAAATCCAGCCGTGGCAATGCTTGCACACACATGTGATTATGCGCAGAGGTCCACCCTACCAGCCAACCTCAGATCTCAACGCAGGAACACATGAATGCACATACATTTGCACACATTCAGAGATAAACTCCCCCAGAGAAACCAAATTCCAAGAAATCGAGCCGTGGCAATGCTTGCACACACATGTGATTATGCGCAGAGGTCCACCCTACCAGCCAACCTCAGATCTCAGCGCAGGAACACATGAATGCACATACATTTGCACACATCCAGAAACAAACTCCCCAAGAGAAACCAAATTCCAAGATATCCAGCCGTGGCAATGTATGCACACACGTGTGATTATGCGCAGAGGTACACCCTACCAGCCCACACAGATCTCCACGCAAGCACAGATGAATGCACATACATTTGCACACATCCAGAGATAAACTCCCCCTCAGAAACCAAATTTCAAGAAATCGAGCCGTGGCAATTCTTGAACATACATGTGATTATGCGCAGAGGTCCACCCTACCAGCCAACCTCAGATCTCCACGCAAGCACAGATGAATGCACATACATTTGCACACATCCAAAGATAAACTCCCCAACAGAAACCAAATTCCAAGAAATCCAGCCGTGGCAATGCTTGCACACACATGTGATTATGCGCAGAGGTCCACCCTACCAGCCAACCTCAGATCTCCACGCAAGCACAGATGAATGCACATACATTTGGACACATCCAGAAATAAACTCCCGAAGAGAAACCAAATTCCAAGAAATCCAGCCGTGGCAATGCTTGCACACACATGTGATTATGCGCAGAGGTCCACCCTACCAGCCAACCTCAGATCTCAACGCAGGAACACATGAATGCACATACATTTGCACACATCCAAAGATAAACTCCCCTTCAGAAACCAATTTTCAAGAAATCGAGCCGTGGCAATGCTTGCACACACATGTGATTATGCGCAGAGGTCCACCCTACCAGCCAACCTCAGATCTCCACGCAAGTACACATGAATGCACATACATTTGCACACATGCAGAGATAAACTCACCCCAAAGAATCCAAATTCCAAGAAATCGAGCCGTGGCAATGCTTGCACATACATGTGATTATGCGCAGAGGTCCACCCTACCAGCCAACCTCAGATCTCAACGCAAGAACACATGAATGCACATACATTTGCACACATTCAGAGATAAACTCCCCCAGAGAAACCAAATTCCAAGAAATCGAGCCGTGGCAATGCTTGCACACACATGTGATTATGCGCAGAGGTCCACCCTACCAGCCAACCTCAGATCTCAGCGCAGGAACACATGAATGCACATACATTTGGACACATCCAGAAATAAACTCCCCAAGAGAAACCAAATTCCAAGATATCCAGCCGTGGCAATGCTTGCACACACATGTGATTATGCGCAGAGGTCCACCCTACCAGCCAACCTCAGATCTCAACGCAGGAACACATGAATGCACATACATTTGGACACATCCAGAAATAAACTCCCCAAGAGAAACCAAATTCCAAGAAATCCAGCCGTGGCAATGCTTGCACACACATGTGATTATGCGCAGAGGTCCACCCTACCAGCCAACCTCAGATCTCAACGCAGGAACACATGAATGCACATACATTTGCACACATCCAGAGATAAACTCCCCTTCAGAAACCAAATTCCAAGAAATCGAGCCGTGGCAATGCTTGCACACACATGTGATTATGCGCAGAGGTCCACCCTACCAGCCAACCTCAGATCTCAACGCAGGAACACATGAATGCACATACATTTGGACACATCCAGAAATAAACTCCCGAAGAGAAACCAAATTCCAAGAAATCCAGCCGTGGCAATGCTTGCACACACGTGTGATTATGCGCAGAGGTCCACCCTACCAGCCAACCTCAGATCTCCACGCAAGCACAGATGAATGCACATACATTTGCACACATCCAAAGATAAACTCCCCAACAGAAACCAAATTCCAAGAAATCCAGCCGTGGCAATGCTTGCACACACATGTGATTATGCGCAGAGGTCCACCCTACCAGCCAACCTCAGATCTCCACGCAAGCACACATGAATGCACATACATTTGCACACATGCAGAGATAAACTCACCCCAAAGAATCCAAATTCCAAGAAATCGAGCCGTGGCAATGCTTGCACATACATGTGATTATGCGCAGAGGTCCACCCTACCAGCCAACCTCAGATCTCAACGCAAGAACACATGAATGCACATACATTTGCACACATTCAGAGATAAACTCCCCCAGAGAAACCAAATTCCAAGAAATCGAGCCGTGGCAATGCTTGCACACACATGTGATTATGCGCAGAGGTCCACCCTACCAGCCAACCTCAGATCTCAGCGCAGGAACACATGAATGCACATACATTTGGACACATCCAGAAATAAACTCCCCAAGAGAAACCAAATTCCAAGATATCCAGCCGTGGCAATGCTTGCACACACATGTGATTATGCGCAGAGGTCCACCCTACCAGCCAACCTCAGATCTCAACGCAGGAACACATGAATGCACATACATTTGGACACATCCAGAAATAAACTCCCCAAGAGAAACCAAATTCCAAGAAATCCAGCCGTGGCAATGCTTGCACACACATGTGATTATGCGCAGAGGTCCACCCTACCAGCCAACCTCAGATCTCAACGCAGGAACACATGAATGCACATACATTTGCACACATCCAGAGATAAACTCCCCTTCAGAAACCAAATTCCAAGAAATCGAGCCGTGGCAATGCTTGCACACACATGTGATTATGCGCAGAGGTCCACCCTACCAGCCAACCTCAGATCTCAACGCAGGAACACATGAATGCACATACATTTGGACACATCCAGAAATAAACTCCCCCAGAGAAACCAAATTCCAAGAAATCCAGCCGTGGCAATGCTTGCACACACGTGTGATTATGCGCAGAGGTACACCCTACCAGCCCACACAGATCTCCACGCAAGCACAGATGAATGCACATACATTTGCACACATCCAGAGATAAACTCCCCCTCAGAAACCAAATTTCAAGAAATCGAGCCGTGGCAATTCTTGAACATACATGTGATTATGCGCAGAGGTCCACCCTACCAGCCAACCTCAGATCTCCACGCAAGCACAGATGAATGCACATACATTTGCACACATCCAAAGATAAACTCCCCAACAGAAACCAAATTCCAAGAAATCCAGCCGTGGCAATGCTTGCACACACATGTGATTATGCGCAGAGGTCCACCCTACCAGCCAACCTCAGATCTCCACGCAAGCACAGATGAATGCACATACATTTGCACACATCCAAAGATAAACTCCCCAACAGAAACCAAATTCCAAGAAATCCAGCCGTGGCAATGCTTGCACACACATGTGATTATGCGCAGAGGTCCACCCTACCAGCCAACCTCAGATCTCAACGCAGGAACACATGAATGCACATACATTTGCACACATTCAGAGATAAACTCCCCCAGAGAAACCAAATTCCAAGAAATCGAGCCGTGGCAATGCTTGCACACACATGTGATTATGCGCAGAGGTCCACCCTACCAGCCAACCTCAGATCTCAGCGCAGGAACACATGAATGCACATACATTTGCACACATCCAGAAACAAACTCCCCAAGAGAAACCAAATTCCAAGATATCCAGCCGTGGCAATGTATGCACACACGTGTGATTATGCGCAGAGGTACACCCTACCAGCCCACACAGATCTCCACGCAAGCACAGATGAATGCACATACATTTGCACACATCCAGAGATAAACTCCCCCTCAGAAACCAAATTTCAAGAAATCGAGCCGTGGCAATTCTTGAACATACATGTGATTATGCGCAGAGGTCCACCCTACCAGCCAACCTCAGATCTCCACGCAAGCACAGATGAATGCACATACATTTGCACACATCCAAAGATAAACTCCCCAACAGAAACCAAATTCCAAGAAATCCAGCCGTGGCAATGCTTGCACACACATGTGATTATGCGCAGAGGTCCACCCTACCAGCCAACCTCAGATCTCCACGCAAGCACAGATGAATGCACATACATTTGCACACATCCAAAGATAAACTCCCCAACAGAAACCAAATTCCAAGAAATCCAGCCGTGGCAATGCTTGCACACACATGTGATTATGCGCAGAGGTCCACCCTACCAGCCAACCTCAGATCTCAACGCAGGAACACATGAATGCACATACATTTGCACACATTCAGAGATAAACTCCCCCAGAGAAACCAAATTCCAAGAAATCCAGCCGTGGCAATGCTTGCACACACATGTGATTATGCGCAGAGGTCCACCCTACCAGCCAACCTCAGATCTCAACGCAGGAACACATGAATGCACATACATTTGGACACATCCAGAAATAAACTCCCGAAGAGAAACCAAATTCCAAGAAATCCAGCCGTGGCAATGCTTGCACACACATGTGATTATGCGCAGAGGTCCACCCTACCAGCCAACCTCAGATCTCAACGCAGGAACACATGAATGCACATACATTTGCACACATCCAGAGATAAACTCCCCTTCAGAAACCAAATTTCAAGAAATCCAGCCGTGGCAATGCTTGCACACACATGTGATTATGCGCAGAGGTCCACCCTACCAGCCAACCTCAGATCTCCACGCAAGCACACATGAATGCACATACATTTGCACACATGCAGAGATAAACTCACCCCAAAGAATCCAAATTCCAAGAAATCGAGCCGTGGCAATGCTTGCACATACATGTGATTATGCGCAGAGGTCCACCCTACCAGCCAACCTCAGATCTCAACGCAAGAACACATGAATGCACATACATTTGCACACATTCAGAGATAAACTCCACCTCAGAAACCAAATTCCAAGAAATCGAGCCGTGGCAATGCTTGCACACACATGTGATTATGCGCAGAGGTCCACCCTACCAGCCAACCTCAGATCTCAGCGCAGGAACACATGAATGCACATACATTTGGACACATCCAAAAATAAACTCCCCAAGAGAAACCAAATTCCAAGATATCCAGCCGTGGCAATGCTTGCACACACATGTGATTATGCGCAGAGGTCCACCCTACCAGCCAACCTCAGATCTCAACGCAGGAACACATGAATGCACATACATTTGCACACATCCAGAGATAAACTCGCCCCAAAGAAACCAAATTCCAAGAAATCCAGCCGTGGCAATGCTTGCACACACATGTGATTATGCGCAGAGGTCCACCCTACCAGCCAACCTCAGATCTCAACGCAGGAACACATGAATGCACATACATTTGCACACATCCAGAGATAAACTCCCCTTCAGAAACCAAATTCCAAGAAATCGAGCCGTGGCAATGCTTGCACACACATGTGATTATGCGCAGAGGTCCACCCTACCAGCCAACCTCAGATCTCAACGCAGGAACACATGAATGCACATACATTTGGACACATCCAGAAAAAAACTCCCGAAGAGAAACCAAATTCCAAGAAATCCAGCCGTGGCAATGCTTGCACACACGTGTGATTATGCGCAGAGGTACACCCTACCAGCCCACACAGATCTCCACGCAAGCACAGATGAATGCACATACATTTGCACACATCCAGAGATAAACTCCCCCTCAGAAACCAAATTTCGAGAAATCGAGCCGTGGCAATTCTTGAACATACATGTGATTATGCGCAGAGGTCCACCCTACCAGCCAACCTCAGATCTCAACGCAGGAACACATGAATGCACATACATTTGGACACATCCAGAAATAAACTCCCCAAGAGAAACCAAATTCCAAGAAATCCAGCCGTGGCAATGCTTGCACACACATGTGATTATGCGCAGAGGTCCACCCTACCAGCCAACCTCAGATCTCCACGCAAGCACACATGAATGCACATACATTTGCACACATTCAGAGATAAACTCCCCTTCAGAAACCAAATTCCAAGATATCCAGAAATGGAAATGTTTGCACACACATGTGATTATGCGCAGAGGTACACCCTACCAGCCAACCTCAGATCTACACGCAGGCACACATGAATGCACATACATTTGCACACATCCAGAGATAAACTCCCCCTCAGAAACCAAATTCCAAGATATCCAGAAATGGAAATGTTTGCACACACATGTGATTATGCGCAGAGGTCCACCCTACCAGCCAACCTCAGATCTCAGCGCAGGAACACATGAATGCACATACATTTGCACACATCCAGAAACAAACTCCCCAAGAGAAACCAAATTCCAAGAAATCCAGCCGTGGCAATGCTTGCACACACATGTGATTATGCGCAGAGGTCCACCCTACCAGCCAACCTCAGATCTCCACGCAAGCACAGATGAATGCACATACATTTGCACACATCCAAAGATAAACTCCCCAACAGAAACCAAATTCCAAGAAATCCAGCCGTGGCAATGCTTGCACACACATGTGATTATGCGCAGAGGTCCACCCTACCAGCCAACCTCAGATCTCAACGCAGGAACACATGAATGCACATACATTTGCACACATTCAGAGATAAACTCCCCCAGAGAAACCAAATTCCAAGAAATCGAGCCGTGGCAATGCTTGCACACACATGTGATTATGCGCAGAGGTCCACCCTACCAGCCAACCTCAGATCTCAACGCAGGAACACATGAATGCACATACATTTGGACACATCCAGAAATAAACTCCCGAAGAGAAACCAAATTCCAAGATATCCAGAAATGGAAATGTTTGCACACACATGTGATTATGCGCAGAGGTACACCCTACCAGCCAACCTCAGATCTACACGCAGGCACACATGAATGCACATACATTTGCACACATCCAGAGATAAACTCCCCCTCAGAAACCAAATTCCAAGATATCCAGAAATGGAAATGTTTGCACACACATGTGATTATGCGCAGAGGTCCACCCTACCAGCCAACCTCAGATCTCAGCGCAGGAACACATGAATGCACATACATTTGCACACATCCAGAAACAAACTCCCCAAGAGAAACCAAATTCCAAGAAATCCAGCCGTGGCAATGCTTGCACACACATGTGATTATGCGCAGAGGTCCACCCTACCAGCCAACCTCAGATCTCCACGCAAGCACAGATGAATGCACATACATTTGCACACATCCAAAGATAAACTCCCCAACAGAAACCAAATTCCAAGAAATCCAGCCGTGGCAATGCTTGCACACACATGTGATTATGCGCAGAGGTCCACCCTACCAGCCAACCTCAGATCTCAACGCAGGAACACATGAATGCACATACATTTGCACACATTCAGAGATAAACTCCCCCAGAGAAACCAAATTCCAAGAAATCGAGCCGTGGCAATGCTTGCACACACATGTGATTATGCGCAGAGGTCCACCCTACCAGCCAACCTCAGATCTCAACGCAGGAACACATGAATGCACATACATTTGGACACATCCAGAAATAAACTCCCGAAGAGAAACCAAATTCCAAGAAATCCAGCCGTGGCAATGCTTGCACACACATGTGATTATGCGCAGAGGTCCACCCTACCAGCCAACCTCAGATCTCAACGCAGGAACACATGAATGCACATACATTTGCACACATCCAGAGATAAACTCCCCTTCAGAAACCAAATTTCAAGAAATCGAGCCGTGGCAATGCTTGCACACACATGTGATTATGCGCAGAGGTCCACCCTACCAGCCAACCTCAGATCTCCACGCAAGCACACATGAATGCACATACATTTGCACACATGCAGAGATAAACTCACCCCAAAGAATCCAAATTCCAAGAAATCCAGCCGTGGCAATGCTTGCACACACATGTGATTATGCGCAGAGGTCCACCCTACCAGCCAACCTCAGATCTCAACGCAGGAACACATGAATGCACATACATTTGCACACATTCAGAGATAAACTCCCCCAGAGAAACCAAATTCCAAGAAATCGAGCCGTGGCAATGCTTGCACACACATGTGATTATGCGCAGAGGTCCACCCTACCAGCCAACCTCAGATCTCAACGCAGGAACACATGAATGCACATACATTTGGACACATCCAGAAATAAACTCCCGAAGAGAAACCAAATTCCAAGAAATCCAGCCGTGGCAATGCTTGCACACACATGTGATTATGCGCAGAGGTCCACCCTACCAGCCAACCTCAGATCTCAACGCAGGAACACATGAATGCACATACATTTGCACACATCCAGAGATAAACTCCCCTTCAGAAACCAAATTTCAAGAAATCGAGCCGTGGCAATGCTTGCACACACATGTGATTATGCGCAGAGGTCCACCCTACCAGCCAACCTCAGATCTCCACGCAAGCACACATGAATGCACATACATTTGCACACATGCAGAGATAAACTCACCCCAAAGAATCCAAATTCCAAGAAATCGAGCCGTGGCAATGCTTGCACATACATGTGATTATGCGCAGAGGTCCACCCTACCAGCCAACCTCAGATCTCAACGCAAGAACACATGAATGCACATACATTTGCACACATTCAGAGATAAACTCCACCTCAGAAACCAAATTCCAAGAAATCGAGCCGTGGCAATGCTTGCACACACATGTGATTATGCGCAGAGGTCCACCCTACCAGCCAACCTCAGATCTCAGCGCAGGAACACATGAATGCACATACATTTGGACACATCCAGAAATAAACTCCCCAAGAGAAACCAAATTCCAAGATATCCAGCCGTGGCAATGCTTGCACACACATGTGATTATGCGCAGAGGTCCACCCTACCAGCCAACCTCAGATCTCAACGCAGGAACACATGAATGCACATACATTTGGACACATCCAGAAATAAACTCCCCAAGAGAAACCAAATTCCAAGAAATCCAGCCGTGGCAATGCTTGCACACACATGTGATTATGCGCAGAGGTCCACCCTACCAGCCAACCTCAGATCTCAACGCAGGAACACATGAATGCACATACATTTGCACACATCCAGAGATAAACTCCCCTTCAGAAACCAAATTTCAAGAAATCCAGCCGTGGCAATGCTTGCACACACATGTGATTATGCGCAGAGGTCCACCCTACCAGCCAACCTCAGATCTCAACGCAGGAACACATGAATGCACATACATTTGGACAAATCCAGAAATAAACTCCCGAAGAGAAACCAAATTCCAAGAAATCCAGCCGTGGCAATGCTTGCACACACATGTGATTATGCGCAGAGGTCCACCCTACCAGCCAACCTCAGATCTCCACGCAAGCACACATGAATGCACATACATTTGCACACATGCAGAGATAAACTCACCCCAAAGAATCCAAATTCCAAGAAATCGAGCCGTGGCAATGCTTGCACATACATGTGATTATGCGCAGAGGTCCACCCTACCAGCCAACCTCAGATCTCAACGCAAGAACACATGAATGCACATACATTTGCACACATTCAGAGATAAACTCCACCTCAGAAACCAAATTCCAAGAAATCGAGCCGTGGCAATGCTTGCACACACATGTGATTATGCGCAGAGGTCCACCCTACCAGCCAACCTCAGATCTCAGCGCAGGAACACATGAATGCACATACATTTGGACACATCCAGAAATAAACTCCCCAAGAGAAACCAAATTCCAAGATATCCAGCCGTGGCAATGCTTGCACACACATGTGATTATGCGCAGAGGTCCACCCTACCAGCCAACCTCAGATCTCAACGCAGGAACACATGAATGCACATACATTTGGACACATCCAGAAATAAACTCCCCAAGAGAAACCAAATTCCAAGAAATCCAGCCGTGGCAATGCTTGCACACACATGTGATTATGCGCAGAGGTCCACCCTACCAGCCAACCTCAGATCTCAACGCAGGAACACATGAATGCACATACATTTGCACACATCCAGAGATAAACTCCCCTTCAGAAACCAAATTCCAAGAAATCGAGCCGTGGCAATGCTTGCACACACATGTGATTATGCGCAGAGGTCCACCCTACCAGCCAACCTCAGATCTCAACGCAGGAACACATGAATGCACATACATTTGGACACATCCAGAAATAAACTCCCCCAGAGAAACCAAATTCCAAGAAATCCAGCCGTGGCAATGCTTGCACACACGTGTGATTATGCGCAGAGGTACACCCTACCAGCCCACACAGATCTCCACGCAAGCACAGATGAATGCACATACATTTGCACACATCCAGAGATAAACTCCCCCTCAGAAACCAAATTTCAAGAAATCGAGCCGTGGCAATTCTTGAACATACATGTGATTATGCGCAGAGGTCCACCCTACCAGCCAACCTCAGATCTCCACGCAAGCACAGATGAATGCACATACATTTGCACACATCCAAAGATAAACTCCCCAACAGAAACCAAATTCCAAGAAATCCAGCCGTGGCAATGCTTGCACACACATGTGATTATGCGCAGAGGTCCACCCTACCAGCCAACCTCAGATCTCCACGCAAGCACAGATGAATGCACATACATTTGCACACATCCAAAGATAAACTCCCCAACAGAAACCAAATTCCAAGAAATCCAGCCGTGGCAATGCTTGCACACACATGTGATTATGCGCAGAGGTCCACCCTACCAGCCAACCTCAGATCTCAACGCAGGAACACATGAATGCACATACATTTGCACACATTCAGAGATAAACTCCCCCAGAGAAACCAAATTCCAAGAAATCGAGCCGTGGCAATGCTTGCACACACATGTGATTATGCGCAGAGGTCCACCCTACCAGCCAACCTCAGATCTCAGCGCAGGAACACATGAATGCACATACATTTGCACACATCCAGAAACAAACTCCCCAAGAGAAACCAAATTCCAAGATATCCAGCCGTGGCAATGTATGCACACACGTGTGATTATGCGCAGAGGTACACCCTACCAGCCCACACAGATCTCCACGCAAGCACAGATGAATGCACATACATTTGCACACATCCAGAGATAAACTCCCCCTCAGAAACCAAATTTCAAGAAATCGAGCCGTGGCAATTCTTGAACATACATGTGATTATGCGCAGAGGTCCACCCTACCAGCCAACCTCAGATCTCCACGCAAGCACAGATGAATGCACATACATTTGCACACATCCAAAGATAAACTCCCCAACAGAAACCAAATTCCAAGAAATCCAGCCGTGGCAATGCTTGCACACACATGTGATTATGCGCAGAGGTCCACCCTACCAGCCAACCTCAGATCTCCACGCAAGCACAGATGAATGCACATACATTTGCACACATCCAAAGATAAACTCCCCAACAGAAACCAAATTCCAAGAAATCCAGCCGTGGCAATGCTTGCACACACATGTGATTATGCGCAGAGGTCCACCCTACCAGCCAACCTCAGATCTCAACGCAGGAACACATGAATGCACATACATTTGCACACATTCAGAGATAAACTCCCCCAGAGAAACCAAATTCCAAGAAATCGAGCCGTGGCAATGCTTGCACACACATGTGATTATGCGCAGAGGTCCACCCTACCAGCCAACCTCAGATCTCAACGCAGGAACACATGAATGCACATACATTTGGACACATCCAGAAATAAACTCCCGAAGAGAAACCAAATTCCAAGAAATCCAGCCGTGGCAATGCTTGCACACACATGTGATTATGCGCAGAGGTCCACCCTACCAGCCAACCTCAGATCTCAACGCAGGAACACATGAATGCACATACATTTGCACACATCCAGAGATAAACTCCCCTTCAGAAACCAAATTTCAAGAAATCCAGCCGTGGCAATGCTTGCACACACATGTGATTATGCGCAGAGGTCCACCCTACCAGCCAACCTCAGATCTCCACGCAAGCACACATGAATGCACATACATTTGCACACATGCAGAGATAAACTCACCCCAAAGAATCCAAATTCCAAGAAATCGAGCCGTGGCAATGCTTGCACATACATGTGATTATGCGCAGAGGTCCACCCTACCAGCCAACCTCAGATCTCAACGCAAGAACACATGAATGCACATACATTTGCACACATTCAGAGATAAACTCCACCTCAGAAACCAAATTCCAAGAAATCGAGCCGTGGCAATGCTTGCACACACATGTGATTATGCGCAGAGGTCCACCCTACCAGCCAACCTCAGATCTCAGCGCAGGAACACATGAATGCACATACATTTGGACACATCCAGAAATAAACTCCCCAAGAGAAACCAAATTCCAAGATATCCAGCCGTGGCAATGCTTGCACACACATGTGATTATGCGCAGAGGTCCACCCTACCAGCCAACCTCAGATCTCAACGCAGGAACACATGAATGCACATACATTTGCACACATCCAGAGATAAACTCGCCCCAAAGAAACCAAATTCCAAGAAATCCAGCCGTGGCAATGCTTGCACACACATGTGATTATGCGCAGAGGTCCACCCTACCAGCCAACCTCAGATCTCAACGCAGGAACACATGAATGCACATACATTTGCACACATCCAGAGATAAACTCCCCTTCAGAAACCAAATTCCAAGAAATCGAGCCGTGGCAATGCTTGCACACACATGTGATTATGCGCAGAGGTCCACCCTACCAGCCAACCTCAGATCTCAACGCAGGAACACATGAATGCACATACATTTGGACACATCCAGAAAAAAACTCCCGAAGAGAAACCAAATTCCAAGAAATCCAGCCGTGGCAATGCTTGCACACACGTGTGATTATGCGCAGAGGTACACCCTACCAGCCCACACAGATCTCCACGCAAGCACAGATGAATGCACATACATTTGCACACATCCAGAGATAAACTCCCCCTCAGAAACCAAATTTCGAGAAATCGAGCCGTGGCAATTCTTGAACATACATGTGATTATGCGCAGAGGTCCACCCTACCAGCCAACCTCAGATCTCAACGCAGGAACACATGAATGCACATACATTTGGACACATCCAGAAATAAACTCCCCAAGAGAAACCAAATTCCAAGAAATCCAGCCGTGGCAATGCTTGCACACACATGTGATTATGCGCAGAGGTCCACCCTACCAGCCAACCTCAGATCTCCACGCAAGCACACATGAATGCACATACATTTGCACACATTCAGAGATAAACTCCCCTTCAGAAACCAAATTCCAAGATATCCAGAAATGGAAATGTTTGCACACACATGTGATTATGCGCAGAGGTACACCCTACCAGCCAACCTCAGATCTACACGCAGGCACACATGAATGCACATACATTTGCACACATCCAGAGATAAACTCCCCCTCAGAAACCAAATTCCAAGATATCCAGAAATGGAAATGTTTGCACACACATGTGATTATGCGCAGAGGTCCACCCTACCAGCCAACCTCAGATCTCAGCGCAGGAACACATGAATGCACATACATTTGCACACATCCAGAAACAAACTCCCCAAGAGAAACCAAATTCCAAGAAATCCAGCCGTGGCAATGCTTGCACACACATGTGATTATGCGCAGAGGTCCACCCTACCAGCCAACCTCAGATCTCCACGCAAGCACAGATGAATGCACATACATTTGCACACATCCAAAGATAAACTCCCCAACAGAAACCAAATTCCAAGAAATCCAGCCGTGGCAATGCTTGCACACACATGTGATTATGCGCAGAGGTCCACCCTACCAGCCAACCTCAGATCTCAACGCAGGAACACATGAATGCACATACATTTGCACACATTCAGAGATAAACTCCCCCAGAGAAACCAAATTCCAAGAAATCGAGCCGTGGCAATGCTTGCACACACATGTGATTATGCGCAGAGGTCCACCCTACCAGCCAACCTCAGATCTCAACGCAGGAACACATGAATGCACATACATTTGGACACATCCAGAAATAAACTCCCGAAGAGAAACCAAATTCCAAGATATCCAGAAATGGAAATGTTTGCACACACATGTGATTATGCGCAGAGGTACACCCTACCAGCCAACCTCAGATCTACACGCAGGCACACATGAATGCACATACATTTGCACACATCCAGAGATAAACTCCCCCTCAGAAACCAAATTCCAAGATATCCAGAAATGGAAATGTTTGCACACACATGTGATTATGCGCAGAGGTCCACCCTACCAGCCAACCTCAGATCTCAGCGCAGGAACACATGAATGCACATACATTTGCACACATCCAGAAACAAACTCCCCAAGAGAAACCAAATTCCAAGAAATCCAGCCGTGGCAATGCTTGCACACACATGTGATTATGCGCAGAGGTCCACCCTACCAGCCAACCTCAGATCTCCACGCAAGCACAGATGAATGCACATACATTTGCACACATCCAAAGATAAACTCCCCAACAGAAACCAAATTCCAAGAAATCCAGCCGTGGCAATGCTTGCACACACATGTGATTATGCGCAGAGGTCCACCCTACCAGCCAACCTCAGATCTCAACGCAGGAACACATGAATGCACATACATTTGCACACATTCAGAGATAAACTCCCCCAGAGAAACCAAATTCCAAGAAATCGAGCCGTGGCAATGCTTGCACACACATGTGATTATGCGCAGAGGTCCACCCTACCAGCCAACCTCAGATCTCAACGCAGGAACACATGAATGCACATACATTTGGACACATCCAGAAATAAACTCCCGAAGAGAAACCAAATTCCAAGAAATCGAGCCGTGGCAATGCTTGCACACACATGTGATTATGCGCAGAGGTCCACCCTACCAGCCAACCTCAGATCTCAACGCAGGAACACATGAATGCACATACATTTGCACACATCCAGAGATAAACTCCCCTTCAGAAACCAAATTTCAAGAAATCGAGCCGTGGCAATGCTTGCACACACATGTGATTATGCGCAGAGGTCCACCCTACCAGCCAACCTCAGATCTCCACGCAAGCACACATGAATGCACATACATTTGCACACATGCAGAGATAAACTCACCCCAAAGAATCCAAATTCCAAGAAATCCAGCCGTGGCAATGCTTGCACACACATGTGATTATGCGCAGAGGTCCACCCTACCAGCCAACCTCAGATCTCAACGCAGGAACACATGAATGCACATACATTTGCACACATTCAGAGATAAACTCCCCCAGAGAAACCAAATTCCAAGAAATCGAGCCGTGGCAATGCTTGCACACACATGTGATTATGCGCAGAGGTCCACCCTACCAGCCAACCTCAGATCTCAACGCAGGAACACATGAATGCACATACATTTGGACACATCCAGAAATAAACTCCCGAAGAGAAACCAAATTCCAAGAAATCCAGCCGTGGCAATGCTTGCACACACATGTGATTATGCGCAGAGGTCCACCCTACCAGCCAACCTCAGATCTCAACGCAGGAACACATGAATGCACATACATTTGCACACATCCAGAGATAAACTCCCCTTCAGAAACCAAATTTCAAGAAATCGAGCCGTGGCAATGCTTGCACACACATGTGATTATGCGCAGAGGTCCACCCTACCAGCCAACCTCAGATCTCCACGCAAGCACACATGAATGCACATACATTTGCACACATGCAGAGATAAACTCACCCCAAAGAATCCAAATTCCAAGAAATCGAGCCGTGGCAATGCTTGCACATACATGTGATTATGCGCAGAGGTCCACCCTACCAGCCAACCTCAGATCTCAACGCAAGAACACATGAATGCACATACATTTGCACACATTCAGAGATAAACTCCACCTCAGAAACCAAATTCCAAGAAATCGAGCCGTGGCAATGCTTGCACACACATGTGATTATGCGCAGAGGTCCACCCTACCAGCCAACCTCAGATCTCAGCGCAGGAACACATGAATGCACATACATTTGGACACATCCAGAAATAAACTCCCCAAGAGAAACCAAATTCCAAGATATCCAGCCGTGGCAATGCTTGCACACACATGTGATTATGCGCAGAGGTCCACCCTACCAGCCAACCTCAGATCTCAACGCAGGAACACATGAATGCACATACATTTGGACACATCCAGAAATAAACTCCCCAAGAGAAACCAAATTCCAAGAAATCCAGCCGTGGCAATGCTTGCACACACATGTGATTATGCGCAGAGGTCCACCCTACCAGCCAACCTCAGATCTCAACGCAGGAACACATGAATGCACATACATTTGCACACATCCAGAGATAAACTCCCCTTCAGAAACCAAATTTCAAGAAATCCAGCCGTGGCAATGCTTGCACACACATGTGATTATGCGCAGAGGTCCACCCTACCAGCCAACCTCAGATCTCAACGCAGGAACACATGAATGCACATACATTTGGACAAATCCAGAAATAAACTCCCGAAGAGAAACCAAATTCCAAGAAATCCAGCCGTGGCAATGCTTGCACACACATGTGATTATGCGCAGAGGTCCACCCTACCAGCCAACCTCAGATCTCCACGCAAGCACACATGAATGCACATACATTTGCACACATGCAGAGATAAACTCACCCCAAAGAATCCAAATTCCAAGAAATCGAGCCGTGGCAATGCTTGCACATACATGTGATTATGCGCAGAGGTCCACCCTACCAGCCAACCTCAGATCTCAACGCAAGAACACATGAATGCACATACATTTGCACACATTCAGAGATAAACTCCACCTCAGAAACCAAATTCCAAGAAATCGAGCCGTGGCAATGCTTGCACACACATGTGATTATGCGCAGAGGTCCACCCTACCAGCCAACCTCAGATCTCAACGCAGGAACACATGAATGCACATACATTTGGACACATCCAGAAATAAACTCCCCAAGAGAAACCAAATTCCAAGAAATCCAGCCGTGGCAATGCTTGCATACACATGTGATTATGCGCAGAGGTCCACCCTACCAGCCAACCTCAGATCTCAACGCAGGAACACATGAATGCACATACATTTGCACACATCCAGAGATAAACTCCCCTTCAGAAACCAAATTCCAAGAAATCGAGCCGTGGCAATGCTTGCACACACATGTGATTATGCGCAGAGGTCCACCCTACCAGCCAACCTCAGATCTCAACGCAGGAACACATGAATGCACATACATTTGGACACATCCAGAAATAAACTCCCGAAGAGAAACCAAATTCCAAGAAATCCAGCCGTGGCAATGCTTGCACACACGTGTGATTATGCGCAGAGGTACACCCTACCAGCCCACACAGATCTCCACGCAAGCACAGATGAATGCACATACATTTGCACACATCCAGAGATAAACTCCCCCTCAGAAACCAAATTTCAAGAAATCGAGCCGTGGCAATTCTTGAACATACATGTGATTATGCGCAGAGGTCCACCCTACCAGCCAACCTCAGATCTCCACGCAAGCACAGATGAATGCACATACATTTGCACACATCCAAAGATAAACTCCCCAACAGAAACCAAATTCCAAGAAATCCAGCCGTGGCAATGCTTGCACACACATGTGATTATGCGCAGAGGTCCACCCTACCAGCCAACCTCAGATCTCCACGCAAGCACAGATGAATGCACATACATTTGCACACATCCAAAGATAAACTCCCCAACAGAAACCAAATTCCAAGAAATCCAGCCGTGGCAATGCTTGCACACACATGTGATTATGCGCAGAGGTCCACCCTACCAGCCAACCTCAGATCTCAACGCAGGAACACATGAATGCACATACATTTGCAGACATCCAGAAATAAACTCCCCCAGAGAAACCAAATTCCAAGATATCCAGAAATGGAAATGTTTGCACACACATGTGATTATGCGCAGAGGTCCACCCTACCAGCCAACCTCAGATCTCAACGCAGGAACACATGAATGCACATACATTTGCACACATCCAGAGATAAACTCACCCCAAAGAAACCAAATTCCAAGAAATCGAGCCGTGGCAATGCTTGCACACACATGTGATTATGCGCAGAGGTCCACCCTACCAGCCAACCTCAGATCTACACGCAGGCACACATGAATGCACATACATTTGCACACATCCAGAGATAAACTCCCCCTCAGAAACCAAATTCCAAGAAATCGAGCCGTGGCAATGCTTGCACACACATGTGATTATGCGCAGAGGTCCACCCTACCAGCCAACCTCAGATCTACACGCAGGCACACATGAATGCACATACATTTGCACACATCCAGAGATAAACTCCCCGTCAGAAACCAAATTCCAAGATATCCAGAAATGGAAATGTTTGCACACACATGTGATTATGCGCAGAGGTCCACCCTACCAGCCAACCTCAGATCTCCACGCAAGAACACATGAATGCACATACATTTGCACACATTCAGAGATAAACTCCCCCTCAGAAACCAAATTCCAAGATATCCAGAAATGGAAATGTTTGCACACACATGTGATTATGCGCAGAGGTCCACCCTACCAGCCAACCTCAGATCTACGCGCAGGCACACATGAATGCACATACATTTGCACACATCCAGAGATAAACTCCCCTTCAGAAACCAAATTCCAAGAAATCGAACCGTGGCAATGCTTGCACACACATGTGATTATGCGCAGAGGTCCACCCTACCAGCCAACCTCAGATTTCAACGCAGGAACACATGAATGCACATACATTTGCACACATTCAGAGATAAAATCCCCCAGAGAAACCGAATTCCAAGATATCCAGCCGTGGCAATGTTTGCACACACATGTGATTATGCGCAGAGGTACACCCTACCAGCCCACACATTTCTCCACGCAAGCACAGATGAATGCACACACATTTGCACACATTCAGAGATAAACTCCCCAACAGAAACCAAATTCCAAGATATCCAGAAATGGAAATGTTTGCACACACATGTGATTATGCGCAGAGGTCCACCCTACCAGCCAACCTCAGATCTCAACGCAGGAACACATGAATGCACATACATTTGCACACATCCAGAGATAAACTCACCCCAAAGAAACCAAATTCCAAGAAATCGAGCCGTGGCAATGTTTGCACACACATGTGATTATGCGCAGAGGTCCACCCTACCAGCCAACCTTAGATCTCAACGCAGGCACACATGAATGCACATACATTTGCACACATCCAGAGATAAACTCCCCCTCAGAAACCAAATTCCAAGAAATCCAGCCGTGGCAATGCTTGCACACACATGTGATTATGCGCAGAGGTCCACCCTACCAGCCAACCTCAGAGCTCAACGCAAGAACACATGAATGCACATACATTTGCACACATTCAGAGATAAACTCCCCCTCAGAAACCAAATTCCAAGATATCCAGAAATGGAAATGTTTGCACACACATGTGATTATGCGCAGAGGTCCACCCTACCAGCCAACCTCAGATCTACACGCAGGCACACATGAATGCACATACATTTGCACACATCCAGAGATAAACCCCCCTTCAGAAACCAAATTCCAAGAAATCGAACCGTGGCAATGCTTGCACACACATGTGATTATGCGCAGAGGTCCACCCTACCAGCCAACCTCAGATCTCAGCGCAGGAACACATGAATGCACATACATTTGCACACATCCAGAAACAAACTCCCCAAGAGAAACCAAATTCCAAGATATCCAGCCGTGGCAATGTTTGCACACACATGTGATTATGCGCAGAGGTACACCCTACCAGCCCACACATTTCTCCACGCAAGCACAGATGAATGCACATACATTTGCACAAATCCAGAGATAAACTCCCCCTCAGAAACCAAATTTCAAGAAATTGAGCCGTGGCAATTCTTGAACATACATGTGATTATGCGCAGAGGTCCACCCTACCAGCCAACCTCAGATCTCCACGCAAGCACACATGAATGCACATACATTTGCACACATCCAAAGATAAACTCCCCAACAGAAACCAAATTCCAAGAAATCCAGCCGTGGCAATGCTTGCACACACATGTGATTATGCGCAGAGGTCCACCCTACCAGCCAACCTCAGATCTCAACGCAGGAACACATGAATGCACATACATTTGCACACATTCAGAGATAAACTCCCCCAGAGAAACCAAATTCCAAGAAATCGAGCCGTGGCAATGCTTGCACACATGTGATTATGCGCAGAGGTCCACCCTACCAGCCAACCTCAGATCTCAACGCAGGAACACATGAATGCACATACATTTGCACACATCCAGAGATAAACTCCCCCAGAGAAACCAAATTCCAAGATATCCAGAAATGGAAATGTTTGCACACACATGTGATTATGCGCAGAGGTCCACCCTACGAGCCAACCTCACATCTCAACGCAGGAACACATGAATGCACATACATTTGCACACATTCAGAGATAAACTCGCCCTCAGAAACCAAATTCCAAGATATCCAGAAATGGAAATGTTTGCACACACATGTGATTATGCGCAGAGGTCCACCCTACCAGCCAACCTCAGATCTCAGCGCAGGAACACATGAATGCACATACATTTGGACACATCCAGAAATAAACTCCCCAAGAGAAACCAAATTCCAAGATATCCAGCCGTGGCAATGTTTGCACACACATGTGATTATGCGCAGAGGTCCACCCTACGAGCCAACCTCACATCTCAACGCAGGAACACATGAATGCACATACATTTGCACACATTCAGAGATAAACTCGCCCTCAGAAACCAAATTCCAAGATATCCAGAAATGGAAATGTTTGCACACACATGTGATTATGCGCAGAGGTCCACCCTACCAGCCAACCTCAGATATCAGCGCAGGCACACATGAATGCACATACATTTGCACACATGCAGAAATAAACTCACCCCAAAGAATCCAAATTCCAAGAAATCGAGCCGTGGCAATGCTTGCACATACATGTGATTATGCGCAGAGGTCCACCCTACCAGCCAACCTCAGAGCTCAACGCAATAACACATGAATGCACATACATTTGCACACATTCAGAGATAAACTCCACCTCAGAAACCAAATTCCAAGATATCCAGAAATGGAAATGTTTGCACACACATGTGATTATGCGCAGAGGTCCACCCTACCAGCCAACCTCAGATCTACACGCAGGCACACATGAATGCACATACATTTGCACAAATCCAGAGATAAACTCCTCCTCAGAAACCAAATTCCAAGAAATCGAGCCGTGGCAATGCTTGCACACACATGTGATTATGCGCAGAGGTCCACCCTACCAGCCAACCTCAGATCTCCACGCAAGCACACATGAATGCACAAACATTTGCACACATCCAGAAATAAACTCCCCCAGAGAAACCAAATTCCAAGACATCCAGCCGTGGCAATGCTTGCATACACATGTGATTATGCGCAGAGGTCCACCGTACCAGCCAACCTCAGATCTCAACGCAGGAACACATGAATGCACATACATTTGCACACATCCAGAGATAAACTCACCCCAAAGAAACCAAATTCCAAGAAATCGAGCCGTGGCAATGTTTGCACACACATGTGATTATGCGCAGAGGTCCACCCTACCAGCCAACCTCACATCTCCACGCAAGCACACATGAATGCACATACATTTGGACACATCCAGAAATAAACTCCCCCAGAGAAACCAAATTCCAAGATATCCAGTCGAGGCAATGCTTGTACACACATGTGATTATGCGCAGAGGTCCACCCTATGAGCCAATCTCAGATCTCCACGCAAGCACAGATGAATGCACATACATTTGCACACATCCAGAGATAAACTCCCCAACAGAAACCAAATTCCAAGAAATCGAGCCGTGGCAATGCTTGCACACACATGTGATTATGCGCAGAGGTCCACCCTACCAGCCAACCTCAGATCTCCACGCAAGCACAGATGAATGCACATACATTTGCACACATCCAGAGATAAACTCCCCAACAGAAACCAAATTCCAAGAAATCGAGCCGTGGCAATGCTTGCACACACATGTGATTATGCGCAGAGGTCCACCCTACCAGCCAACCTCAGATCTCAACGCAGGAACACATGAATGCACATACATTTGCACACATCCAGAAATAAACTCCCCAACAGAAACCAAATTCCAAGAAATCGAGCCGTGGCAATGTTTGCACACACATGTGATTATGCGCAGAGGTACACCCTACCAGCCAACCTTTGATCTACACGCAGGCACACATGAATGCACATACATTTGCACACATCCAGAGATAAACTCACCCCAAAGAATCCAAATTCCAAGAAATCGAGCCGTGGCAATGCTTGCACATACATGTGATTATGCGTAGAGGTCCACCGTACCAGCCAACCTCAGATCTCCACGCAAGCACACATGAATGCACATACATTTGCACACATCCAGAGATAAACTCCCCAACAGAAACCAAATTCCAAGATATCCAGAAATGGAAATGTTTGCACACACGTGATTATGCGCAGAGGTCCACCCTACCAGCCAACCTCAGATCTCAACGCAGGAACACATGAATGCACATACATTTGCACACATCCAGAGATAAACTCCCCCAGAGAAACCAAATTCTAAGATATCCAGCCGTGGCAATGCTTGCACACACATGTGATTATGCGCAGAGGTCCACCCTACCAGCCAACCTCAGATCTCCACGCAAGAACACATGAATGCACATACATTTGGACACATCCAGAAATAAACTCCCCTTCAGAAACCAAATTCCAAGATATCCAGAAATGGAAATGTTTTCACACACATGTGATTATGCGCAGAGGTCCACCCTACCAGCCAACCTCAGAGCTCAACGCAATAACACATGAATGCACATACATTTGCACACATTCAGAGATAAACTCCACCTCAGAAACCAAATTCCAAGATATCCAGAAATGGAAATGTTTGCACACACATGTGATTATGCGCAGAGGTCCACCCTACCAGCCAACCTCAGATCTACACGCAGGCACACATGAATGCACATACATTTGCACAAATCCAGAGATAAACTCCTCCTCAGAAACCAAATTCCAAGAAATCGAGCCGTGGCAATGCTTGCACACACATGTGATTATGCGCAGAGGTCCACCCTACCAGCCAACCTCAGATCTCCACGCAAGCACACATGAATGCACAAACATTTGCACACATCCAGAAATAAACTCCCCCAGAGAAACCAAATTCCAAGACATCCAGCCGTGGCAATGCTTGCATACACATGTGATTATGCGCAGAGGTCCACCGTACCAGCCAACCTCAGATCTCAACGCAGGAACACATGAATGCACATACATTTGCACACATCCAGAGATAAACTCACCCCAAAGAAACCAAATTCCAAGAAATCGAGCCGTGGCAATGTTTGCACACACATGTGATTATGCGCAGAGGTCCACCCTACCAGCCAACCTCACATCTCCACGCAAGCACACATGAATGCACATACATTTGGACACATCCAGAAATAAACTCCCCCAGAGAAACCAAATTCCAAGATATCCAGTCGAGGCAATGCTTGCACACACATGTGATTATGCGCAGAGGTCCACCCTATGAGCCAATCTCAGATCTCCACGCAAGCACAGATGAATGCACATACATTTGCACACATCCAGAGATAAACTCCCCAACAGAAACCAAATTCCAAGAAATCGAGCCGTGGCAATGCTTGCACACACATGTGATTATGCGCAGAGGTCCACCCTACCAGCCAACCTCAGATCTCAACGCAGGAACACATGAATGCACATACATTTGCACACATCCAGAAATAAACTCCCCAACAGAAACCAAATTCCAAGAAATCGAGCCGTGGCAATGTTTGCACACACATGTGATTATGCGCAGAGGTACACCCTACCAGCCAACCTTTGATCTACACGCAGGCACACATGAATGCACATACATTTGCACACATCCAGAGATAAACTCACCCCAAAGAATCCAAATTCCAAGAAATCGAGCCGTGGCAATGCTTGCACATACATGTGATTATGCGTAGAGGTCCACCGTACCAGCCAACCTCAGATCTCCACGCAAGCACACATGAATGCACATACATTTGCACACATCCAGAGATAAACTCCCCAACAGAAACCAAATTCCAAGATATCCAGAAATGGAAATGTTTGCACACACGTGATTATGCGCAGAGGTCCACCCTACCAGCCAACCTCAGATCTCAACGCAGGAACACATGAATGCACATACATTTGCACACATCCAGAGATAAACTCCCCCAGAGAAACCAAATTCTAAGATATCCAGCCGTGGCAATGCTTGCACACACATGTGATTATGCGCAGAGGTCCACCCTACCAGCCAACCTCAGATCTCCACGCAAGAACACATGAATGCACATACATTTGGACACATCCAGAAATAAACTCCCCTTCAGAAACCAAATTCCAAGATATCCAGAAATGGAAATGTTTTCACACACATGTGATTATGCGCAGAGGTCCACCCTACCAGCCAACCTCAGAGCTCAACGCAAGAACACATGAATGCACATACATTTGCACACATCCAGAGATAAACTCACCCCAAAGAATCCAAATTCCAAGAAATCGAGCCGTGGCAATGCTTGCACATACATGTGATTATGCGCAGAGGTCCACCCTACCAGCCAACCTCAGAGCTCAACGCAAGAACACATGAATGCACATACATTTGCACACATTCAGAGATAAACTCCCCCTCAGAAACCAAATTCCAAGATATCCAGAAATGGAAATGTTTGCACACACATGTGATTATGCGCAGAGGTCCACCCTACCAGCCAACCTCAGATCTACACGCAGGCACACATGAATGCACATACATTTGCACACATCCAGAGATAAACTCCCCCTCAGAAACCAAATTCCAAGAAATCGAGCTGTGGCAATGCTTGCACACACATGTGATTATGCGCAGAGGTCCACCCTACCAGCCAACCTCAGATCTCCACGCAAGCACAAATGAATGCACAAACATTTGCACACATCCAGAAATAAACTCCCCCTCAGAAACCAAATTCCAAGACATCCAGCCGTGGCAATGCTTGCATACACATGTGATTATGCGCAGAGGTCCACCCTACCAGCCAACCTCAGATCTCAACGCAGGAACACATGAATGCACAAACATTTGCACACATCCAGAAATAAACTCCCCCTCAGAAACCAAATTCCAAGACATCCAGCCGTGGCAATGCTTGCATACACATGTGGTTATGCGCAGAGGTCCACCCTACCAGCCCACCTCAGATCTCAACGCAGGAACACATGAATGCACATACATTTGCAGACATCCAGAAATAAACTCCCCCAGAGAAACCAAATTCCAAGATATCCAGAAATGGAAATGTTTGCACACACATGTGATTATGCGCAGAGGTCCACCCTACCAGCCAACCTCAGATCTCAACGCAGGAACACATGAATGCACATACATTTGCACACATCCAGAGATAAACTCACCCCAAAGAAACCAAATTCCAAGAAATCGAGCCGTGGCAATGCTTGCACACACATGTGATTATGCGCAGAGGTCCACCCTACCAGCCAACCTCAGATCTACACGCAGGCACACATGAATGCACATACATTTGCACACATCCAGAGATAAACTCCCCCTCAGAAACCAAATTCCAAGAAATCCAGCCGTGGCAATGCTTGCACACACATGTGATTATGCGCAGAGGTCCACCCTACCAGCCAACCTCAGATCTCCACGCAAGCACACATGAATGCACATACATTTGCACACATTCAGAGATAAACTCCCCCTCAGAAACCAAATTCCAAGATATCCAGAAATGGAAATGTTTGCACACACATGTGATTATGCGCAGAGGTCCACCCTACCAGCCAACCTCAGATCTCCACGCAAGAACACATGAATGCACATACATTTGCACACATTCAGAGATAAACTCCCCCTCAGAAACCAAATTCCAAGATATCCAGAAATGGAAATGTTTGCACACACATGTGATTATGCGCAGAGGTCCACCCTACCAGCCAACCTCAGATCTACACGCAGGAACACATGAATGCACATACATTTGCACACATCCAGAGATAAACTCCCCTTCAGAAACCAAATTCCAAGAAATCGAACCGTGGCAATGCTTGCACACACATGTGATTATGCGCAGAGGTCCACCCTACCAGCCAACCTCAGATCTCAACTCAGGAACACATGAATGCACATACATTTGCACACATCCAGAGATAAACTCACCCCAAAGAAACCAAATTCCAAGAAATCGAGCCGTGGCAATGTTTGCACACACATGTGATTATGCGCAGAGGTCCACCCTACCAGCCAACCTCAGATCTACACGCAGGCACACATGAATGCACATACATTTGCACACATCCAGAGATAAACTCCCCCTCAGAAACCAAATTCCAAGAAATCGAGCTGTGGCAATGCTTGCACACACATGTGATTATGCGCAGAGGTCCACCCTACCAGCCCACCTCACATCTCCACGCAAGCACACATGAATGCACATACATTTGCACACATCCAGAGATAAACTCCCCTTCAGAAACCAAATTCCAAGAAATCCAGCCGTGGCAATGCTTGCACACACATGTGATTATGCGCAGAGGTCCACCCTACCATCCAACCTCAGATCTCAGCGCAGGAACACATGAATGCACATACATTTGCACACATCCAGAAATAAACTCCCCAACAGAAACCAAATTCCAAGAAATCGAGCTGTGGCAATGCTTGCACACACATGTGATTATGCGCGGAGGTCCACCCTACGAGCCAACCTCAGATCTCAACGCAGGAACACATGAATGCACATACATTTGCACACATCCAGAGATAAACTCCCCCTCAGAAACCAAATTCCAAGATATCCAGAAATGGAAATGTTTGCACACACATGTGATTATGCGCAGAGGTCCACCCTACCAGCCAACCTCAGATCTCCACGCAAGCACACATGAATGCACATACATTTGCACACATCCAGAGATAAACTCCCCCTCAGAAACCAAATTCCAAGAAATCGAGCTGTGGCAATGCTTGCACACACATGTGATTATGCGCAGAGGTCCACCCTACCAGCCAACCTCAGATCTCCACGCAAGCACACATGAATGCACATACATTTGCACACATTCAGAGATAAACTCCCCCTCAGAAACCAAATTCCAAGATATCCAGAAATGGAAATGTTTGCACACACATGTAATTATGTGCAGAGGTCCACCGTACCAGCCAACCTCAGATCTCAACGCAGGAACACATGAATGCACATACATTTGCACACATCCATAGATAAACTCACCCCAAACTAAACCAAATTCCAAGAAATCGAGCCGTGGCAATGTTTGCACACACATGTGATTATGCGCAGAGGTACACCCTACCAGCCAACCTCAGATCTCCACGCAAGCACAGATGAATGCACATACATTTGCACACATCCAGAGATAAACTCCCCCTCAGAAACCAAATTTCAAGAAATCGAGCCGTGGCAATGCTTGCACACACATGTGATTATGCGCAGAGGTCCACCCTACCAGCCAACCTCAGATCTCAGCGCAGGAACACATGAATGCACATACATTTGCACACATCCAGAGATAAACTCGCCCCAAAGAAACCAAATTCCAAGAAATCGAGCCGTGGCAATGCTTGCACACACATGTGATTATGCGCAGAGGTACACCCTACCAGCCAACCTCAGATCTACACGCAGGAACACATGAATGCACATACATTTGCACACATCCAGAGATAAACTCCCCTTCAGAAACCAAATTGCAAGAAATCCAGCCGTGGCAATGCTTGCACACACATGTGATTATGCGCAGAGGTCCACCCTACCAGTCAACCTCAGATCTCAACGCAGGAACACATGAATGCACATACATTTGCACACATCCAGAGATAAACTCCCCAACAGAAACCAAATTGCAAGAAATCCAGCCGTGGCAATGCTTGCACACACATGTGATTATGCGCAGAGGTACACCCTACCAGCCAACCTCAGATCTCCACGCAAGCACAGATGAATGCACATACATTTGCACACATCCAGAAATAAACTCCCCAACAGAAACCAAATTGCAAGAAATCCAGCCGTGGCAATGCTTGCACACACATGTGATTATGCGCAGAGGTCCACCCTACCAGTCAACCTCAGATCTCAACGCAGGAACACATGAATGCACATACATTTGCACACATCCAGAGATAAACTCCCCTTCAGAAACCAAATTCCAAGAAATCGAGCCGTGGCAATGCTTGCACACACATGTGATTATGCGCAGAGGTCCACCCTACCAGCCAACCTCAGATCTCCACGCAAGCACAGATGAATGCACATACATTTGCACACATCCAGAGATAAACTCCCCCTCAGAAACCACATTCCAAGAAATCGAGCCGTGGCAATGTTTGCACACACATGTGATTATGCGCAGAGGTCCACCCTACCAGTCAACCTCAGATCTACACGCAGGCACACATGAATGCACATACATTTGCACACATCCAGAGATAAACTCGCCAAGAGAAACCAAATTCCAAGATATCCAGAAATGTAAATGTTTGCACACACATGTGATTATGCGCAGAGGTCCACCCTACCAGCCCACCTCAGATCTCCACGCAAGCACACATGAATGCACATACATTTGCACACATCCAGAGATAAACTCCCCTTCAGAAACCAAATTCCAAGAAATCCAGCCGTGGCAATGCTTGCACACACATGTGATTATGCGCAGAGGTCCACCCTACCATCCAACCTCAGATCTCCACGCAAGCACACATGAATGCACATACATTTGCACACATCCAGAGATAAACTCCCCAACAGAAACCAAATTCCAAGAAATCGAGCCGTGGCAATGCTTGCACACACATGTGATTATGAACGGAGGTCCACCCTACGAGCCAACCTCAGATCTCAACGCAGGAACACATGAATGCACATACATTTGCACACATCCAGAGATAAACTCCCCCTCAGAAACCAAATTCCAAGATATCCAGAAATGGAAATGTTTGCACACACATGTAATTATGTGCAGAGGTCCACCCTACCAGCCAACCTCAGATCTACACGCAGGCACACATGAATGCACATACATTTGCACACATCCAGAGATAAACTCCCCAACAGAAACCAAATTCCAAGAAATCGAGCCGTGGCAATGCTTGCACACACATGTGATTATGCGCAGAGGTCCACCCTACCAGCCAACCTCAGATCTCCACGCAAGCACAGATGAATGCACATACATTTGCACACATCCAGAGATAAACTCCCCCTCAGAAACCAAATTTCAAGAAATCGAGCCGTGGCAATGCTTGCACACACATGTGATTATGCGCAGAGGTACACCCTACCAGCCAACCTCAGATCTTAGCGCAGTAACACTTGAATGCACATACATTTGCACACATCCAGAGATAAACTCACCCCAAAGAAACCAAATTCCAAGAAATCGAGCCGTGGCAATGCTTGCACACACATGTGATTATGCGCAGAGGTCCACCCTACCAGCCAACCTCAGATCTCCACGCAAGCACAGGTGAATGCACATACATTTGCACACATCCAGAAATAAACTCCCCAACAGAAACCAAATTCCAAGAAATCCAGCCGTGGCAATGCTTGCACACACATGTGATTATGCGCAGAGGTCCACCCTAGCAGCCAACCTCAGATCTCCACGCAAGCACAGGTGAATGCACATACATTTGCACACATCCAGAAATAAACTCCCCAACAGAAACCAAATTCCAAGAAATCCAGCCGTGGCAATGCTTGCACACACATGTGATTATGCGCAGAGGTCCACCCTACCAGTCAACCTCAGATCTCAACGCAGGAACACATGAATGCACATACATTTGCACACATCCAGAGAAAAACTCACCCCAAAGAAACCAAATTCCAAGAAATCGAGCCGTGGCAATGTTTGCACACACATGTGATTATGCGCAGAGGTCCACCCTACCAGCCAACCTCAGATCTACACGCAGGCACACATGAATGCACATACATTTGCACACATCCAGAGATAAACTCCCCTTCAGAAACCAAATTCCAAGAAATCGAGCCGTGGCAATGCTTGCACACACATGTGATTATGCGCAGAGGTCCACCCTACCAGCCCACCTCAGATCTCCACGCAAGCACACATGAATGCACATATATTTGCACACATCCAGAGATAAACTCCCCTTCAGAAACCAAATTCCAAGAAATCGAGCTGTGGCAATGCTTGCACACACATGTGATTATGCGCAGAGGTCCACCCTACCAGCCCACCTCAGATCTCCACGCAAGCACACATGAATGCACATACATTTGCACACATCCAGAGATAAACTCCCCCTCAGAAACCAAATTCCAAGATATCCAGAAATGGAAATGTTTGCACACACATGTGATTATGCGCAGAGGTCCACCCTACCAGCCAACCTCAGATCTACACGCAGGAACACATGAATGCACATACATTTGCACACATCCAGAGATAAACTCCCCTTCAGAAACCAAATTCCAAGAAATCGAACCGTGGCAATGCTTGCACACACATGTGATTATGCGCAGAGGTCCACCCTACCAGCCAACCTCAGATTTCAACGCAGGAACACATGAATGCACATACATTTGCACACATTCAGAGATAAAATCCCCCAGAGAAACCAAATTCCAAGAAATCGAGCCGTGGCAATGCTTGCACACACATGTGATTATGCGCAGAGGTCCACCCTACCAGCCAACCTCAGATCTCAACGCAGGAACACATGAATGCACATACATTTGGACACATCCAGAAATAAACTCCACCTCAGAAACCAAATTCCAAGATATCCAGAAATGGAAATGTTTGCACACACATGTGATTATGCGCAGAGGTCCACCCTACCAGCCAACCTCAGATCTACACGCAGGCACACATGAATGCACATACATTTGCACACATCCAGAGATAAACTCCCCCTCAGAAACCAAATTCCAAGATATCCAGAAATGGAAATGTTTGCACACACATGTAATTATGTGCAGAGGTCCACCCTACCAGCCAACCTCAGATCTCAACGCAGGAACACATGAATGCACATACATTTGCACACATCCATAGATAAACTCACCCCAAACTAAACCAAATTCCAAGAAATCGAGCCGTGGCAATGTTTGCACACACATGTGATTATGCGCAGAGGTACACCCTACCAGCCAACCTCAGATCTCCACGCAAGCACAGATGAATGCACATACATTTGCACACATCCAGAGATAAACTCCCCCTCAGAAACCAAATTTCAAGAAATCGAGCCGTGGCAATGTTTGCACACACATGTGATTATGCGCAGAGGTCCACCCTACCAGCCAACCTCAGATCTCAGCACAGGAACACTTGAATGCACATACATTTGCACACATCCAGAGATAAACTCACCCCAAAGAAACCAAATTCCAAGAAATCGAGCCGTGGCAATGCTTGCACACACATGTGATTATGCGCAGAGGTACACCCTACCAGCCAACCTCAGATCTCCACGCAAGCACAGATGAATGCACATACATTTGCACACATCCAGAAATAAACTCCCCAACAGAAACCAAATTCCAAGAAATCCAGCCGTGGCAATGCTTGCACACACATGTGATTATGCGCAGAGGTCCACCCTACCAGTCAACCTCAGATCTCAACTCAGGAACACATGAATGCACATACATTTGCACACATCCAGAGATAAACTCACCCCAAAGAAACCAAATTCCAAGAAATCGAGCCGTGGCAATGTTTGCACACACATGTGATTATGCGCAGAGGTCCACCCTACCAGCCAACCTCAGATCTACACGCAGGCACACATGAATGCACATACATTTGCACACATCCAGAGATAAACTCCCCTTCAGAAACCAAATTCCAAGAAATCGAGCTGTGGCAATGCTTGCACACACATGTGATTATGCGCAGAGGTCCATCCTACCAGCCCACCTCACATCTCCACGCAAGCACACATGAATGCACATACATTTGCACACATCCAGAGATAAACTCGCCCCAAAGAAACCAAATTCCAAGAAATCGAGCCGTGGCAATGCTTGCACACACATGTGATTATGCGCAGAGGTACACCCTACCAGCCAACCTCAGATCTACACGCAGGAACACATGAATGCACATATATTTGCACACATCCAGAGATAAACTCCCCTTCAGAAACCAAATTGCAAGAAATCCAGCCGTGGCAATGCTTGCACACACATGTGATTATGCGCAGAGGTCCACCCTACCAGCCAACCTCAGATCTCCACGCAAGCACAGATGAATGCACATACATTTGCACACATCCAGAAATAAACTCCCCAACAGAAACCAAATTGCAAGAAATCCAGCCGTGGCAATGCTTGCACACACATGTGATTATGCGCAGAGGTCCACCCTACCAGCCAACCTCAGATCTCCACGCAAGCACACATGAATGCACATACATTTGCACACATCCAGAGATAAACTCACCCCAAAGAAACCACATTCCAAGAAATCGAGCCGTGGCAATGTTTGCACACACATGTGATTATGCGCAGAGGTCCACCCTACCAGTCAACCTCAGATCTACACGCAGGCACACATGAATGCACATACATTTGCACACATCCAGAGATAAACTCGCCAAGAGAAACCAAATTCCAAGATATCCAGAAATGTAAATGTTTGCACACACATGTGATTATGCGCAGAGGTCCACCCTACCAGCCCACCTCAGATCTCCACGCAAGCACACATGAATGCACATACATTTGCACACATCCAGAGATAAACTCCCCTTCAGAAACCAAATTCCAAGAAATCCAGCCGTGGCAATGCTTGCACACACATGTGATTATGCGCAGAGGTCCACCCTACCATCCAACCTCAGATTTCAGCGCAGGAACACATGAATGCACATACATTTGCACAACTCCAGAGATAAACTCCCCAACAGAAACCAAATTCCAAGAAATCGAGCCGTGGCAATGCTTGCACACACATGTGATTATGCACGGAGGTCCACCCTACGAGCCAACCTCAGATCTCAACGCAGGAACACATGAATGCACATACATTTGCACACATCCAGAGATAAACTCCCCCTCAGAAACCAAATTCCAAGATATCCAGAAATGGAAATGTTTGCACACACATGTAATTATGTGCAGAGGTCCACCCTACCAGCCAACCTCAGATCTACACGCAGGCACACATGAATGCACATACATTTGCACACATCCAGAGATAAACTCCCCAACAGAAACCAAATTCCAAGAAATCGAGCCGTGGCAATGCTTGCACACACATGTGATTATGCGCAGAGGTACACCCTACCAGCCAACCTCAGATCTACACGCAGGAACACATGAATGCACATACATTTGCACACATCCAGAGATAAACTCCCCCTCAGAAACCAAATTCCAAGATATCCAGAAATGGAAATGTTTGCACACACATGTAATTATGCGCAGAGGTCCACCCTACCAGCCAACCTCAGATCTCAACGCAGGAACACATGAATGCACATACATTTGCACACATCCAGAGATAAACTCCCCCTCAGAAACCAAATTCCAAGAAATCGAGCTGTGGCAATGCTTGTACACACATGTGATTATGCGCAGAGGTCCACCCTACCAGCCAACCTCAGATCTCCACGCAAGCACACATGAATGCACATACATTTGCACACATCCAGAGATAAACTCGCCAAGAGAAACCAAATTCCAAGATATCCAGAAATGTAAATGTTTGCACACACGTGTGATTATGCGCAGAGGTCCACCCTACCAGCCAACCGCAGATCTACACGCAAGCACACATGAATGCACATATATTTGCACACATCCAGAGATAAACTCCCCTTCAGAAACCAAATTCCAAGAAATCGAGCTGTGGCAATGCTTGCACACACATGTGATTATGCGCAGAGGTCCACCCTACCAGCCAACCTCAGATCTCCACGCAAGCACACATGAATGCACATACATTTGCACACATCCAGAGATAAACTCACCCCAAAGAAACCAAATTCCAAGAAATCGAGCCGTGGCAATGTTTGCACACACATGTGATTATGCGCAGAGGTCCACCCTACCAGCCAAACTCAGATCTACACGCAGGCACACATGAATGCACATACATTTGCACAAATCCAGAGATAAACTCCCCTTCAGAAACCAAATTCCAAGAAATCGAGCCGTGGCAATGCTTGCACACACATGTGATTATGCGCAGAGGTCCACCCTACCAGCCAACCTCAGATCTCCACGCAAGCACAGATGAATGCACATACATTTGCACACATCCAGAGATAAACTCCCCCTCAGAAACCAAATTTCAAGAAATCGAGCCGTGGCAATGCTTGCACACACATGTGATTATGCGCAGAGGTCCACCCTACCAGCCAACCTCAGATCTACACGCAGGAACACATGAATGCACATATATTTGCACACATCCAGAGATAAACTCCCCTTCAGAAACCAAATTTCAAGAAATCCAGCCGTGGCAATGCTTGCACACACATGTGATTATGCGCAGAGGTCCACCCTACCAGCCAACCTCAGATCTCCACGCAAGCACAGATGAATGCACATACATTTGCACACATCCAGAAATAAACTCCCCAACAGAAACCAAATTTCAAGAAATCCAGCCGTGGCAATGATTGCACACACATGTGATTATGCGCAGAGGTCCACCCTACCAGCCAACCTCAGATCTCCACGCAAGCACAGATGAATGCACATACATTTGCACACATCCAGAGATAAACTCACCCCAAAGAAACCACATTCCAAGAAATCGAGCCGTGGCAATGCTTGCACAAACATGTGATTATGCGCAGAGGTCCACCCTACCAGCCAACCTCAGATCTCAGCACAGGAACACATGAATGCACATACATTTGCACACATCCAGAGATAAACTCGCCAAGAGAAACCAAATTCCAAGATATCCAGAAATGTAAATGTTTGCACACACGTGTGATTATGCGCAGAGGTCCACCCTACCAGCCAACCGCAGATCTACACGCAAGCACACATGAATGCACATATATTTGCACACATCCAGAGATAAACTCCCCTTCAGAAACCAAATTCCAAGAAATCGAGCTGTGGCAATGCTTGCACACACATGTGATTATGCGCAGAGGTCCACCCTACCAGCCAACCTCAGATCTCCACGCAAGCACACATGAATGCACATACATTTGCACACATCCAGAGATAAACTCACCCCAAAGAAACCAAATTCCAAGAAATCGAGCCGTGGCAATGTTTGCACACACATGTGATTATGCGCAGAGGTCCACCCTACCAGCCAAACTCAGATCTACACGCAGGCACACATGAATGCACATACATTTGCACACATCCAGAGATAAACTCCCCTTCAGAAACCAAATTCCAAGAAATCGAGCCGTGGCAATGCTTGCACACACATGTGATTATGCGCAAAGGTCCACCCTACCAGCCAACCTCAGATCTCCACGCAAGCACAGATGAATGCACATACATTTGCACACATCCAGAGATAAACTCCCCCTCAGAAACCAAATTCCAAGATATCCAGAAATGTAAATGTTTGCACACACGTGTGATTATGCGCAGAGGTCCACCCTACCAGCCAACCGCAGATCTACACGCAAGCACACATGAATGCACATATATTTGCACACATCCAGAGATAAACTCCCCTTCAGAAACCAAATTCCAAGAAATCGAGCTGTGGCAATGCTTGCACACACATGTGATTATGCGCAGAGGTCCACCCTACCAGCCAACCTCAGATCTCCACGCAAGCACAGATGAATGCACATACATTTGCACACATCCAGAGATAAACTCCCCCTCAGAAACCAAATTTCAAGAAATCGAGCCGTGGCAATGCTTGCACACACATGTGATTATGCGCAGAGGTCCACCCTACCAGCCAACCTCAGATCTCAGCGCAGGAACACATGAATGCACATACATTTGCACACATCCAGAGATAAACTCGCCCCAAAGAAACCAAATTCCAAGAAATCGAGCCGTGGCAATGCTTGCACACACATGTGATTATGCGCAGAGGTACACCCTACCAGCCAACCTCAGATCTCCACGCAAGCACAGATGAATGCACATACATTTGCACACATCCAGAAATAAACTCCCCAACAGAAACCAAATTCCAAGAAATCCAGCCGTGGCAATGCTTGCACACACATGTGATTATGCGCAGAGGTCCACCCTACCAGTCAACCTCAGATCTCAACGCAGGAACACATGAATGCACATACATTTGCACACATCCAGAGATAAACTCCCCTTCAGAAACCAAATTCCAAGAAATCGAGCCGTGGCAATGCTTGCACACACATGTGATTATGCGCAGAGGTCCACCCTACCAGCCAACCTCAGATCTCCACGCAAGCACAGATGAATGCACATACATTTGCACACATCCAGAGATAAACTCACCCCAAAGAAACCACATTCCAAGAAATCGAGCCGTGGCAATGTTTGCACACACATGTGATTATGCGCAGAGGTCCACCCTACCAGTCAACCTCAGATCTACACGCAGGCACACATGAATGCACATACATTTGCACACATCCAGAGATAAACTCGCCAAGAGAAACCAAATTCCAAGATATCCAGAAATGTAAATGTTTGCACACACGTGTGATTATGCGCAGAGGTCCACCCTACGAGCCAACCTCAGATCTCAACGCAGGAACACATGAATGCACAAACATTTGCACACATCCAGAGATAAACTCCCCCTCAGAAACCAAATTCCAAGATATCCAGAAATGGAAATGTTTGCACACACATGTAATTATGTGCAGAGGTCCACCCTACCAACCAACCTCAGATCTACACGCAGGCACACATGAATGCACATACATTTGCACACATCCAGAGATAAACTCTCCCCAAACTAAACCAAATTCCAAGAAATCGAGCCGTGGCAATGTTTGCACACACATGTGATTATGCGCAGAGGTACACCCTACCAGCCAACCTCAGATCTACACGCAGGCACACATGAATGCACATACATTTGCACACATCCAGAGATAAACTCACCCCAAAGAATCCAAATTCCAAGAAATCGAGCCGTGGCAATGCTTGCACATACATGTGATTATGCGCAGAGGTCCACCCTACCAGCCAACCTCAGATCTCCACGCAAGCACACATGAATGCACATACATTTGCACACATCCAGAGATAAACTCCCCAACAGAAACCAAATTCCAAGAAATCGAGCCGTGGCAATGCTTGCACACACATGTGATTATGCGCAGAGGTCCACCCTACCAGTCAACCTCAGATCTCAACGCAGGAACACATGAATGCACATACATTTGCACACATCCAGAAATAAACTCCCCTTCAGAAACCAAATTCCAAGAAATCGAGCCGTGGCAATGCTTGCACACACATGTGATTATGAGCAGAGGTCTACCCTACCAGCCAACCTCAGATCTCAGCGCAGGAACACATGAATGCACATACATTTGCACACATCCAGAAATAAACTCCCCAAGAGAAACCAAATTCCAAGATATCCAGCCGTGGCAATGTTTTCACACACATGTGATTATGCTCAGAGGTCCACCCTACCAGCCAACCTCAGATCTCCACGCAAGCACACATGAATGCACATACATTTGCACACATCCATAGATAAACTCCCCAACAGAAACCAAATTCCAAGAAATCGAGCCGTGGCAATGCTTGCACACACATGTGATTATGCGCAGAGGTACACCCTACCAGCCAAGCTCAGATCTACACGCAGGAACACATGAATGCACATACATTTGCACACATCCAGAGATAAACTCCCCCAGAGAAACCAAATTCCAAGATATCCAGAAATTGAAATGTTTGCACACACATGTGATTATGCGCAGAGGTCCACCCTACCAGCCAACCTCAGATCTCAACGCAGGAACACATGAATGCACATACATTTGCACACATCCATAGATAAACTCACCCCAAACTAAACCAAATTCCAAGAAATCGAGCCGTGGCAATGTTTGCACACACATGTGATTATGCGCAGAGGTACACCCTACCAGCCAACCTCAGATCTACACGCAGGAACACATGAATGCACATACATTTGCACACATCCAGAGATAAACTCCCCCTCAGAAACCAAATTCCAAGATATCCAGACATGGAAATGTTTGCACACACATGTAATTATGCGCAGAGGTCCACCCTACCAGCCAACCTCAGATCTCAACGCAGGAACACATGAATGCACATACATTTGCACACATCCAGAGATAAACTCCCCCTCAGAAACCAAATTCCAAGAAATCGAGCTGTGGCAATGCTTGCACACACATGTGATTATGCGCAGAGGTCCACCCTACCAGCCAACCTCAGATCTCAGAGCAGGAACACATGAATGCACATACATTTGCACACATCCAGAGATAAACTCGCCAAGAGAAACCAAATTCCAAGATATCCAGAAATGTAAATGTTTGCACACACGTGTGATTATGCGCAGAGGTCCACCCTACCAGCCAACCGCAGATCTACACGCAAGCACACATGAATGCAAATATATTTGCACACATCCAGAGATAAACTCCCCTTCAGAAACCAAATTCCAAGAAATCGAGCTGTGGCAATGCTTGCACACACATGTGATTATGCGCAGAGGTCCACCCTACCAGCCAACCTCAGATCTCCACGCAAGCACAGATGAATGCACATACATTTGCACACATCCAGAGATAAACTCACCCCAAAGAAACCACATTCCAAGAAATCGAGCCGTGGCAATGTTTGCACACACATGTGATTATGCGCAGAGGTCCACCCTACCAGTCAACCTCAGATCTACACGCAGGCACACATGAATGCACATACATTTGCACACATCCAGAGATAAACTCGCCAAGAGAAACCAAATTCCAAGATATCCAGAAATGTAAATGTTTGCACACACGTGTGATTATGCGCAGAGGTCCACCCTACGAGCCAACCTCAGATCTCAACGCAGGAACACATGAATGCACAAACATTTGCACACATCCAGAGATAAACTCCCCCTCAGAAACCAAATTCCAAGATATCCAGAAATGGAAATGTTTGCACACACATGTAATTATGTGCAGAGGTCCACCCTACCAACCAACCTCAGATCTACACGCAGGCACACATGAATGCACATACATTTGCACACATCCAGAGATAAACTCTCCCCAAACTAAACCAAATTCCAAGAAATCGAGCCGTGGCAATGTTTGCACACACATGTGATTATGCGCAGAGGTACACCCTACCAGCCAACCTCAGATCTACACGCAGGCACACATGAATGCACATACATTTGCACACATCCAGAGATAAACTCACCCCAAAGAATCCAAATTCCAAGAAATCGAGCCGTGGCAATGCTTGCACATACATGTGATTATGCGCAGAGGTCCACCCTACCAGCCAACCTCAGATCTCCACGCAAGCACACATGAATGCACATACATTTGCACACATCCAGAGATAAACTCCCCAACAGAAACCAAATTCCAAGAAATCGAGCCGTGGCAATGCTTGCACACACATGTGATTATGCGCAGAGGTCCACCCTACCAGTCAACCTCAGATCTCAACGCAGGAACACATGAATGCACATACATTTGCACACATCCAGAAATAAACTCCCCTTCAGAAACCAAATTCCAAGAAATCGAGCCGTGGCAATGCTTGCACACACATGTGATTATGAGCAGAGGTCTACCCTACCAGCCAACCTCAGATCTCAGCGCAGGAACACATGAATGCACATACATTTGCACACATCCAGAAATAAACTCCCCAAGAGAAACCAAATTCCAAGATATCCAGCCGTGGCAATGTTTTCACACACATGTGATTATGCTCAGAGGTCCACCCTACCAGCCAACCTCAGATCTCCACGCAAGCACACATGAATGCACATACATTTGCACACATCCATAGATAAACTCCCCAACAGAAACCAAATTCCAAGAAATCGAGCCGTGGCAATGCTTGCACACACATGTGATTATGCGCAGAGGTACACCCTACCAGCCAAGCTCAGATC
The DNA here is from genome assembly GCF_963969265.1 of Rhamphochromis sp. 'chilingali'. NCBI lineage: Eukaryota > Metazoa > Chordata > Actinopteri > Cichliformes > Cichlidae > Rhamphochromis > Rhamphochromis sp. 'chilingali'. The sequence continues at coordinate 2,386,429 of NC_137938.1, forward strand.
TACACGCAGGAACACATGAATGCACATACATTTGCACACATCCAGAGATAAACTCCCCCAGAGAAACCAAATTCCAAGATATCCAGAAATTGAAATGTTTGCACACACATGTGATTATGCGCAGAGGTCCACCCTACCAGCCAACCTCAGATCTCAACGCAGGAACACATGAATGCACATACATTTGCACACATCCATAGATAAACTCACCCCAAACTAAACCAAATTCCAAGAAATCGAGCCGTGGCAATGTTTGCACACACATGTGATTATGCGCAGAGGTACACCCTACCAGCCAACCTCAGATCTACACGCAGGAACACATGAATGCACATACATTTGCACACATCCAGAGATAAACTCCCCCTCAGAAACCAAATTCCAAGATATCCAGACATGGAAATGTTTGCACACACATGTAATTATGCGCAGAGGTCCACCCTACCAGCCAACCTCAGATCTCAACGCAGGAACACATGAATGCACATACATTTGCACACATCCAGAGATAAACTCCCCCTCAGAAACCAAATTCCAAGAAATCGAGCTGTGGCAATGCTTGCACACACATGTGATTATGCGCAGAGGTCCACCCTACCAGCCAACCTCAGATCTCAGAGCAGGAACACATGAATGCACATACATTTGCACACATCCAGAGATAAACTCGCCAAGAGAAACCAAATTCCAAGATATCCAGAAATGTAAATGTTTGCACACACGTGTGATTATGCGCAGAGGTCCACCCTACCAGCCAACCGCAGATCTACACGCAAGCACACATGAATGCAAATATATTTGCACACATCCAGAGATAAACTCCCCTTCAGAAACCAAATTCCAAGAAATCGAGCTGTGGCAATGCTTGCACACACATGTGATTATGCGCAGAGGTCCACCCTACCAGCCAACCTCAGATCTCCACGCAAGCACACATGAATGCACATACATTTGCACACATCCAGAGATAAACTCCCCAACAGAAACCAAATTCCAAGAAATCGTTCCGTGGCAATGCTTGCACACACATGTGATTATGCGCGGAGGTCCACCCTACGAGCCAACCTCAGATCTCAACGCAGGAACACATGAATGCACATACATTTGCACACATCCAGAGATAAACTCCCCCTCAGAAACCAAATTCCAAGATATCCAGAAATGGAAATGTTTGCACACACATGTAATTATGCGCAGAGGTCCACCCTACCAGCCAACCTCAGATCTACACGCAGGAACACATGAATGCACATATATTTGCACACATCCAGAGATAAACTCCCCCTCAGAAACCAAATTCCAAGATATCCAGAAATGGAAATGTTTGCACACACATGTAATTATGCGCAGAGGTCCACCCTACCAGCCAACCTCAGATCTCAACGCAGGAACACATGAATGCACATACATTTGCACACATCCAGAGATAAACTCCCCCTCAGAAACCAAATTCCAAGAAATCGAGCCGTGGCAATGCTTGCACACACATGTGATTATGCGCAGAGGTCCAACCTACCAGCCAACCTCAGATCTCCACGCAAGCACAGATGAATGCACATACATTTGCACACATCCAGAGATAAACTCCCCCTCAGAAACCAAATTTCAAGAAATCGAGCCGTGGCAATGCTTGCACACACATGTGATTATGCGCAGAGGTACACCCTACCAGCCAACCTCAGATCTCAGCGCAGGAACACATGAATGCACATACATTTGGACACATCCAGAAATAAACTCCCCTTCAGAAACCAAATTCCAAGAAATCGAGCCGTGGCAATGCTTGCACACACATGTGATTATGCGCAGAGGTACACCCTACCAACCAACCTCAGATCTACACGCAGGAATACATGAATGCACATATATTTGCACACATCCAGAGATAAACTCCCCTTCAGAAACCAAATTGCAAGAAATCCAGCCGTGGCAATGCTTGCACACACATGTGATTATGCGCAGAGGTCCACCGTACCAGCCAACCTCAGATCTCAACGCAGGAACACATGAATGCACATACATTTGTACACATCCAGAGATAAACTCCCCCTCAGAAACCAAATTCCAAGAAATCGAGCCGTGGCAATGCTTGCACACACATGTTATTATGCGCAGAGGTACACCCTACCAGCCAACCTCAGATCTCCACGCAGGCACACATGAATGCACATATATTTGCACACATCCAGAGATAAACTCCCCTTCAGAAACCAAATTCCAAGAAATCGAGCCGTGGCAATGCTTGCACACACATGTTATTATGCGCAGAGGTCCACACTACCAGCCAACCTCAGATCTCCACGCAAGCACAGATGAATGCACATACATTTGCACACATCCAGAGATAAACTCCCCAACAGAAACCAAATTCCAAGAAATCGAGCCGTGGCAATGTTTGCACACACATGTGATTATGCGCAGAGGTCCACCCTACCAGCCGACCTCAGGTCTCAACGCAGGAACACATGAATGCACATATATTTGCACACATCCAGAGATAAACTCACCCCAAACAAACCAAATTCCAAGAAATCGAGCCGTGGCAATGTTTGCACACACATGTGATTATGCACAGAGGTCCACCCTGCCAGCCAACCTCAGATCTCAGCGCAGGAACACATGAATGCACATACATTTGCACACATCCAGAGATAAACTCACCCCAAAGAAACCAAATTCCAAGAAATCGAGCTGTGGCAATGCTTGCACACACATGTGATTATGCGCAGAGGTCCACCCTACCAGCCAACCTCAGATCTCCACGCAAGCACACATGAATGCACATACATTTGCACACATCCAGAGATAAACTCGCCAAGAGAAACCAAATTCCAAGATATCCAGAAATGTAAATGTTTGCACACACGTGTGATTATGCGCAGAGGTCCACCCTACCAGCCAACCTCAGATCTCCACGCAAGCACACATGAATGCACATACATTTGCACACATCCAGAGATAAACTCACCCCAAAGAAACCAAATTCCAAGAAATCGAGCCGTGGCAATGTTTGCACACACATGTGATTATGCGCAGAGGTCCACCCTACCAGCCAAACTCAGATCTACACGCAGGCACACATGAATGCACATACATTTGCACACATCCAGAGATAAACTCCCCCTCAGAAACCAAATTTCAAGAAATCGAGCCGTGGCAATGCTTGCACACACATGTGATTATGCGCAGAGGTCCACCCTACCAGCCAACCTCAGATCTACACGCAGGAACACATGAATGCACATATATTTGCACACATCCAGAGATAAACTCCCCTTCAGAAACCAAATTTCAAGAAATCCAGCCGTGGCAATGCTTGCACACACATGTGATTATGCGCAGAGGTCCACCCTACCAGCCAACCTCAGATCTCCACGCAAGCACAGATGAATGCACATACATTTGCACACATCCAGAAATAAACTCCCCAACAGAAACCAAATTTCAAGAAATCCAGCCGTGGCAATGATTGCACACACATGTGATTATGCGCAGAGGTCCACCCTACGAGCCAACCTCAGATCTCAACGCAGGAACACATGAATGCACAAACATTTGCACACATCCAGAGAAAAACTCCCCCTCAGAAACCAAATTCCAAGATATCCAGAAATGGAAATGTTTGCACACACATGTAATTATGTGCAGAGGTCCACCCTACCAACCAACCTCAGATCTATACGCAGGCACACATGAATGCACATACATTTGCACACATCCAGAGATAAACTCTCCCCAAACTAAACCAAATTCCAAGAAATCGAGCCGTGGCAATGTTTGCACACACATGTGATTATGCGCAGAGGTACACCCTACCAGCCAACCTCAGATCTACACGCAGGCACACATGAATGCACATACATTTGCACACATCCAGAGATAAAGTCACCCCAAAGAATCCAAATTCCAAGAAATCGAGCCGTGGCAATGCTTGCACACACATGTGATTATGCGCAGAGGTACACCCTACCAGCCAACCTCAGATCTACACGCAGGAACACATGAATGCACATATATTTGCACACATCCAGAGCTAAACTCCCCTTCAGAAACCAAATTCCAAGATATCCAGAAATGGAAATGTTTGCACACACATGTGATTATGCGCAGAGGTACACCCTACCAGCCAACCTCAGATCTACACGCAGGAACACATGAATGCACATATATTTGCACACATCCAGAGATAAACTCCCCTTCAGAAACCAAATTTCAAGAAATCCAGCCGTGGCAATGCTTGCACACACATGTGATTATGCGCAGAGGTCCACCCTACCAGTCAACCTCAGATCTCAACGCAGGAACACATGAATGCACATACATTTGCACACATCCAGAGATAAACTCACCCCAAAGAAACCAAATTCCAAGAAATCGAGCCGTGGCAATGTTTGCACACACATGTGATTATGCGCAGAGGTCCACCCTACCAGTCAACCTCAGATCTCAACGCAGGAACACATGAATGCACATACATTTGCACACATCCAGAGATAAACTCCCCCTCAGAAACCAAATTTCAAGAAATCGAGCCGTGGCAATGCTTGCACACACATGTGATTATGCGCAGAGGTCCACCCTACCAGCCAACCTCAGATCTCAGCACAGGAACACATGAATGCACATACATTTGCACACATCCAGAGGTAAACTCGCCAAGAGAAACCAAATTCCAAGATATCCAGAAATGTAAATGTTTGCACACACGTGTGATTATGCGCAGAGGTCCACCCTACCAGCCAACCTCAGATCTCCACGCAAGCACACATGAATGCACATACATTTGCACACATCCAGAGATAAACTCCCCTTCAGAAACCAAATTCCAAGAAATCGAGCCGTGGCAATGCTTGCACACACATGTGATTATGCGCAGAGGTACACCCTACCAGCCAACCTCAGATCTACACGCAGGAACACATGAATGCACATATATGTGCACACATCCAGAGATAAACTCCCCCTCAGAAACCAAATTCCAAGATATCCAGAAATGGAAATGTTTGCACACACATGTAATTATGCGCAGAGGTCCACCCTACCAGCCAACCTCAGATCTCAACGCAGGAACACATGAATGCACATACATTTGCACACATCCAGAGATAAACTCCCCCTCAGAAACCAAATTTCAAGAAATCGAGCCGTGGCAATGCTTGCACACACATGTGATTATGCGCAGAGGTCCACCCTACCAGCCAACCTCAGATCTCAGCGCAGGAACACATGAATGCACATACATTTGCACACATCCAGAGATAAACTCACCCCAAAGAAACCAAATTCCAAGAAATCGAGCCGTGGCAATGCTTGCACACACATGTGATTATGCGCAGAGGTACACCCTACCAGCCAACCTCAGATCTACACGCAGGAACACATGAATGCACATGCATTTGCACACATCCAGAGATAAACTCCCCTTCAGAAACCAAATTCCAAGAAATCGAGCCGTGGCAATGCTTGCACACACATGTGATTATGCGCAGAGGTCCACCCTACCAGCCAACCTCAGATCTCCACGCAAGCACAGATGAATGCACATACATTTGCACACATCCAGAGATAAACTCCCCTTCAGAAACCAAATTCCAAGAAATCGAGCTGTGGCAATGCTTGCACACACATGTGATTATGCGCAGAGGTCCACCCTACCAGCCAACCTCAGATCTCCACGCAAGCACACATGAATGCACATACATTTGCACACATCCAGAGATAAACTCGCCAAGAGAAACCAAATTCCAAGATATCCAGAAATGTAAATGTTTGCACACACGTGTGATTATGCGCAGAGGTCCACCCTACCAGCCAACCGCAGATCTACACGCAAGCACACATGAATGCACATACATTTGCACACATCCAGAGATAAACTCACCCCAAAGAATCCAAATTCCAAGAAATCGAGCCGTGGCAATGCTTGCACATACATGTGATTATGCGCAGAGGTCCACCCTACCATCCAACCTCAGATTTCAGCGCAGGAACACATGAATGCACATACATTTGCACACATCCAGAGATAAACTCCCCTTCAGAAACCAAATTCCAAGAAATCCAGCCGTGGCAATGCTTGCACACACATGTGATTATGCGCAGAGGTCCACCCTACCAGCCAACCTCAGATCTCAACGCAGGAACACATGAATGCACATACATTTGCACACATCCAGAAATAAACTCCCCAACAGAAACCAAATTCCAAGAAATCGTTCCGTGGCAATGCTTGCACACACATGTGATTATGCGCGGAGGTCCACCCTACGAGCCAACCTCAGATCTCAACGCAGGAACACATGAATGCACATACATTTGCACACATCCAGAGATAAACTCCCCCTCAGAAACCAAATTCCAAGATATCCAGAAATGGAAATGTTTGCACACACATGTAATTATGTGCAGAGGTCCACCCTACCAGCCAACCTCAGATCTCAACGCACAGGAACACATGAATGCACATACATTTGCACACATCCATAGATAAACTCACCCCAAACTAAACCAAATTCCAAGAAATCGAGCCGTGGCAATGTTTGCACACACATGTGATTATGCGCAGAGGTACACCCTACCAGCCAACCTCAGATCTACACGCAGGCACACATGAATGCACATACATTTGCACACATCCAGAGATAAACTCACCCCAAAGAATCCAAATTCCAAGAAATCGAGCTGTGGCAATGCTTGCACACACATGTGATTATGCGCAGAGGTCCACCCTACCAGCCAACCTCAGATCTCCACGCAAGCACACATGAATGCACATACATTTGCACACATCCAGAGATAAACTCCCCCTCAGAAACCAAATTCCAAGAAATCGAGCTGTGGCAATGCTTGCACACACATGTGATTATGCGCAGAGGTCCACCCTACCAGCCAACCTCAGATCTCCACGCAAGCACACATGAATGCACATACATTTGCACACATCCAGAGATAAACTCCCCTTCAGAAACCAAATTCCAATAAATCGAGCCGTGGCAATGCTTGCACACACATGTGATTATGCGCAGAGGTCCACCCTACCAGCCAACCTCAGATCTCCACGCAAGCACAGATGAATGCACATACATTTGCACACATCCAGAGATAAACTCCCCCTCAGAAACCAAATTTCAAGAAATCGAGCCGTGGCAATGCTTGCACACACATGTGATTATGCGCAGAGGTCCACCCTACCAGCCAACCTCAGATCTCAACGCAGGAACACATGAATGCACATACATTTGCACACATTCAGAGGTAAACTCCCCCTCAGAAACCAAATTCCAAGAAATCGAGCTGTGGCAATGCTTGCACACACATGTGATTATGCGCAGAGGTCCACCCTACCAGCCAACCTCAGATCTCCACGCAAGCACACATGAATGCACATACATTTGCACACATCCAGAGATAAACTCCCCTTCAGAAACCAAATTCCAAGAAATCGAGCCGTGGCAATGCTTGCACACACATGTGATTATGCGCAGAGGTCCACCCTACCAGCCAACCTCAGATCTCCACGCAAGCACAGATGAATGCACATACATTTGCACACATCCAGAGATAAACTCCCCCTCAGAAACCAAATTTCAAGAAATCGAGCCGTGGCAATGCTTGCACACACATGTGATTATGCGCAGAGGTACACCCTACCAGCCAACCTCAGATCTCAGCGCAGGAACACATGAATGCACATACATTTGCACACATCCAGAGATAAACTCACCCCAAAGAAACCAAATTCCAAGAAATCGAGCCGTGGCAATGCTTGCACACACATGTGATTATGCGCAGAGGTACACCCTACCAGCCAACCTCAGATCTACACGCAGGAACACATGAATGCACATATATTTGCACACATCCAGAGATAAACTCCCCTTCAGAAACCAAATTCCAAGAAATCCAGCCGTGGCAATGCTTGCACACACATGTGATTATGCGCAGAGGTCCACCCTACCAGCCAACCTCAGATCTCCACGCAAGCACAGATGAATGAACATACATTTGCACACATCCAGAAATAAACTCCCCAACAGAAACCAAATTCCAAGAAATCGAGCCGTGGCAATGCTTGCACACACATGTGATTATGCGCAGAGGTCCACCCTACCAGCCAACCTCAGATCTCCACGCAAGCACAGATGAATGAACATACATTTGCACACATCCAGAAATAAACTCCCCAACAGAAACCAAATTCCAAGAAATCGAGCCGTGGCAATGCTTGCACACACATGTGATTATGCGCAGAGATCCACCCTACCAGTCAACCTCAGCTCTCAACGCAGGAACACATGAATGCACATACATTTGCACACATCCAGAGATAAACTCACCCCAAAGAAACCACATTCCAAGAAATCGAGCCGTGGCAATGTTTGCACACACATGTGATTATGCGCAGAGGTCCACCCTACCAGTCAACCTCAGATCTACACGCAGGCACACATTAATGCACATACATTTGCACACATCCAGAGATAAACTCCCCTTCAGAAACCAAATTCCAAGAAATCGAGCTGTGGCAATGCTTGCACACACATGTGATTATGCGCAGAGGTCCACCCTACCAGCCAACCTCAGATCTCCACGCAAGCACAGATGAATGCACATACATTTGCACACATCCAGAGATAAACTCCCCCTCAGAAACCAAATTTCAAGAAATCGAGCCGTGGCAATGCTTGCACACACATGTGATTATGCGCAGAGGTACACCCTACCAGCCAACCTCAGATCACAACGCAGGAACACATGAATGCACATACATTTGCACACATCCAGAGATAAACTCACCCTCAGAAACCAAATTCCAAGATATCCAGAAATGTAAATGTTTGCACACACGTGTGATTATGCGCAGAGGTCCACCCTACCAGCCAACCTCAGATCTACACGCAGGCACACATGAATGCACATACATTTGCACACATCCATAGATAAACTCACCCCAAACTAAACCAAATTCCAAGAAATCGAGCCGTGGCAATGTTTGCACACACATGTGATTATGCGCAGAGGTACACCCTACCAGCCAACCTCAGATCTACACGCAGGCACACATGAATGCACATACATTTGCACACATCCAGAGATAAACTCCCCCTCAGAAACCAAATTCCAAGAAATCGAGCTGTGGCAATGCTTGCACACACATGTGATTATGCGCAGAGGTCCACCCTACCAGCCAACCTCAGATCTACACGCAGGAACACATGAATGCACATATATTTGCACACATCCAGAGATAAACTCCCCCTCAGAAACCAAATTCCAAGATATCCAGAAATGGAAATGTTTGCACACACATGTAATTATGCGCAGAGGTCCACCCTACCAGCCAACCTCAGATCTCAACGCAGGAACACATGAACGCACATACATTTGCACACATCCAGAGATAAACTCCCCCTCAGAAACCAAATTCCAAGAAATCGAGCCGTGGCAATGCTTGCACACACATGTGATTATGCGCAGAGGTCCACCCTACCAGCCAACCTCAGATCTCCACGCAAGCACAGATGAATGCACATACATTTGCACACATCCAGAGATAAACTCCCCCTCAGAAACCAAATTTCAAGAAATCGAGCCGTGGCAATGCTTGCACACACATGTGATTATGCGCAGAGGTACACCCTACCAGCCAACCTCAGATCTCAGCGCAGGAACACATGAATGCACATACATTTGCACACATCCAGAGATAAACTCACCCCAAAGAAACCAAATTCCAAGAAATCGAGCTGTGGCAATGCTTGCACACACATGTGATTATGCGCAGAGGTCCACCCTACCAGCCAACCTCAGATCTCCACGCAAGCACACATGAATGCACATACATTTGCACACATCCAGAGATAAACTCACCCCAAAGAAACCAAATTCCAAGAAATCGAGCTGTGGCAATGCTTGCACACACATGTGATTATGCGCAGAGGTCCACCCTACCAGCCAACCTCAGATCTCAGCGCAGGAACACATGAATGCACATACATTTGCACACATCCAGAGATAACCTCACCCCAAAGAAACCAAATTCCAAGAAATCGAGCTGTGGCAATGCTTGCACACACATGTGATTATGCGCAGAGGTACACCCTACCAGCCAACCTCAGATCTCCACGCAAGCACACATGAATGCACATACATTTGCACACATCCAGAGATAAACTCCCCAACAGAAACCAAATTCCAAGAAATCGAGCCGTGGCAATGCTTGCACACATGTGATTATGCGCAGAGGTACACCCTACCAGCCAACCTCAGATCTCAACGCAGGAACACATGAATGCACATATATTTGCACACATCCAGAGATAAACTCCCCCTCAGAAACCAAATTCCAAGAAATCGAGCTGTGGCAATGCTTGCACACACATGTGATTATGCGCAGAGGTCCACCCTACCAGCCAACCTCAGATCTCCACGCAAGCACACATGAATGCACATACATTTGCACACATCCAGAGATAAACTCCCCTTCAGAAACCAAATTCCAAGAAATCGAGCCGTGGCAATGCTTGCACACACATGTGATTATGCGCAGAGGTCCACCCTACCAGCCAACCTCAGATCTCCACGCAAGCACAGATGAATGCACATACATTTGCACACATCCAGAGATAAACTCCCCCTCAGAAACCAAATTTCAAGAAATCGAGCCGTGACAATGCTTGCACACACATGTGATTATGCGCAGAGGTCCACCCTACCAGCCAACCTCAGATCTCAGCGCAGGAACACATGAATGCCCATACATTTGCACACATCCAGAAATAAACTCCCCTTCAGAAACCAAATTTCAAGAAATCGAGCCGTGGCAATGCTTGCACACACGTGATTATGCGCAGAGGTCCACCCTACCAGCCAACCGCAGATCTACACGCAAGCACACATGAATGCACATACATTTGCACACATCCAGAGATAAACTCCCCCTCAGAAACCAAATTCCAAGAAATCCAGCCGTGGCAATGCTTGCACACACATGTGATTATGCGCGGAGGTCCACCCTACGAGCCAACCTCAGATCTCAACGCAGGAACACATGAATGCACATACATTTGCACACATCCAGAGATAAACTCCCCCTCAGAAACCAAATTCCAAGAAATCGAGCCGTGGCAATGTTTGCACACACATGTGATTATGTGCAGAGGTCCACCCTACCAGCCAACCTCAGATCTCAACGCAGGAACACATGAATGCACATACATTTGCACACATCCAGAGATAAACTCACCCCAAATAATCCAAATTCCAAGAAATCGAGCCGTGGCAATGCTTGCACATACATGTGATTATGCGCAGAGGTCCACCCTACCAGCCAACCTCAGATCTACACGCAGGAACACATGAATGCACATACATTTGCACACATCCAGAGATAAACTCCCCAACAGAAACCAAATTCCAAGAAATCGAGCCGTGGCAATGCTTGCACACACATGTGATTATGCGCAGAGGTCCACCCTACCAGCCAACCTCAGATCTACACGCAGGCACACATGAATGCACATACATTTGCACACATCCAGAGATAAACTCCCCCTCAGAAACCAAATTCCAAGATATCCAGAAATGGAAATGTTTGCACACACATGTAATTATGCGCAGAGGTCCACCCTACCAGCCAACCTCAGATCTCAATGCAGGAACACATGAATGCACATACATTTGCACACATCCAGAGATAAACTCCCCAACAGAAACCAAATTCCAAGAAATCCAGCCGTGGCAATGCTTGCACACACATGTGATTATGCGCGGAGGTCCACCCTACGAGCCAACCTCAGATCTCAACGCAGGAACACATGAATGCACATACATTTGCACACATCCAGAGATAAACTCCCCCTCAGAAACCAAATTCCAAGAAATCGAGCCGTGGCAATGTTTGCACACACATGTGATTATGTGCAGAGGTCCACCCTACCAGCCAACCTCAGATCTCAACGCAGGAACACATGAATGCACATACATTTGCACACATCCATAGATAAACTCACCCCAAACTAAACCAAATTCCAAGAAATCGAGCCGTGGCAATGTTTGCACACACATGTGATTATGCGCAGAGGTACACCCTACCAGCCAACCTCAGATCTACACGCAGGCACACATGAATGCACATACATTTGCACACATCCAGAGATAAACTCACCCCAAATAATCCAAATTCCAAGAAATCGAGCCGTGGCAATGCTTGCACATACATGTGATTATGCGCAGAGGTCCACCCTACCAGCCAACCTCAGATCTACACGCCGGAACACATGAATGCACATACATTTGCACACATCCAGAGATAAACTCCCCAACAGAAACCAAATTCCAAGAAATCGAGCCGTGGCAATGCTTGCACACACATGTGATTATGCGCAGAGGTCCACCCTACCAGCCAACCTCAGATCTACACGCAGGCACACATGAATGCACATACATTTGCACACATCCAGAGATAAACTCCCCCTCAGAAACCAAATTCCAAGATATCCAGAAATGGAAATGTTTGCACACACATGTAATTATGCGCAGAGGTCCACCCTACCAGCCAACCTCAGATCTCAACGCAGGAACACATGAATGCACATACATTTGCACACATCCAGAGATAAACTCCCCCTCAGAAACCAAATTCCAAGAAATCGAGCTGTGGCAATGCTTGCACACACATGTGATTATGCGCAGAGGTCCACCCTACCAGCCAACCTCAGATCTCCACGCAAGCACACCTGAATGCACATACATTTGCACACATCCAGAGATAAACTCCCCTTCAGAAACCAAATTCCAAGAAATCGAGCTGTGGCAATGCTTGCACACACATGTGATTATGCGCAGAGGTACACCCTACCAGCCAACCTCAGATCTCCACGCAAGCACACATGAATGCACATACATTTGCACACATCCAGAGATAAACTCCCCAACAGAAACCAAATTCCAAGAAATCGAGCCGTGGCAATGCTTGCACACATGTGATTATGCGCAGAGGTACACCCTACCAGCCAACCTCAGATCTCAACGCAGGAACACATGAATGCACATATATTTGCACACATCCAGAGATAAACTCCCCCTCAGAAACCAAATTCCAAGAAATCGAGCTGTGGCAATGCTTGCACACACATGTGATTATGCGCAGAGGTCCACCCTACCAGCCAACCTCAGATCTCCACGCAAGCACACATGAATGCACATACATTTGCACACATCCAGAGATAAACTCCCCTTCAGAAACCAAATTCCAAGAAATCGAGCCGTGGCAATGCTTGCACACACATGTGATTATGCGCAGAGGTCCACCCTACCAGCCAACCTCAGATCTCCACGCAAGCACAGATGAATGCACATACATTTGCACACATCCAGAGATAAACTCCCCCTCAGAAACCAAATTTCAAGAAATCGAGCCGTGGCAATGCTTGCACACACATGTGATTATGCGCAGAGGTCCACCCTACCAGCCAACCTCAGATCTCAGCGCAGGAACACATGAATGCCCATACATTTGCACACATCCAGAAATAAACTCCCCTTCAGAAACCAAATTTCAAGAAATCGAGCCGTGGCAATGCTTGCACACACGTGATTATGCGCAGAGGTCCACCCTACCAGCCAACCGCAGATCTACACGCAAGCACACATGAATGCACATACATTTGCACACATCCAGAGATAAACTCCCCAACAGAAACCAAATTCCAAGAAATCCAGCCGTGGCAATGCTTGCACACACATGTGATTATGCGCGGAGGTCCACCCTACCAGCCAACCTCAGGTCTCAACGCAGGAACACATGAATGCACATACATTTGCACACATCCAGAGATAAACTCCCCCTCAGAAACCAAATTCCAAGAAATCGAGCCGTGGCAATGTTTGCACACACATGTGATTATGTGCAGAGGTCCACCCTACCAGCCAACCTCAGATCTGAACGCAGGAACACATGAATGCACATACATTTGCACACATCCAGAGATAAACTCACCCCAAATAATCCAAATTCCAAGAAATCGAGCCGTGGCAATGCTTGCACACACATGTGATTATGCGCAGAGGTCCACCCTACCAGCCAACCTCAGATCTACACGCAGGAACACATGAATGCACATAAATTTGCACACATCCAGAGATAAACTCCCCAACAGAAACCAAATTCCAAGAAATCGAGCCGTGGCAATGCTTGCACACACATGTGATTATGCGCAGAGGTCCACCCTACCAGCCAACCTCAGATCTACACGCAGGCACACATGAATGCACATACATTTGCACACATCCAGAGATAAACTCCCCCTCAGAAACCAAATTCCAAGAAATCGAGCCGTGGCAATGTTTGCACACACATGTGATTATGTGCAGAGGTCCACCCTACCAGCCAACCTCAGATCTCAACGCAGGAACACATGAATGCACATACATTTGCACACATCCATAGATAAACTCACCCCAAACTAAACCAAATTCCAAGAAATCGAGCCGTGGCAATGTTTGCACACACATGTGATTATGCGCAGAGGTACACCCTACCAGCCAACCTCAGATCTACACGCAGGCACACATGAATGCACATACATTTGCACACATCCAGAGATAAACTCACCCCAAATAATCCAAATTCCAAGAAATCGAGCCGTGGCAATGTTTGCACACACATGTGATTATGCGCAGAGGTACACCCTACCAGCCAACCTCAGATCTACACGCAGGAACACATGAATGCACATACATTTGCACACATCCAGAGATAAACTCCCCAACAGAAACCAAATTCCAAGAAATCGAGCCGTGGCAATGCTTGCACACACATGTGATTATGCGCAGAGGTCCACCCTACCAGCCAACCTCAGATCTACACGCAGGCACACATGAATGCACATACATTTGCACACATCCAGAGATAAACTCCCCCTCAGAAACCAAATTCCAAGATATCCAGAAATGGAAATGTTTGCACACACATGTAATTATGCGCAGAGGTCCACCCTACCAGCCAACCTCAGATCTCAACGCAGGAACACATGAATGCACATACATTTGCACACATCCAGAGATAAACTCCCCCTCAGAAACCAAATTCCAAGAAATCGAGCTGTGGCAATGCTTGCACACACATGTGATTATGCGCAGAGGTCCACCCTACCAGCCAACCTCAGATCTCCACGCAAGCACACCTGAATGCACATACATTTGCACACATCCAGAGATAAACTCCCCTTCAGAAACCAAATTCCAAGAAATCGAGCCGTGGCAATGCTTGCACACACATGTGATTATGCGCAGAGGTCCACCCTACCAGCCAACCTCAGATCTCAACGCAGGAACACATGAATGCACATACATTTGCACACATCCAGAGATAAACTCACCCCAAAGAAACCAAATTGCAAGAAATCCAGCCGTGGCAATGCTTGCACACACATGTGATTATGCGCAGAGGTCCACCCTACCAGCCAACCTCAGATCTCCACGCAAGCACAGATGAATGCACATACATTTGCACACATCCAGAAATAAACTCCCCAACAGAAACCAAATTCCAAGAAATCCAGCCGTGGCAATGCTTGCACACACATGTGATTATGCGCAGAGGTCCACCCTACCAGTCAACCTCAGATCTCAACGCAGGAACACATGAATGCACATACATTTGCACACATCCAGAGATAAACTCCCCCTCAGAAACCAAATTCCAAGAAATCGAGCCGTGGCAATGCTTGCACACACATGTGATTATGCGCAGAGGTCCACCCTACCAGCCAACCTCAGATCTCCACGCAAGCACAGATGAATGCACATACATTTGCACACATCCAGAGATAAACTCCCCCTCAGAAACCAAATTTCAAGAAATCGAGCCGTGGCAATGCTTGCACACACATGTGATTATGCGCAGAGGTACACCCTACCAGCCAACCTCAGATCTCAGCGCAGGAACACATGAATGCACATACATTTGCCCACATCCATAGATAAACTCACCCCAAACTAAACCAAATTCCAAGAAATCGAGCCGTGGCAATGTTTGCACACACATGTGATTATGCGCAGAGGTACACCCTACCAGCCAACCTCAGATCTACACGCAGGCACACATGAATGCACATACATTTGCACACATCCAGAGATAAACTCACCCCAAATAATCCAAATTCCAAGAAATCGAGCCGTGGCAATGTTTGCACACACATGTGATTATGCGCAGAGGTACACCCTACCAGCCAACCTCAGATCTACACGCAGGAACACATGAATGCACATACATTTGCACACATCCAGAGATAAACTCCCCAACAGAAACCAAATTCCAAGAAATCGAGCCGTGGCAATGCTTGCACACACATGTGATTATGCGCAGAGGTCCACCCTACCAGCCAACCTCAGATCTACACGCAGGCACACATGAATGCACATACATTTGCACACATCCAGAGATAAACTCCCCCTCAGAAACCAAATTCCAAGATATCCAGAAATGGAAATGTTTGCACACACATGTAATTATGCGCAGAGGTCCACCCTACCAGCCAACCTCAGATCTCAACGCAGGAACACATGAATGCACATACATTTGCACACATCCAGAGATAAACTCCCCCTCAGAAACCAAATTCCAAGAAATCGAGCTGTGGCAATGCTTGCACACACATGTGATTATGCGCAGAGGTCCACCCTACCAGCCAACCTCAGATCTCCACGCAAGCACACCTGAATGCACATACATTTGCACACATCCAGAGATAAACTCCCCTTCAGAAACCAAATTCCAAGAAATCGAGCCGTGGCAATGCTTGCACACACATGTGATTATGCGCAGAGGTCCACCCTACCAGCCAACCTCAGATCTCAACGCAGGAACACATGAATGCACATACATTTGCACACATCCAGAGATAAACTCACCCCAAAGAAACCAAATTGCAAGAAATCCAGCCGTGGCAATGCTTGCACACACATGTGATTATGCGCAGAGGTCCACCCTACCAGCCAACCTCAGATCTCCACGCAAGCACAGATGAATGCACATACATTTGCACACATCCAGAAATAAACTCCCCAACAGAAACCAAATTCCAAGAAATCCAGCCGTGGCAATGCTTGCACACACATGTGATTATGCGCAGAGGTCCACCCTACCAGTCAACCTCAGATCTCAACGCAGGAACACATGAATGCACATACATTTGCACACATCCAGAGATAAACTCCCCCTCAGAAACCAAATTCCAAGAAATCGAGCCGTGGCAATGCTTGCACACACATGTGATTATGCGCAGAGGTCCACCCTACCAGCCAACCTCAGATCTCCACGCAAGCACAGATGAATGCACATACATTTGCACACATCCAGAGATAAACTCCCCCTCAGAAACCAAATTTCAAGAAATCGAGCCGTGGCAATGCTTGCACACACATGTGATTATGCGCAGAGGTACACCCTACCAGCCAACCTCAGATCTCAGCGCAGGAACACATGAATGCACATACATTTGCCCACATCCATAGATAAACTCACCCCAAACTAAACCAAATTCCAAGAAATCGAGCCGTGGCAATGTTTGCACACACATGTGATTATGCGCAGAGGTACACCCTACCAGCCAACCTCAGATCTACACGCAGGCACACATGAATGCACATACATTTGCACACATCCAGAGATAAACTCACCCCAAATAATCCAAATTCCAAGAAATCGAGCCGTGGCAATGCTTGCACATACATGTGATTATGCGCAGAGGTCCACCCTACCAGCCAACCTCAGATCTACACGCAGGAACACATGAATGCACATACATTTGCACACATCCAGAGATAAACTCCCCAACAGAAACCAAATTCCAAGAAATCGAGCCGTGGCAATGCTTGCACACACATGTGATTATGCGCAGAGGTCCACCCTACCAGCCAACCTCAGATCTACACGCAGGCACACATGAATGCACATACATTTGCACACATCCAGAGATAAACTCCCCCTCAGAAACCAAATTCCAAGATATCCAGAAATGGAAATGTTTGCACACACATGTAATTATGCGCAGAGGTCCACCCTACCAGCCAACCTCAGATCTCAACGCAGGAACACATGAATGCACATACATTTGCACACATCCAGAGATAAACTCCCCCTCAGAAACCAAATTCCAAGAAATCGAGCTGTGGCAATGCTTGCACACACATGTGATTATGCGCAGAGGTCCACCCTACCAGCCAACCTCAGATCTCCACGCAAGCACACCTGAATGCACATACATTTGCACACATCCAGAGATAAACTCCCCTTCAGAAACCAAATTCCAAGAAATCGAGCCGTGGCAATGCTTGCACACACATGTGATTATGCGCAGAGGTCCACCCTACCAGCCAACCTCAGATCTCAACGCAGGAACACATGAATGCACATACATTTGCACACATCCAGAGATAAACTCCCCCTCAGAAACCAAATTTCAAGAAATCGAGCCATGGCAATGCTTGCACACACATGTGATTATGCGCAGAGGTCCACCCTACCAGCCAACCTCAGAACTCAGCGCAGGAACACATGAATGCACATACATTTGCAAACATCCAGAGATAAACTCACCCCAAAGAAACCAAATTCCAAGAAATCGAGCTGTGGCAATGCTTGCACACACATGTGATTATGCGCAGAGGTCCACCCTACCAGCCAACCTCAGATCTACACGCAGGAACACATGAATGCACATATATTTGCACACATCCAGAGATAAACTCCCCTTCAGAAACCAAATTGCAAGAAATCCAGCCGTGGCAATGCTTGCACACACATGTGATTATGCGCAGAGGTCCACCCTACCAGCCAACCTCAGATCTCCACGCAAGCACAGATGAATGCACATACATTTGCACACATCCAGAAATAAACTCCCCAACAGAAACCAAATTCCAAGAAATCCAGCCGTGGCAATGCTTGCACACACATGTGATTATGCGCAGAGGTCCACCCTACCAGTCAACCTCAGATCTCAATGCAGGAACACATGAATGCACATACATTTGCACACATCCAGAGATAAACTCCCCCTCAGAAACCAAATTCCAAGAAATCGAGCCGTGGCAATGCTTGCACACACATGTGATTATGCGCAGAGGTCCACCCTACCAGCCAACCTCAGATCTCCACGCAAGCACAGATGAATGCACATACATTTGCACACATCCAGAGATAAACTCCCCCTCAGAAACCAAATTTCAAGAAATCGAGCCGTGGCAATGCTTGCACACACATGTGATTATGCGCAGAGGTCCACCCTACCAGCCAACCTCAGATCTACACGCAGGCACACATGAATGCACATACATTTGCACACATCCAGAGATAAACTCCCCCTCAGAAACCAAATTCCAAGATATCCAGAAATGGAAATGTTTGCACACACATGTAATTATGCGCAGAGGTCCACCCTACCAGCCAACCTCAGATCTCAACGCAGGAACACATGAATGCACATACATTTGCACACATCCAGAGATAAACTCCCCCTCAGAAACCAAATTCCAAGAAATCGAGCTGTGGCAATGCTTGCACACACATGTGATTATGCGCAGAGGTCCACCCTACCAGCCAACCTCAGATCTCCACGCAAGCACACCTGAATGCACATACATTTGCACACATCCAGAGATAAACTCCCCTTCAGAAACCAAATTCCAAGAAATCGAGCCGTGGCAATGCTTGCACACACATGTGATTATGCGCAGAGGTCCACCCTACCAGCCAACCTCAGATCTCAACGCAGGAACACATGAATGCACATACATTTGCACACATCCAGAGATAAACTCACCCCAAAGAAACCAAATTGCAAGAAATCCAGCCGTGGCAATGCTTGCACACACATGTGATTATGCGCAGAGGTCCACCCTACCAGCCAACCTCAGATCTCCACGCAAGCACAGATGAATGCACATACATTTGCACACATCCAGAAATAAACTCCCCAACAGAAACCAAATTCCAAGAAATCCAGCCGTGGCAATGCTTGCACACACATGTGATTATGCGCAGAGGTCCACCCTACCAGTCAACCTCAGATCTCAACGCAGGAACACATGAATGCACATACATTTGCACACATCCAGAGATAAACTCCCCCTCAGAAACCAAATTCCAAGAAATCGAGCCGTGGCAATGCTTGCACACACATGTGATTATGCGCAGAGGTCCACCCTACCAGCCAACCTCAGATCTCCACGCAAGCACAGATGAATGCACATACATTTGCACACATCCAGAGATAAACTCCCCCTCAGAAACCAAATTTCAAGAAATCGAGCCGTGGCAATGCTTGCACACACATGTGATTATGCGCAGAGGTACACCCTACCAGCCAACCTCAGATCTCAGCGCAGGAACACATGAATGCACATACATTTGCCCACATCCATAGATAAACTCACCCCAAACTAAACCAAATTCCAAGAAATCGAGCCGTGGCAATGTTTGCACACACATGTGATTATGCGCAGAGGTACACCCTACCAGCCAACCTCAGATCTCAACGCAAGCACACATGAATGCACATACATTTGCACACATCCAGAGATAAACTCACCCCAAAGAATCCAAATTCCAAGAAATCGAGCCGTGGCAATGCTTGCACATACATGTGATTATGCGCAGAGGTCCACCCTACCAGCCAACCTCAGATCTCCACGCAAGCACACATGAATGCACATACATTTGCACACATCCAGAGATAAACTCCCCAACAGAAACCAAATTCCAAGAAATCGAGCCGTGGCAATGCTTGCACACACATGTGATTATGCGCAGAGGTACACCCTACCAGCCAACCTCAGATCTACAAGCAGGAACACATGAATGCACATATATTTGCACACATCCAGAGATAAACTCCCCCAGAGAAACCAAATTCCAAGATATCCAGAAATGGAAATGTTTGCACACACATGTGATTATGCGCAGAGGTCCACCCTACCAGCCAACCTCAGATCTCAACGCAGGAACACATGAATGCACATACATTTGCACACATCCAGAGATAAACTCCCCCTCAGAAACCAAATTCCAAGATATCCAGAAATGGAAATGTTTGCACACACATGTGATTATGCGCAGAGGTCCACCCTACCAGCCAACCTCAGATCTCAACGCAGGAACACATGAATGCACATACATTTGCACACATTCAGAGATAAACTCCCCAACAGAAACCAAATTCCAAGATATCCAGAAATGGAAATGTTTGCACACACATGTAATTATGCGCAGAGGTCCACCCTACCAGCCAACCTCAGATCTCAACGCAGGAACACATGAATGCACATACATTTGCACACAACCAGAGATAAACTCCCCCTCAGAAACCAAATTCCAAGAAATCGAGCCGTGGCAATGCTTGCACACACATGTGATTATGCGCAGAGGTCCACCCTACCAGCCCACCTCAGATCTCCACGCAAGCACACATGAATGCACATACATTTGCACACATCCAGAAATAAACTCCCCCAGAGAAACCAAATTCCAAGATATCCAGCCGTGGCAATGCTTGCACACACATGTGATTATGCGCAGAGGTCCACCCTACCAGCCAACCTCAGATCTCAGCGCAGGAACACATGAATGCACATACATTTGGACACATCCAGAAATAAACTCCCCCAGAGAAACCAAATTCCAAGATATCCAGAAATGTAAATGTTTGCACACACGTGTGATTATGCGCAGAGGTCCACCCTACCAGCCAACCTCAGATCTCAGCGCAGGAACACATGAATGCACATACATTTGCACACATCCAGAAATAAACTCCCCAACAGAAACCAAATTCCAAGAAATCGTTCCGTGGCAATGCTTGCACACACATGTGATTATGCGCGGAGGTCCACCCTACGAGCCAACCTCAGATCTCCACGCAAGCACACATGAATGCACATACATTTGCACACATCCATAGATAAACTCACCCCAAACTAAACCAAATTCCAAGAAATCGAGCCGTGGCAATGTTTGCACACACATGTGATTATGCGCAGAGGTACACCCTACCAGCCAACCTCAGATCTCCACGCAAGCACAGATGAATGCACATACATTTGCACACATCCAGAGATAAACTCCCCAACAGAAACCAAATTCCAAGAAATCGAGCCGTGGCAATGCTTGCACACACATGTGATTATGCGCAGAGGTCCACCCTACCAGCCAACCTCAGATCTACACGCAGGAACACATGAATGCACATATATTTGCACACATCCAGAGATAAACTCCCCCTCAGAAACCAAATTCCAAGAAATCGAGCTGTGGCAATGCTTGCACACACATGTGATTATGCGCAGAGGTCCACCCTACCAGCCAACCTCAGATCTCAACGCAGGAACACATGAATGCACATACATTTGCACACATCCAGAGATAAACTCACCCCAAAGAAACCACATTCCAAAAAATCGAGCCGTGGCAATGTTTGCACACACATGTGATTATGCGCAGAGGTCCACCCTACCAGCCAACCTCAGATCTCAGCGCAGGAACACATGAATGCACATACATTTGCACACATCCAGAGATAAACTCACCCCAAAGAAACCAAATTCCAAGAAATCGAGCTGTGGCAATGCTTGCACACACATGTGATTATGCGCAGAGGTCCACCCTACCAGTCAACCTCAGATCTCAACGCAGGAACACATGAATGCACATACATTTGCACACATCCAGAGATAAACTCACCCCAAAGAAACCACATTCCAAGAAATCGAGCCGTGGCAATGTTTGCACACACATGTGATTATGCGCAGAGGTCCACCCTACCAGTCAATCTCAGATCTACACGCAGGCACACATGAATGCACATACATTTGCACACATCCAGAGATAAACTCCCCCTCAGAAACCAAATTCCAAGAAATCGAGCTGTGGCAATGCTTGCACACACATGTGATTATGCGCAGAGGTCCACCCTACCAGCCAACCTCAGATCTCAATGCAGGAACACATGAATGCACATACATTTGCACACATCCAGAGATAAACTCCCCAACAGAAACCAAATTCCAAGAAATCGAGCCGTGGCAATGCTTGTACATACATGTGATTATGCGCAGAGGTACACCCTACCAGCCAACCTCAGATCTCAATGCAGGAACACATGAATGCACATATATTTGCACACATCCAGAGATAAACTCCCCCTCAGAAACCAAATTCCAAGAAATCGAGCTGTGGCAATGCTTGCACACACATGTGATTATGCGCAGAGGTCCACCCTACCAGCCAACCTCAGATCTCCACGCAAGCACACATGAATGCACATACATTTGCACACATCCAGAGATAAACATCCCCTCAGAAACCAAATTTCAAGAAATCGAGCCGTGGCAATGCTTGCACACACATGTGATTATGCGCAGAGGTCCACCCTACCAGCCAACCTCAGATCTCAGCGCAGGAACACATGAATGCACATACATTTGCACACATCCAGAGATAAACTCACCCCAAAGAAACCAAATTCCAAGAAATCGAGCCGTGGCAATGCTTGCACACACATGTGATTATGCGCAGAGGTCCACCCTACCAGCCAACCTCAGATCTACACGCAGGAACACATGAATGCACATATATTTGCACACATCCAGAGATAAACTCCCCTTCAGAAACCAAATTGCAAGAAATCCAGCCGTGGCAATGCTTGCACACACATGTGATTATGCGCAGAGGTCCACCCTACTAGCCAACCTCAGATCTCCACGCAAGCACAGATGAATGCACATACATTTGCACACATCCAGAAATAAACTCCCCAACAGAAACCAAATTCCAAGAAATCGAGCCGTGGCAATGTTTGCACACACATGTGATTATGCGCAGAGGTCCACCCTACCAGCCAACCTCAGATCTCAACGCAAGCACACATGAATGCACATACATTTGCACACATCCAGAGATAAACTCCCCTTCAGAAACCAAATTCCAAGAAATCGAGCCGTGGCAATGCTTGCACACACATGTGATTATGCGCAGAGGTCCACCCTACCAGTCAACCTCAGATCTCAACGCAGGAACACATGAATGCACATAGATTTGCACACATCCAGAGATAAACTTACCCCAAAGAAACCACATTCCAAGAAATCGAGCCGTGGCAATGTTTGCACACACATGTGATTATGCGCAGAGGTCCACCCTACCAGCCAACCTCAGATCTCAGCGCAGGAACACATGAATGCACATACATTTGCACACATCCAGAGATAAACTCCCCCTCAGAAACCAAATTCCAAGAAATCGAGCCGTGGCAATGTTTGCACACACATGTGATTATGCGCAGAGGTACACCCTACCAGCCAACCTCAGATCTACACGCAGGCACACATGAATGCACATACATTTGCACACATCCAGAGATAAACTCACCCCAAATAATCCAAATTCCAAGAAATCGAGCCGTGGCAATGCTTGCACACACATGTGATTATGCGCAGAGGTCCACCCTACCAGCCAACCTCAGATCTACACGCAGGCACACATGAATGCACATACATTTGCACACATCCA
The DNA here is from genome assembly GCF_963969265.1 of Rhamphochromis sp. 'chilingali'. Classification (NCBI taxonomy): domain Eukaryota; kingdom Metazoa; phylum Chordata; class Actinopteri; order Cichliformes; family Cichlidae; genus Rhamphochromis; species Rhamphochromis sp. 'chilingali'. Next base: position 2,410,997 of record NC_137938.1, read on the forward strand.
GAGATAAACTCCCCCTCAGAAACCAAATTCCAAGATATCCAGAAATGGAAATGTTTGCACACACATGTAATTATGCGCAGAGGTCCACCCTACCAGCCAACCTCAGATCTCAACGCAGGAACACATGAATGCACATACATTTGCACACATCCAGAGATAAACTCCCCCTCAGAAACCAAATTCCAAGAAATCGAGCTGTGGCAATGCTTGCACACACATGTGATTATGCGCAGAGGTCCACCCTACCAGCCAACCTCAGATCTCCACGCAAGCACACCTGAATGCACATACATTTGCACACATCCAGAGATAAACTCCCCTTCAGAAACCAAATTCCAAGAAATCGAGCCGTGGCAATGCTTGCACACACATGTGATTATGCGCAGAGGTCCACCCTACCAGCCAACCTCAGATCTCAACGCAGGAACACATGAATGCACATACATTTGCACACATCCAGAGATAAACTCCCCCTCAGAAACCAAATTTCAAGAAATCGAGCCGTGGCAATGCTTGCACACACATGTGATTATGCGCAGAGGTCCACCCTACCAGCCAACCTCAGAACTCAGCGCAGGAACACATGAATGCACATACATTTGCAAACATCCAGAGATAAACTCACCCCAAAGAAACCAAATTCCAAGAAATCGAGCTGTGGCAATGCTTGCACACACATGTGATTATGCGCAGAGGTCCACCCTACCAGCCAACCTCAGATCTACACGCAGGAACACATGAATGCACATACATTTGCACACATCCAGAGATAAACTCCCCTTCAGAAACCAAATTGCAAGAAATCCAGCCGTGGCAATGCTTGCACACACATGTGATTATGCGCAGAGGTCCACCCTACCAGCCAACCTCAGATCTCCACGCAAGCACAGATGAATGCACATACATTTGCACACATCCAGAAATAAACTCCCCAACAGAAACCAAATTGCAAGAAATCCAGCCGTGGCAATGCTTGCACACACATGTGATTATGCGCAGAGGTCCACCCTACCAGTAAACCTCAGATCTCAACGCAGGAACACATGAATGCACATACATTTGCACACATCCAGAGATAAACTCCCCCTCAGAAACCAAATTCCAAGAAATCGAGCCGTGGCAATGCTTGCACACACATGTGATTATGCGCAGAGGTCCACCCTACCAGCCAACCTCAGATCTCCACGCAAGAACAGATGAATGCACATACATTTGCACACATCCAGAGATAAACTCCCCCTCAGAAACCAAATTTCAAGAAATCGAGCCGTGGCAATGCTTGCACACACATGTGATTATGCGCAGAGGTACACCCTACCAGCCAACCTCAGATCTCAGCGCAGGAACACATGAATGCACATACATTTGCCCACATCCATAGATAAACTCACCCCAAACTAAACCAAATTCCAAGAAATCGAGCCGTGGCAATGTTTGCACACACGTGATTATGCGCAGAGGTACACCCTACCAGCCAACCTCAGATCTCAACGCAAGCACACATGAATGCACATACATTTGCACACATCCAGAGATAAACTCACCCCAAAGAATCCAAATTCCAAGAAATCGAGCCGTGGCAATGCTTGCACATACATGTGATTATGCGCAGAGGTCCACCCTACCAGCCAACCTCAGATCTCCACGCAAGCACACATGAATGCACATACATTTGCACACATCCAGAGATAAACTCCCCAACAGAAACCAAATTCCAAGAAATCGAGCCGTGGCAATGCTTGCACACACATGTGATTATGCGCAGAGGTACACCCTACCAGCCAACCTCAGATCTACAAGCAGGAACACATGAATGCACATATATTTGCACACATCCAGAGATAAACTCCCCCAGAGAAACCAAATTCCAAGATATCCAGAAATGGAAATGTTTGCACACACATGTGATTATGCGCAGAGGTCCACCCTACCAGCCAACCTCAGATCTCAACGCAGGAACACATGAATGCACATACATTTGCACACATCCAGAGATAAACTCCCCCTCAGAAACCAAATTCCAAGATATCCAGAAATGGAAATGTTTGCACACACATGTGATTATGCGCAGAGGTCCACCCTACCAGCCAACCTCAGATCTCAACGCAGGAACACATGAATGCACATACATTTGCACACATTCAGAGATAAACTCCCCAACAGAAACCAAATTCCAAGATATCCAGAAATGGAAATGTTTGCACACACATGTAATTATGCGCAGAGGTCCACCCTACCAGCCAACCTCAGATCTCAACGCAGGAACACATGAATGCACATACATTTGCACACAACCAGAGATAAACTCCCCCTCAGAAACCAAATTCCAAGAAATCGAGCCGTGGCAATGCTTGCACACACATGTGATTATGCGCAGAGGTCCACCCTACCAGCCCACCTCAGATCTCCACGCAAGCACACATGAATGCACATACATTTGCACACATCCAGAAATAAACTCCCCCAGAGAAACCAAATTCCAAGATATCCAGCCGTGGCAATGCTTGCACACACATGTGATTATGCGCAGAGGTCCACCCTACCAGCCAACCTCAGATCTCAGCGCAGGAACACATGAATGCACATACATTTGGACACATCCAGAAATAAACTCCCCCAGAGAAACCAAATTCCAAGATATCCAGAAATGTAAATGTTTGCACACACGTGTGATTATGCGCAGAGGTCCACCCTACCAGCCAACCGCAGATCTACACGCAAGCACACATGAATGCACATACATTTGCACACATCCAGAGATAAACTCCCCCCAAAGAAACCAAATTCCAAGAAATCGAGCCGTGGCAATGCTTGCACACACATGTGATTATGCGCAGAGGTCCACCCTACCAGCCCACCTCAGATCTCCACGCAAGCACACATGAATGCACATACATTTGCACACATCCAGAGATAAACTCCCCAACAGAAACCAAATTCCAAGAAATCCAGCCGTGGCAATGCTTGCACACACATGTGATTATGCTCAGAGGTCCACCCTACCATCCAACCTCAGATCTCAGCGCAGGAACACATGAATGCACATACATTTGCACACATCCAGAAATAAACTCCCCAACAGAAACCAAATTCCAAGAAATCGTTCCGTGGCAATGCTTGCACACACATGTGATTATGCGCGGAGGTCCACCCTACGAGCCAACCTCAGATCTCCACGCAAGCACACATGAATGCACATACATTTGCACACATCCATAGATAAACTCACCCCAAACTAAACCAAATTCCAAGAAATCGAGCCGTGGCAATGTTTGCACACACATGTGATTATGCGCAGAGGTACACCCTACCAGCCAACCTCAGATCTCCACGCAAGCACAGATGAATGCACATACATTTGCACACATCCAGAGATAAACTCCCCAACAGAAACCAAATTCCAAGAAATCGAGCCGTGGCAATGCTTGCACACACATGTGATTATGCGCAGAGGTCCACCCTACCAGCCAACCTCAGATCTACACGCAGGAACACATGAATGCACATATATTTGCACACATCCAGAGATAAACTCCCCCTCAGAAACCAAATTCCAAGAAATCGAGCTGTGGCAATGCTTGCACACACATGTGATTATGCGCAGAGGTCCACCCTACCAGCCAACCTCAGATCTCAACGCAAGCACACATGAATGCACATACATTTGCACACATCCAGAGATAAACTCCCCTTCAGAAACCAAATTCCAAGAAATCGAGCCGTGGCAATGCTTGCACACACATGTGATTATGCGCAGAGGTCCACCCTACCAGTCAACCTCAGATCTCAACGCAGGAACACATGAATGCACATACATTTGCACACATCCAGAGATAAACTCACCCCAAAGAAACCACATTCCAAGAAATCGAGCCGTGGCAATGTTTGCACACACATGTGATTATGCGCAGAGGTCCACCCTACCAGCCAACCTCAGATCTCAGCGCAGGAACACATGAATGCACATACATTTGCACACATCCAGAGATAAACTCACCCCAAAGAAACCAAATTCCAAGAAATCGAGCTGTGGCAATGCTTGCACACACATGTGATTATGCGCAGAGGTACACCCTACCAGCCAACCTCAGATCTCAACGCAGGAACACATGAATGCACATACATTTGCACACATCCAGAGATAAACTCACCCCAAAGAAACCACATTCCAAGAAATCGAGCCGTGGCAATGTTTGCACACACATGTGATTATGCGCAGAGGTCCACCCTACCAGCCAACCTCAGATCTCAGCGCAGGAACACATGAATGCACATACATTTGCACACATCCAGAGATAAACTCACCCCAAAGAAACCAAATTCCAAGAAATCGAGCTGTGGCAATGCTTGCACACACATGTGATTATGCGCAGAGGTACACCCTACCAGTCAACCTCAGATCTCAACGCAGGAACACATGAATGCACATACATTTGCACACATCCAGAGATAAACTCACCCCAAAGAAACCACATTCCAAGAAATCGAGCCGTGGCAATGTTTGCACACACATGTGATTATGCGCAGAGGTCCACCCTACCAGTCAATCTCAGATCTACACGCAGGCACACATGAATGCACATACATTTGCACACATCCAGAGATAAACTCCCCCTCAGAAACCAAATTCCAAGAAATCGAGCTGTGGCAATGCTTGCACACACATGTGATTATGCGCAGAGGTCCACCCTACCAGCCAACCTCAGATCTCAATGCAGGAACACATGAATGCACATACATTTGCACACATCCAGAGATAAACTCCCCAACAGAAACCAAATTCCAAGAAATCGAGCTGTGGCAATGCTTGCACACACATGTGATTATGCGCAGAGGTCCACCCTACCAGCCAACCTCAGATCTCCACGCAAGCACACATGAATGCACATACATTTGCACACATCCAGAGATAAACATCCCCTCAGAAACCAAATTTCAAGAAATCGAGCCGTGGCAATGCTTGCACACACATGTGATTATGCGCAGAGGTCCACCCTACCAGCCAACCTCAGATCTCAGCGCAGGAACACATGAATGCACATACATTTGCACACATCCAGAGATAAACTCACCCCAAAGAAACCAAATTCCAAGAAATCGAGCCGTGGCAATGCTTGCACACACATGTGATTATGCGCAGAGGTCCACCCTACCAGTCAACCTCAGATCTCAACGCAGGAACACATGAATGCACATACATTTGCACACATCCAGAGATAAACTCCCCCTCAGAAACCAAATTCCAAGAAATCGAGCCGTGGCAATGCTTGCACACACATGTGATTATGCGCAGAGGTCCACCCTACCAGCCAACCTCAGATCTCCACGCAAGAACAGATGAATGCACATACATTTGCACACATCCAGAGATAAACTCCCCCTCAGAAACCAAATTTCAAGAAATCGAGCCGTGGCAATGCTTGCACACACATGTGATTATGCGCAGAGGTACACCCTACCAGCCAACCTCAGATCTCAGCGCAGGAACACATGAATGCACATACATTTGCCCACATCCATAGATAAACTCACCCCAAACTAAACCAAATTCCAAGAAATCGAGCCGTGGCAATGTTTGCACACACGTGATTATGCGCAGAGGTACACCCTACCAGCCAACCTCAGATCTCAACGCAAGCACACATGAATGCACATACATTTGCACACATCCAGAGATAAACTCACCCCAAAGAATCCAAATTCCAAGAAATCGAGCCGTGGCAATGCTTGCACATACATGTGATTATGCGCAGAGGTCCACCCTACCAGCCAACCTCAGATCTCCACGCAAGCACACATGAATGCACATACATTTGCACACATCCAGAGATAAACTCCCCAACAGAAACCAAATTCCAAGAAATCGAGCCGTGGCAATGCTTGCACACACATGTGATTATGCGCAGAGGTACACCCTACCAGCCAACCTCAGATCTACAAGCAGGAACACATGAATGCACATATATTTGCACACATCCAGAGATAAACTCCCCCAGAGAAACCAAATTCCAAGATATCCAGAAATGGAAATGTTTGCACACACATGTGATTATGCGCAGAGGTCCACCCTACCAGCCAACCTCAGATCTCAACGCAGGAACACATGAATGCACATACATTTGCACACATCCAGAGATAAACTCCCCCTCAGAAACCAAATTCCAAGATATCCAGAAATGGAAATGTTTGCACACACATGTGATTATGCGCAGAGGTCCACCCTACCAGCCAACCTCAGATCTCAACGCAGGAACACATGAATGCACATACATTTGCACACATTCAGAGATAAACTCCCCAACAGAAACCAAATTCCAAGATATCCAGAAATGGAAATGTTTGCACACACATGTAATTATGCGCAGAGGTCCACCCTACCAGCCAACCTCAGATCTCAACGCAGGAACACATGAATGCACATACATTTGCACACAACCAGAGATAAACTCCCCCTCAGAAACCAAATTCCAAGAAATCGAGCCGTGGCAATGCTTGCACACACATGTGATTATGCGCAGAGGTCCACCCTACCAGCCCACCTCAGATCTCCACGCAAGCACACATGAATGCACATACATTTGCACACATCCAGAAATAAACTCCCCCAGAGAAACCAAATTCCAAGATATCCAGCCGTGGCAATGCTTGCACACACATGTGATTATGCGCAGAGGTCCACCCTACCAGCCAACCTCAGATCTCAGCGCAGGAACACATGAATGCACATACATTTGGACACATCCAGAAATAAACTCCCCCAGAGAAACCAAATTCCAAGATATCCAGAAATGTAAATGTTTGCACACACGTGTGATTATGCGCAGAGGTCCACCCTACCAGCCAACCGCAGATCTACACGCAAGCACACATGAATGCACATACATTTGCACACATCCAGAGATAAACTCCCCCCAAAGAAACCAAATTCCAAGAAATCGAGCCGTGGCAATGCTTGCACACACATGTGATTATGCGCAGAGGTCCACCCTACCAGCCCACCTCAGATCTCCACGCAAGCACACATGAATGCACATACATTTGCACACATCCAGAGATAAACTCCCCAACAGAAACCAAATTCCAAGAAATCCAGCCGTGGCAATGCTTGCACACACATGTGATTATGCTCAGAGGTCCACCCTACCATCCAACCTCAGATCTCAGCGCAGGAACACATGAATGCACATACATTTGCACACATCCAGAAATAAACTCCCCAACAGAAACCAAATTCCAAGAAATCGTTCCGTGGCAATGCTTGCACACACATGTGATTATGCGCGGAGGTCCACCCTACGAGCCAACCTCAGATCTCCACGCAAGCACACATGAATGCACATACATTTGCACACATCCATAGATAAACTCACCCCAAACTAAACCAAATTCCAAGAAATCGAGCCGTGGCAATGTTTGCACACACATGTGATTATGCGCAGAGGTACACCCTACCAGCCAACCTCAGATCTCCACGCAAGCACAGATGAATGCACATACATTTGCACACATCCAGAGATAAACTCCCCAACAGAAACCAAATTCCAAGAAATCGAGCCGTGGCAATGCTTGCACACACATGTGATTATGCGCAGAGGTCCACCCTACCAGCCAACCTCAGATCTACACGCAGGAACACATGAATGCACATATATTTGCACACATCCAGAGATAAACTCCCCCTCAGAAACCAAATTCCAAGAAATCGAGCTGTGGCAATGCTTGCACACACATGTGATTATGCGCAGAGGTCCACCCTACCAGCCAACCTCAGATCTCAACGCAAGCACACATGAATGCACATACATTTGCACACATCCAGAGATAAACTCCCCTTCAGAAACCAAATTCCAAGAAATCGAGCCGTGGCAATGCTTGCACACACATGTGATTATGCGCGGAGGTCCACCCTACGAGCCAACCTCAGATCTCCACGCAAGCACACATGAATGCACATACATTTGCACACATCCATAGATAAACTCACCCCAAACTAAACCAAATTCCAAGAAATCGAGCCGTGGCAATGTTTGCACACACATGTGATTATGCGCAGAGGTACACCCTACCAGCCAACCTCAGATCTCCACGCAAGCACAGATGAATGCACATACATTTGCACACATCCAGAGATAAACTCCCCAACAGAAACCAAATTCCAAGAAATCGAGCCGTGGCAATGCTTGCACACACATGTGATTATGCGCAGAGGTCCACCCTACCAGCCAACCTCAGATCTACACGCAGGAACACATGAATGCACATATATTTGCACACATCCAGAGATAAACTCCCCCTCAGAAACCAAATTCCAAGAAATCGAGCTGTGGCAATGCTTGCACACACATGTGATTATGCGCAGAGGTCCACCCTACCAGCCAACCTCAGATCTCAACGCAAGCACACATGAATGCACATACATTTGCACACATCCAGAGATAAACTCCCCTTCAGAAACCAAATTCCAAGAAATCGAGCCGTGGCAATGCTTGCACACACATGTGATTATGCGCAGAGGTCCACCCTACCAGTCAACCTCAGATCTCAACGCAGGAACACATGAATGCACATACATTTGCACACATCCAGAGATAAACTCACCCCAAAGAAACCACATTCCAAGAAATCGAGCCGTGGCAATGTTTGCACACACATGTGATTATGCGCAGAGGTCCACCCTACCAGCCAACCTCAGATCTCAGCGCAGGAACACATGAATGCACATACATTTGCACACATCCAGAGATAAACTCACCCCAAAGAAACCAAATTCCAAGAAATCGAGCTGTGGCAATGCTTGCACACACATGTGATTATGCGCAGAGGTACACCCTACCAGCCAACCTCAGATCTCAACGCAGGAACACATGAATGCACATACATTTGCACACATCCAGAGATAAACTCACCCCAAAGAAACCACATTCCAAGAAATCGAGCCGTGGCAATGTTTGCACACACATGTGATTATGCGCAGAGGTCCACCCTACCAGCCAACCTCAGATCTCAGCGCAGGAACACATGAATGCACATACATTTGCACACATCCAGAGATAAACTCACCCCAAAGAAACCAAATTCTAAGAAATCGAGCTGTGGCAATGCTTGCACACACATGTGATTATGCGCAGAGGTACACCCTACCAGTCAACCTCAGATCTCAACGCAGGAACACATGAATGCACATACATTTGCACACATCCAGAGATAAACTCACCCCAAAGAAACCACATTCCAAGAAATCGAGCCGTGGCAATGTTTGCACACACATGTGATTATGCGCAGAGGTCCACCCTACCAGTCAATCTCAGATCTACACGCAGGCACACATGAATGCACATACATTTGCACACATCCAGAGATAAACTCCCCCTCAGAAACCAAATTCCAAGAAATCGAGCTGTGGCAATGCTTGCACACACATGTGATTATGCGCAGAGGTCCACCCTACCAGCCAACCTCAGATCTCAATGCAGGAACACATGAATGCACATACATTTGCACACATCCAGAGATAAACTCCCCAACAGAAACCAAATTCCAAGAAATCGAGCTGTGGCAATGCTTGCACACACATGTGATTATGCGCAGAGGTCCACCCTACCAGCCAACCTCAGATCTCCACGCAAGCACACATGAATGCACATACATTTGCACACATCCAGAGATAAACATCCCCTCAGAAACCAAATTTCAAGAAATCGAGCCGTGGCAATGCTTGCACACACATGTGATTATGCGCAGAGGTCCACCCTACCAGCCAACCTCAGATCTCAGCGCAGGAACACATGAATGCACATACATTTGCACACATCCAGAGATAAACTCACCCCAAAGAAACCAAATTCCAAGAAATCGAGCCGTGGCAATGCTTGCACACACATGTGATTATGCGCAGAGGTCCACCCTACCAGTCAACCTCAGATCTCAACGCAGGAACACATGAATGCACATACATTTGCACACATCCAGAGATAAACTCCCCCTCAGAAACCAAATTCCAAGAAATCGAGCCGTGGCAATGCTTGCACACACATGTGATTATGCGCAGAGGTCCACCCTACCAGCCAACCTCAGATCTCCACGCAAGAACAGATGAATGCACATACATTTGCACACATCCAGAGATAAACTCCCCCTCAGAAACCAAATTTCAAGAAATCGAGCCGTGGCAATGCTTGCACACACATGTGATTATGCGCAGAGGTACACCCTACCAGCCAACCTCAGATCTCAGCGCAGGAACACATGAATGCACATACATTTGCCCACATCCATAGATAAACTCACCCCAAACTAAACCAAATTCCAAGAAATCGAGCCGTGGCAATGTTTGCACACACGTGATTATGCGCAGAGGTACACCCTACCAGCCAACCTCAGATCTCAACGCAAGCACACATGAATGCACATACATTTGCACACATCCAGAGATAAACTCACCCCAAAGAATCCAAATTCCAAGAAATCGAGCCGTGGCAATGCTTGCACATACATGTGATTATGCGCAGAGGTCCACCCTACCAGCCAACCTCAGATCTCCACGCAAGCACACATGAATGCACATACATTTGCACACATCCAGAGATAAACTCCCCAACAGAAACCAAATTCCAAGAAATCGAGCCGTGGCAATGCTTGCACACACATGTGATTATGCGCAGAGGTACACCCTACCAGCCAACCTCAGATCTACAAGCAGGAACACATGAATGCACATATATTTGCACACATCCAGAGATAAACTCCCCCAGAGAAACCAAATTCCAAGATATCCAGAAATGGAAATGTTTGCACACACATGTGATTATGCGCAGAGGTCCACCCTACCAGCCAACCTCAGATCTCAACGCAGGAACACATGAATGCACATACATTTGCACACATTCAGAGATAAACTCCCCAACAGAAACCAAATTCCAAGATATCCAGAAATGGAAATGTTTGCACACACATGTAATTATGCGCAGAGGTCCACCCTACCAGCCAACCTCAGATCTCAACGCAGGAACACATGAATGCACATACATTTGCACACAACCAGAGATAAACTCCCCCTCAGAAACCAAATTCCAAGAAATCGAGCCGTGGCAATGCTTGCACACACATGTGATTATGCGCAGAGGTCCACCCTACCAGCCCACCTCAGATCTCCACGCAAGCACACATGAATGCACATACATTTGCACACATCCAGAAATAAACTCCCCCAGAGAAACCAAATTCCAAGATATCCAGCCGTGGCAATGCTTGCACACACATGTGATTATGCGCAGAGGTCCACCCTACCAGCCAACCTCAGATCTCAGCGCAGGAACACATGAATGCACATACATTTGGACACATCCAGAAATAAACTCCCCCAGAGAAACCAAATTCCAAGATATCCAGAAATGTAAATGTTTGCACACACGTGTGATTATGCGCAGAGGTCCACCCTACCAGCCAACCGCAGATCTACACGCAAGCACACATGAATGCACATACATTTGCACACATCCAGAGATAAACTCCCCCCAAAGAAACCAAATTCCAAGAAATCGAGCCGTGGCAATGCTTGCACACACATGTGATTATGCGCAGAGGTCCACCCTACCAGCCCACCTCAGATCTCCACGCAAGCACACATGAATGCACATACATTTGCACACATCCAGAGATAAACTCCCCAACAGAAACCAAATTCCAAGAAATCCAGCCGTGGCAATGCTTGCACACACATGTGATTATGCTCAGAGGTCCACCCTACCATCCAACCTCAGATCTCAGCGCAGGAACACATGAATGCACATACATTTGCACACATCCAGAAATAAACTCCCCAACAGAAACCAAATTCCAAGAAATCGTTCCGTGGCAATGCTTGCACACACATGTGATTATGCGCGGAGGTCCACCCTACGAGCCAACCTCAGATCTCCACGCAAGCACACATGAATGCACATACATTTGCACACATCCATAGATAAACTCACCCCAAACTAAACCAAATTCCAAGAAATCGAGCCGTGGCAATGTTTGCACACACATGTGATTATGCGCAGAGGTACACCCTACCAGCCAACCTCAGATCTCCACGCAAGCACAGATGAATGCACATACATTTGCACACATCCAGAGATAAACTCCCCAACAGAAACCAAATTCCAAGAAATCGAGCCGTGGCAATGCTTGCACACACATGTGATTATGCGCAGAGGTCCACCCTACCAGCCAACCTCAGATCTACACGCAGGAACACATGAATGCACATATATTTGCACACATCCAGAGATAAACTCCCCCTCAGAAACCAAATTCCAAGAAATCGAGCTGTGGCAATGCTTGCACACACATGTGATTATGCGCAGAGGTCCACCCTACCAGCCAACCTCAGATCTCAACGCAAGCACACATGAATGCACATACATTTGCACACATCCAGAGATAAACTCCCCTTCAGAAACCAAATTCCAAGAAATCGAGCCGTGGCAATGCTTGCACACACATGTGATTATGCGCAGAGGTCCACCCTACCAGTCAACCTCAGATCTCAACGCAGGAACACATGAATGCACATACATTTGCACACATCCAGAGATAAACTCACCCCAAAGAAACCACATTCCAAGAAATCGAGCCGTGGCAATGTTTGCACACACATGTGATTATGCGCAGAGGTCCACCCTACCAGCCAACCTCAGATCTCAGCGCAGGAACACATGAATGCACATACATTTGCACACATCCAGAGATAAACTCACCCCAAAGAAACCAAATTCCAAGAAATCGAGCTGTGGCAATGCTTGCACACACATGTGATTATGCGCAGAGGTACACCCTACCAGTCAACCTCAGATCTCAACGCAGGAACACATGAATGCACATACATTTGCACACATCCAGAGATAAACTCACCCCAAAGAAACCACATTCCAAGAAATCGAGCCGTGGCAATGTTTGCACACACATGTGATTATGCGCAGAGGTCCACCCTACCAGTCAATCTCAGATCTACACGCAGGCACACATGAATGCACATACATTTGCACACATCCAGAGATAAACTCCCCCTCAGAAACCAAATTCCAAGAAATCGAGCTGTGGCAATGCTTGCACACACATGTGATTATGCGCAGAGGTCCACCCTACCAGCCAACCTCAGATCTCAATGCAGGAACACATGAATGCACATACATTTGCACACATCCAGAGATAAACTCCCCAACAGAAACCAAATTCCAAGAAATCGAGCCGTGGCAATGCTTGTACATACATGTGATTATGCGCAGAGGTACACCCTACCAGCCAACCTCAGATCTCAATGCAGGAACACATGAATGCACATACATTTGCACACATCCAGAGATAAACTCCCCAACAGAAACCAAATTCCAAGAAATCGAGCCGTGGCAATGCTTGCACACACATGTGATTATGCGCAGAGGTACACCCTACCAGCCAACCTCAGATCTACACGCAGGAACACATGAATGCACATATATTTGCACACATCCAGAGATAAACTCCCCCTCAGAAACCAAATTCCAAGAAATCGAGCTGTGGCAATGCTTGCACACACATGTGATTATGCGCAGAGGTCCACCCTACCAGCCAACCTCAGATCTCCACGCAAGCACACATGAATGCACATACATTTGCACACATCCAGAGATAAACATCCCCTCAGAAACCAAATTTCAAGAAATCGAGCCGTGGCAATGCTTGCACACACATGTGATTATGCGCAGAGGTCCACCCTACCAGCCAACCTCAGATCTCAGCGCAGGAACACATGAATGCACATACATTTGCACACATCCAGAGATAAACTCACCCCAAAGAAACCAAATTCCAAGAAATCGAGCCGTGGCAATGCTTGCACACACATGTGATTATGCGCAGAGGTCCACCCTACCAGCCAACCTCAGATCTACACGCAGGAACACATGAATGCACATATATTTGCACACATCCAGAGATAAACTCCCCTTCAGAAACCAAATTGCAAGAAATCCAGCCGTGGCAATGCTTGCACACACATGTGATTATGCGCAGAGGTCCACCCTACTAGCCAACCTCAGATCTCCACGCAAGCACAGATGAATGCACATACATTTGCACACATCCAGAAATAAACTCCCCAACAGAAACCAAATTCCAAGAAATCGAGCCGTGGCAATGTTTGCACACACATGTGATTATGCGCAGAGGTCCACCCTACCAGCCAACCTCAGATCTCAACGCAAGCACACATGAATGCACATACATTTGCACACATCCAGAGATAAACTCCCCTTCAGAAACCAAATTCCAAGAAATCGAGCCGTGGCAATGCTTGCACACACATGTGATTATGCGCAGAGGTCCACCCTACCAGTCAACCTCAGATCTCAACGCAGGAACACATGAATGCACATACATTTGCACACATCCAGAGATAAACTCACCCCAAAGAAACCACATTCCAAGAAATCGAGCCGTGGCAATGTTTGCACACACATGTGATTATGCGCAGAGGTCCACCCTACCAGCCAACCTCAGATCTCAGCGCAGGAACACATGAATGCACATACATTTGCACACATCCAGAGATAAACTCCCCCTCAGAAACCAAATTTCAAGAAATCGAGCCGTGGCAATGCTTGCACACACATGTGATTATGCGCAGAGGTCCACCCTACCAGCCAACCTCAGATCTCACAGCAGGAACACATGAATGCACATACATTTGCACACATCCAGAGATAAACTCACCCCAAAGAAACCAAATTCCAAGAAATCGAGCCGTGGCAATGCTTGCACACACATGTGATTATGCGCAGAGGTACACCCTACCAGCCAACCTCAGATCTACACGCAGGAACACATGAATGCACATGCATTTGCACACATCCAGAGATAAACTCCCCTTCAGAAACCAAATTCCAAGAAATCGAGCCGTGGCAATGCTTGCACACACATGTGATTATGCGCAGAGGTCCACCCTACCAGCCAACCTCAGATCTCCACGCAAGCACAGATGAATGCACATACATTTGCACACATCCAGAGATAAACTCCCCTTCAGAAACCAAATTCCAAGAAATCGAGCTGTGGCAATGCTTGCACACACATGTGATTATGCGCAGAGGTCCACCCTACCAGCCAACCTCAGATCTCCACGCAAGCACACATGAATGCACATACATTTGCACACATCCAGAGATAAACTCGCCAAGAGAAACCAAATTCCAAGATATCCAGAAATGTAAATGTTTGCACACACGTGTGATTATGCGCAGAGGTCCACCCTACCAGCCAACCGCAGATCTACACGCAAGCACACATGAATGCACATACATTTGCACACATCCAGAGATAAACTCACCCCAAAGAATCCAAATTCCAAGAAATCGAGCCGTGGCAATGCTTGCACACACATGTGATTATGCGCAGAGGTCCACCCTACCAGTCAACCTCAGATCTCAACGCAGGAACACATGAATGCACATACATTTGCACACATCCAGAGATAAACTCCCCCTCAGAAACCAAATTCCAAGAAATCGAGCCGTGGCAATGCTTGCACACACATGTGATTATGCGCAGAGGTCCACCCTACCAGCCAACCTCAGATCTCCACGCAAGCACAGATGAATGCACATACATTTGCACACATCCAGAGATAAACTCCCCCTCAGAAACCAAATTTCAAGAAATCGAGCCGTGGCAATGCTTGCACACACATGTGATTATGCGCAGAGGTACACCCTACCAGCCAACCTCAGATCTCAGCGCAGGAACACATGAATGCACATACATTTGCCCACATCCATAGATAAACTCACCCCAAACTAAACCAAATTCCAAGAAATCGAGCCGTGGCAATGTTTGCACACACGTGATTATGCGCAGAGGTACACCCTACCAGCCAACCTCAGATCTCAACGCAAGCACACATGAATGCACATACATTTGCACACATCCAGAGATAAACTCACCCCAAAGAATCCAAATTCCAAGAAATCGAGCCGTGGCAATGCTTGCACATACATGTGATTATGCGCAGAGGTCCACCCTACCAGCCAACCTCAGATCTCCACGCAAGCACACATGAATGCACATACATTTGCACACATCCAGAAATAAACTCCCCAACAGAAACCAAATTCCAAGAAATCGAGCCGTGGCAATGCTTGCACACACATGTGATTATGCGCAGAGGTACACCCTACCAGCCAACCTCAGATCTACAAGCAGGAACACATGAATGCACATATATTTGCACACATCCAGAGATAAACTCCCCCAGAGAAACCAAATTCCAAGATATCCAGAAATGGAAATGTTTGCACACACATGTGATTATGCGCAGAGGTCCACCCTACCAGCCAACCTCAGATCTCAACGCAGGAACACATGAATGCACATACATTTGCACACATCCAGAGATAAACTCCCCCTCAGAAACCAAATTCCAAGATATCCAGAAATGGAAATGTTTGCACACACATGTGATTATGCGCAGAGGTCCACCCTACCAGCCAACCTCAGATCTCAACGCAGGAACACATGAATGCACATACATTTGCACACATTCAGAGATAAACTCCCCAACAGAAACCAAATTCCAAGATATCCAGAAATGGAAATGTTTGCACACACATGTAATTATGCGCAGAGGTCCACCCTACCAGCCAACCTCAGATCTCAACGCAGGAACACATGAATGCACATACATTTGCACACAACCAGAGATAAACTCCCCCTCAGAAACCAAATTCCAAGAAATCGAGCCGTGGCAATGCTTGCACACACATGTGATTATGCGCAGAGGTCCACCCTACCAGCCCACCTCAGATCTCCACGCAAGCACACATGAATGCACATACATTTGCACACATCCAGAAATAAACTCCCCCAGAGAAACCAAATTCCAAGATATCCAGCCGTGGCAATGCTTGCACACACATGTGATTATGCGCAGAGGTCCACCCTACCAGCCAACCTCAGATCTCAGCGCAGGAACACATGAATGCACATACATTTGGACACATCCAGAAATAAACTCCCCCAGAGAAACCAAATTCCAAGATATCCAGAAATGTAAATGTTTGCACACACGTGTGATTATGCGCAGAGGTCCACCCTACCAGCCAACCGCAGATCTACACGGAAGCACACATGAATGCACATACATTTGCACACATCCAGAGATAAACTCCCCCCAAAGAAACCAAATTCCAAGAAATCGAGCCGTGGCAATGCTTGCACACACATGTGATTATGCGCAGAGGTCCACCCTACCAGCCCACCTCAGATCTCCACGCAAGCACACATGAATGCACATACATTTGCACACATCCAGAGATAAACTCCCCAACAGAAACCAAATTCCAAGAAATCCAGCCGTGGCAATGCTTGCACACACATGTGATTATGCTCAGAGGTCCACCCTACCATCCAACCTCAGATCTCAGCGCAGGAACACATGAATGCACATACATTTGCACACATCCAGAAATAAACTCCCCAACAGAAACCAAATTCCAAGAAATCGTTCCGTGGCAATGCTTGCACACACATGTGATTATGCGCGGAGGTCCACCCTACGAGCCAACCTCAGATCTCCACGCAAGCACACATGAATGCACATACATTTGCACACATCCATAGATAAACTCACCCCAAACTAAACCAAATTCCAAGAAATCGAGCCGTGGCAATGTTTGCACACACATGTGATTATGCGCAGAGGTACACCCTACCAGCCAACCTCAGATCTCCACGCAAGCACAGATGAATGCACATACATTTGCACACATCCAGAGATAAACTCCCCAACAGAAACCAAATTCCAAGAAATCGAGCCGTGGCAATGCTTGCACACACATGTGATTATGCGCAGAGGTCCACCCTACCAGCCAACCTCAGATCTACACGCAGGAACACATGAATGCACATATATTTGCACACATCCAGAGATAAACTCCCCCTCAGAAACCAAATTCCAAGAAATCGAGCTGTGGCAATGCTTGCACACACATGTGATTATGCGCAGAGGTCCACCCTACCAGCCAACCTCAGATCTCAACGCAAGCACACATGAATGCACATACATTTGCACACATCCAGAGATAAACTCCCCTTCAGAAACCAAATTCCAAGAAATCGAGCCGTGGCAATGCTTGCACACACATGTGATTATGCGCAGAGGTCCACCCTACCAGTCAACCTCAGATCTCAACGCAGGAACACATGAATGCACATACATTTGCACACATCCAGAGATAAACTCACCCCAAAGAAACCACATTCCAAGAAATCGAGCCGTGGCAATGTTTGCACACACATGTGATTATGCGCAGAGGTCCACCCTACCAGCCAACCTCAGATCTCAGCGCAGGAACACATGAATGCACATACATTTGCACACATCCAGAGATAAACTCACCCCAAAGAAACCAAATTCCAAGAAATCGAGCTGTGGCAATGCTTGCACACACATGTGATTATGCGCAGAGGTACACCCTACCAGTCAACCTCAGATCTCAACGCAGGAACACATGAATTCACATACATTTGCACACATCCAGAGATAAACTCACCCCAAAGAAACCACATTCCAAGAAATCGAGCCGTGGCAATGTTTGCACACACATGTGATTATGCGCAGAGGTCCACCCTACCAGTCAATCTCAGATCTACACGCAGGCACACATGAATGCACATACATTTGCACACATCCAGAGATAAACTCCCCCTCAGAAACCAAATTCCAAGAAATCGAGCTGTGGCAATGCTTGCACACACATGTGATTATGCGCAGAGGTCCACCCTACCAGCCAACCTCAGATCTCAATGCAGGAACACATGAATGCACATACATTTGCACACATCCAGAGATAAACTCCCCAACAGAAACCAAATTCCAAGAAATCGAGCCGTGGCAATGCTTGTACATACATGTGATTATGCGCAGAGGTACACCCTACCAGCCAACCTCAGATCTCAATGCAGGAACACATGAATGCACATACATTTGCACACATCCAGAGATAAACTCCCCAACAGAAACCAAATTCCAAGAAATCGAGCCGTGGCAATGCTTGCACACACATGTGATTATGCGCAGAGGTACACCCTACCAGCCAACCTCAGATCTACACGCAGGAACACATGAATGCACATATATTTGCACACATCCAGAGATAAACTCCCCCTCAGAAACCAAATTCCAAGAAATCGAGCTGTGGCAATGCTTGCACACACATGTGATTATGCGCAGAGGTCCACCCTACCAGCCAACCTCAGATCTCCACGCAAGCACACATGAATGCACATACATTTGCACACATCCAGAGATAAACATCCCCTCAGAAACCAAATTTCAAGAAATCGAGCCGTGGCAATGCTTGCACACACATGTGATTATGCGCAGAGGTCCACCCTACCAGCCAACCTCAGATCTCAGCGCAGGAACACATGAATGCACATACATTTGCACACATCCAGAGATAAACTCACCCCAAAGAAACCAAATTCCAAGAAATCGAGCCGTGGCAATGCTTGCACACACATGTGATTATGCGCAGAGGTCCACCCTACCAGCCAACCTCAGATCTACACGCAGGAACACATGAATGCACATATATTTGCACACATCCAGAGATAAACTCCCCTTCAGAAACCAAATTGCAAGAAATCCAGCCGTGGCAATGCTTGCACACACATGTGATTATGCGCAGAGGTCCACCCTACCATCCAACCTCAGATTTCAGCGCAGGAACACATGAATGCACATACATTTGCACACATCCAGAAATAAACTCCCCAACAGAAACCAAATTCCAAGAAATCGTTCCGTGGCAATGCTTGCACACACATGTGATTATGCGCGGAGGTCCACCCTACGAGCCAACCTCAGATCTCAACGCAGGAACACATGAATGCACATACATTTGCACACATCCAGAGATAAACTCCCCCTCAGAAACCAAATTCCAAGATATCCAGAAATGGAAATGTTTGCACACACATGTAATTATGTGCAGAGGTCCACCCTACCAGCCAACCTCAGATCTCAACGCACAGGAACACATGAATGCACATACATTTGCACACATCCAGAGATAAACTCACCCCAAACTAAACCAAATTCCAAGAAATCGAGCCGTGGCAATGTTTGCACACACATGTGATTATGCGCAGAGGTACACCCTACCAGCCAACCTCAGATCTACACGCAGGCACACATGAATGCACATACATTTGCACACATCCAGAGATAAACTCACCCCAAAGAATCCAAATTCCAAGAAATCGAGCTGTGGCAATGCTTGCACACACATGTGATTATGCGCAGAGGTCCACCCTACCAGCCAACCTCAGATCTCCACGCAAGCACAGATGAATGCACATACATTTGCACACATCCAGAAATAAACTCCCCAACAGAAACCAAATTCCAAGAAATCCAGCCGTGGCAATGCTTGCACACACATGTGATTATGCGCAGAGGTCCACCCTACCAGTCAACCTCAGATCTCAACGCAGGAACACATGAATGCACATACATTTGCACACATCCAGAGATAAACTCCCCCTCAGAAACCAAATTCCAAGAAATCGAGCCGTGGCAATGCTTGCACACACATGTGATTATGCGCAGAGGTCCACCCTACCAGCCAACCTCAGATCTCCACGCAAGAACAGATGAATGCACATACATTTGCACACATCCAGAGATAAACTCCCCCTCAGAAACCAAATTTCAAGAAATCGAGCCGTGGCAATGCTTGCACACACATGTGATTATGCGCAGAGGTACACCCTACCAGCCAACCTCAGATCTCAGCGCAGGAACACATGAATGCACATACATTTGCCCACATCCATAGATAAACTCACCCCAAACTAAACCAAATTCCAAGAAATCGAGCCGTGGCAATGTTTGCACACACGTGATTATGCGCAGAGGTACACCCTACCAGCCAACCTCAGATCTCAACGCAAGCACACATGAATGCACATACATTTGCACACATCCAGAGATAAACTCACCCCAAAGAATCCAAATTCCAAGAAATCGAGCCGTGGCAATGCTTGCACATACATGTGATTATGCGCAGAGGTCCACCCTACCAGCCAACCTCAGATCTCCACGCAAGCACACATGAATGCACATACATTTGCACACATCCAGAGATAAACTCCCCAACAGAAACCAAATTCCAAGAAATCGAGCCGTGGCAATGCTTGCACACACATGTGATTATGCGCAGAGGTCCACCCTACCAGCCCACCTCAGATCTCCACGCAAGCACACATGAATGCACATACATTTGCACACATCCAGAAATAAACTCCCCCAGAGAAACCAAATTCCAAGATATCCAGCCGTGGCAATGCTTGCACACACATGTGATTATGCGCAGAGGTCCACCCTACCAGCCAACCTCAGATCTCAGCGCAGGAACACATGAATGCACATACATTTGGACACATCCAGAAATAAACTCCCCCAGAGAAACCAAATTCCAAGATATCCAGAAATGTAAATGTTTGCACACACGTGTGATTATGCGCAGAGGTCCACCCTACCAGCCAACCGCAGATCTACACGCAAGCACACATGAATGCACATACATTTGCACACATCCAGAGATAAACTCCCCCCAAAGAAACCAAATTCCAAGAAATCGAGCCGTGGCAATGCTTGCACACACATGTGATTATGCGCAGAGGTCCACCCTACCAGCCCACCTCAGATCTCCACGCAAGCACACATGAATGCACATACATTTGCACACATCCAGAGATAAACTCCCCAACAGAAACCAAATTCCAAGAAATCCAGCCGTGGCAATGCTTGCACACACATGTGATTATGCTCAGAGGTCCACCCTACCATCCAACCTCAGATCTCAGCGCAGGAACACATGAATGCACATACATTTGCCCACATCCAGAAATAAACTCCCCAACAGAAACCAAATTCCAAGAAATCGTTCCGTGGCAATGCTTGCACACACATGTGATTATGCGCGGAGGTCCACCCTACGAGCCAACCTCAGATCTCCACGCAAGCACACATGAATGCACATACATTTGCACACATCCATAGATAAACTCACCCCAAACTAAACCAAATTCCAAGAAATCGAGCCGTGGCAATGTTTGCACACACATGTGATTATGCGCAGAGGTACACCCTACCAGCCAACCTCAGATCTCCACGCAAGCACAGATGAATGCACATACATTTGCACACATCCAGAGATAAACTCCCCAACAGAAACCAAATTCCAAGAAATCGAGCCGTGGCAATGCTTGCACACACATGTGATTATGCGCAGAGGTCCACCCTACCAGCCAACCTCAGATCTACACGCAGGAACACATGAATGCACATATATTTGCACACATCCAGAGATAAACTCCCCCTCAGAAACCAAATTCCAAGAAATCGAGCTGTGGCAATGCTTGCACACACATGTGATTATGCGCAGAGGTCCACCCTACCAGCCAACCTCAGATCTCAACGCAAGCACACATGAATGCACATACATTTGCACACATCCAGAGATAAACTCCCCTTCAGAAACCAAATTCCAAGAAATCGAGCCGTGGCAATGCTTGCACACACATGTGATTATGCGCAGAGGTCCACCCTACCAGTCAACCTCAGATCTCAACGCAGGAACACATGAATGCACATACATTTGCACACATCCAGAGATAAACTCACCCCAAAGAAACCACATTCCAAGAAATCGAGCCGTGGCAATGTTTGCACACACATGTGATTATGCGCAGAGGTCCACCCTACCAGCCAACCTCAGATCTCAGCGCAGGAACACATGAATGCACATACATTTGCACACATCCAGAGATAAACTCACCCCAAAGAAACCAAATTCCAAGAAATCGAGCTGTGGCAATGCTTGCACACACATGTGATTATGCGCAGAGGTACACCCTACCAGTCAACCTCAGATCTCA
Organism: Rhamphochromis sp. 'chilingali'; assembly: GCF_963969265.1. Classification (NCBI taxonomy): domain Eukaryota; kingdom Metazoa; phylum Chordata; class Actinopteri; order Cichliformes; family Cichlidae; genus Rhamphochromis; species Rhamphochromis sp. 'chilingali'. The sequence continues at coordinate 2,433,959 of NC_137938.1, forward strand.
ACGCAGGAACACATGAATGCACATACATTTGCACACATCCAGAGATAAACTCACCCCAAAGAAACCACATTCCAAGAAATCGAGCCGTGGCAATGTTTGCACACACATGTGATTATGCGCAGAGGTCCACCCTACCAGTCAATCTCAGATCTACACGCAGGCACACATGAATGCACATACATTTGCACACATCCAGAGATAAACTCCCCCTCAGAAACCAAATTCCAAGAAATCGAGCTGTGGCAATGCTTGCACACACATGTGATTATGCGCAGAGGTCCACCCTACCAGCCAACCTCAGATCTCAATGCAGGAACACATGAATGCACATACATTTGCACACATCCAGAGATAAACTCCCCAACAGAAACCAAATTCCAAGAAATCGAGCCGTGGCAATGCTTGTACATACATGTGATTATGCGCAGAGGTACACCCTACCAGCCAACCTCAGATCTCAATGCAGGAACACATGAATGCACATACATTTGCACACATCCAGAGATAAACTCCCCAACAGAAACCAAATTCCAAGAAATCGAGCCGTGGCAATGCTTGCACACACATGTGATTATGCGCAGAGGTACACCCTACCAGCCAACCTCAGATCTACACGCAGGAACACATGAATGCACATATATTTGCACACATCCAGAGATAAACTCCCCCTCAGAAACCAAATTCCAAGAAATCGAGCTGTGGCAATGCTTGCACACACATGTGATTATGCGCAGAGGTCCACCCTACCAGCCAACCTCAGATCTCCACGCAAGCACACATGAATGCACATACATTTGCACACATCCAGAGATAAACATCCCCTCAGAAACCAAATTTCAAGAAATCGAGCCGTGGCAATGCTTGCACACACATGTGATTATGCGCAGAGGTCCACCCTACCAGCCAACCTCAGATCTCAGCGCAGGAACACATGAATGCACATACATTTGCACACATCCAGAGATAAACTCACCCCAAAGAAACCAAATTCCAAGAAATCGAGCCGTGGCAATGCTTGCACACACATGTGATTATGCGCAGAGGTCCACCCTACCAGTCAACCTCAGATCTCAACGCAGGAACACATGAATGCACATACATTTGCACACATCCAGAGATAAACTCCCCCTCAGAAACCAAATTCCAAGAAATCGAGCCGTGGCAATGCTTGCACACACATGTGATTATGCGCAGAGGTCCACCCTACCAGCCAACCTCAGATCTCCACGCAAGAACAGATGAATGCACATACATTTGCACACATCCAGAGATAAACTCCCCCTCAGAAACCAAATTTCAAGAAATCGAGCCGTGGCAATGCTTGCACACACATGTGATTATGCGCAGAGGTACACCCTACCAGCCAACCTCAGATCTCAGCGCAGGAACACATGAATGCACATACATTTGCCCACATCCATAGATAAACTCACCCCAAACTAAACCAAATTCCAAGAAATCGAGCCGTGGCAATGTTTGCACACACGTGATTATGCGCAGAGGTACACCCTACCAGCCAACCTCAGATCTCAACGCAAGCACACATGAATGCACATACATTTGCACACATCCAGAGATAAACTCACCCCAAAGAATCCAAATTCCAAGAAATCGAGCCGTGGCAATGCTTGCACATACATGTGATTATGCGCAGAGGTCCACCCTACCAGCCAACCTCAGATCTCCACGCAAGCACACATGAATGCACATACATTTGCACACATCCAGAGATAAACTCCCCAACAGAAACCAAATTCCAAGAAATCGAGCCGTGGCAATGCTTGCACACACATGTGATTATGCGCAGAGGTACACCCTACCAGCCAACCTCAGATCTACAAGCAGGAACACATGAATGCACATATATTTGCACACATCCAGAGATAAACTCCCCCAGAGAAACCAAATTCCAAGATATCCAGAAATGGAAATGTTTGCACACACATGTGATTATGCGCAGAGGTCCACCCTACCAGCCAACCTCAGATCTCAACGCAGGAACACATGAATGCACATACATTTGCACACATCCAGAGATAAACTCCCCCTCAGAAACCAAATTCCAAGATATCCAGAAATGGAAATGTTTGCACACACATGTGATTATGCGCAGAGGTCCACCCTACCAGCCAACCTCAGATCTCAACGCAGGAACACATGAATGCACATACATTTGCACACATTCAGAGATAAACTCCCCAACAGAAACCAAATTCCAAGATATCCAGAAATGGAAATGTTTGCACACACATGTAATTATGCGCAGAGGTCCACCCTACCAGCCAACCTCAGATCTCAACGCAGGAACACATGAATGCACATACATTTGCACACAACCAGAGATAAACTCCCCCTCAGAAACCAAATTCCAAGAAATCGAGCCGTGGCAATGCTTGCACACACATGTGATTATGCGCAGAGGTCCACCCTACCAGCCCACCTCAGATCTCCACGCAAGCACACATGAATGCACATACATTTGCACACATCCAGAAATAAACTCCCCCAGAGAAACCAAATTCCAAGATATCCAGCCGTGGCAATGCTTGCACACACATGTGATTATGCGCAGAGGTCCACCCTACCAGCCAACCTCAGATCTCAGCGCAGGAACACATGAATGCACATACATTTGGACACATCCAGAAATAAACTCCCCCAGAGAAACCAAATTCCAAGATATCCAGAAATGTAAATGTTTGCACACACGTGTGATTATGCGCAGAGGTCCACCCTACCAGCCAACCGCAGATCTACACGCAAGCACACATGAATGCACATACATTTGCACACATCCAGAGATAAACTCCCCCCAAAGAAACCAAATTCCAAGAAATCGAGCCGTGGCAATGCTTGCACACACATGTGATTATGTGCAGAGGTCCACCCTACGATCCAACCTCAGATCTCCATGCAAGCACAGATGAATGCACATACATTTGCACACATCCAGAGATAAACTCCCCCTCAGAAACCAAATTTCAAGAAATCCAGCCGTGGCAATGCTTGCACACACATGTTATTATGCGCAGAGGTCCACCCTACCAGCCAACCTCAGATCTCAGCGCAGGAACACATGAATGCACATACATTTGCACACATCCAGAGATAAACTCCCCCTCAGAAACCAAATTCCAAGAAATCGAGCTGTGACAATGCTTGCACACACATGTTATTATGCGCAGAGGTCCACCGTACCAGCCAACCTCAGATCTCAACGCAGGAACACATGAATGCACATACATTTGCACACATCCAGAGATAAACTCCACAAGAGAAACCAAATTCCAAGAAATCGAGCCGTGGCAATGTTTGCACACACATGTGATTATGCGCAGAGGTACACCCTGCCAGCCAACCTCAGATCTCCACGCAGGCACACATGAATGCACATATATTTGCACACATCCAGAGATAAACTCCCCTTCAGAAACCAAATTCCAAGAAATCGAGCCGTGGCAATGCTTGCACACACATGTGATTATGCGCAGAGGTCCACCCTACCAGCCAACCTCAGATCTCCACGCAGGCACACATGAATGCACATACATTTGCACACATCCAGAGATAAACTCCCCCTCAGAAACCAAATTCCAAGAAATCGAGCCGTGGCAATGCTTGCACACACATGTGATTATGTGCAGAGGTCCACCCTACGATCCAACCTCAGATCTCCATGCAAGCACAGATGAATGCACATACATTTGCACACATCCAGAGATAAACTCCCCCTCAGAAACCAAATTTGAAGAAATCCAGCTGTGGCAATGCTTGCACACACATGTGATTATGCGCAGAGGTCCACCCTACCAGCCAACCTCAGATCTCCGCGCAAGCAAAGATGAATGCACATACATTTGCACACATCCAGAGATAAACTCCCCCTCAGAAACCAAATTTCAAGAAATCCAGCCGTGGCAATGCTTGCACACACATGTTATTATGCGCAGAGGTCCAACCTACCAGCCAACCTCAGATCTCCACGCAGGCACAGATGAATGCACATACATTTGCACACATCCAGAGATAAACTCCCCAACAGAAACCAAATTCCAAGAAATCGAGCCGTGGCAATGCTTGCACACACATGTGATTATGCGCAGAGGTCCACCGTACCAGCCAACCTCAGATCTCAACGCAGGAACACATGAATGCACATACATTTGCACACATCCAGAGATAAACTCCACAAGAGAAACCAAATTCCAAGAAATCGAGCCGTGGCAATGTTTGCACAGACATGTGATTATGCGCAGAGGTACACCCTGCCAGCCAACCTCAGATCTACACGCAGGCACACATGAATGCACATACATTTGCACACATCGAGAGATAAACTCCCCAAGAGAAACCAAATTCCAAAAAATCGAGCCGTGGCAATGCTTGCACACACATGTGATTATGCGCAGAGGTCCACCCTACCAGCCAACCTCAGATCTCAACGCAGGAACACATGAATGCACATACATTTGCACACATCCAGAGATAAACTCCCCAAGAGAAACCAAATTCCAAAAAATCGAGCCGTGGCAATGCTTGCACACACATGTGATTATGCGCAGAGGTCCACCCTACCAGCCAACCTCAGATCTCCACGCAGGCACACATGAATGCACATATATTTGCACACATCCAGAGATAAACTCCCCTTCAGAAACCAAATTCCAAGAAATCGAGCCGTGGCAATGCTTGCACACACATGTGATTATGCACAGAGGTCCACCCTACCAGCCAACCTCAGATCTCCACGCAAGCACACATGAATGCACATATATTTTCACACATCCAGAGATAAACTCCCCAACAGAAACCAAATTCCAAGAAATCGAGCCGTGGCAATGCTTGCACACACATGTGATTATGCGCAGAGGTCCACCCTACCAGCCGACCTCAGATCTCCGCGCAAGCACAGATGAATGCACATACATTTGCACACATCCAGAGATAAACTCCCCCTCAGAAACCAAATTTCAAGAAATCGAGCCGTGGCAATGCTTGCACACACATGTGATTATGCGCAGAGGTCCACCGTACCAGCCAACCTCAGATCTCAACGCAGGAACACATGAATGCACATACATTTGCACACATCCAGAGATAAACTCCACAAGAGAAACCAAATTCCAAGAAATCGAGCCGTGGCAATGTTTGCACACACATGTGATTATGCGCAGAGGTACACCCTGCCAGCCAACCTCAGATCTACACGCAGGCACACATGAATGCACATACATTTGCACACATCGAGAGATAAACTCCCCAAGAGAAACCAAATTCCAAAAAATCGAGCCGTGGCAATGCTTGCACACACATGTGATTATGCGCAGAGGTCCACCCTACCAGCCAACCTCAGATCTCAACGCAGGAACACATGAATGCACATACATTTGCACACATCCAGAGATAAACTCACCCTCAGAAACCAAATTCCAAGAAATCGAGCCGTGGCAATGCTTGCACACACATGTTATTATGCGCAGAGGTCCACCCTACCAGCCAACCTCAGATCTCCACGCAGGCACACATGAATGCACATATATTTGCACACATCCAGAGATAAACTCCCCTTCAGAAACCAAATTCCAAGAAATCGAGCCGTGGCAATGCTTGCACACACATGTGATTATGCACAGAGGTCCACCCTACCAGCCAACCTCAGATCTCCACGCAAGCACACATGAATGCACATATATTTTCACACATCCAGAGATAAACTCCCCAACAGAAACCAAATTCCAAGAAATCGAGCCGTGGCAATGCTTGCACACACATGTGATTATGCGCAGAGGTCCACCCTACCAGCCGACCTCAGATCTCCGCGCAAGCACAGATGAATGCACATACATTTGCACACATCCAGAGATAAACTCCCCCTCAGAAACCGAATTTCAAGAAATCCAGCCGTGGCAATGCTTGCACACACATGTGATTATGCGCAGAGGTCCACCCTACCAGCCGACCTCAGATCTCAGCGCAGGAACACATGAATGCACATACATTTGCACACATCCAGAGATAAACTCCCCAAGAGAAACCAAATTCCAAGAAATCGAGCCGTGGCAATGTTTGCACACACATGTGATTATGCGCAGAGGTCCACCCTACCACCCGACATCAGGTCTCAACGCAGGAACACATGAATGCACATATATTTGCACACATCCAGAGATAAACTCACCCCAAAGAAACCAAATTGCAAGAAATCCAGCCGTGGCAATGCTTGCACACACATGTGATTATGCGCAGAGGTACACCCTACCAGCCAACCTCAGATCTCAACGCAGGAACACATGAATGCACATACATTTGCACACATCCAGAGATAAACTCCCCCTCAGAAACCAAATTCCAAGAAATCGAGCCGTGGCAATGCTTGCACACACATGTGATTATGCGCAGAGGTCCACCCGACGAGCCAACCTCAGATCTCAGCGCAGGAACACATGAATGCACATACATTTGCACACATCCAGAGATAAACTCCCCCTCAGAAACCAAATTTCAAGAAATCGAGCCGTGGCAATGCTTGCACACACATGTGATTATGCGCAGAGGTCCACCCTACCAGCCAACCTCAGATCTCAGCGCAGGAACACATGAATGCACATACATTTGCACACATCCAGAGATAAACTCACCCCAAAGAAACCAAATTCCAAGAAATCGAGCTGTGGCAATGCTTGCACACACATGTGATTATGCGCAGAGGTACACCCTACCAGTCAACCTCAGATCTCAACGCAGGAACACATGAATGCACATACATTTGCACACATCCAGAGATAAACTCACCCCAAAGAAACCACATTCCAAGAAATCGAGCCGTGGCAATGTTTGCACACACATGTGATTATGCGCAGAGGTCCACCCTACCAGTCAATCTCAGATCTACACGCAGGCACACATGAATGCACATACATTTGCACACATCCAGAGATAAACTCCCCCTCAGAAACCAAATTCCAAGAAATCGAGCTGTGGCAATGCTTGCACACACATGTGATTATGCGCAGAGGTCCACCCTACCAGCCAACCTCAGATCTCAATGCAGGAACACATGAATGCACATACATTTGCACACATCCAGAGATAAACTCCCCAACAGAAACCAAATTCCAAGAAATCGAGCCGTGGCAATGCTTGTACATACATGTGATTATGCGCAGAGGTACACCCTACCAGCCAACCTCAGATCTCAATGCAGGAACACATGAATGCACATACATTTGCACACATCCAGAGATAAACTCCCCAACAGAAACCAAATTCCAAGAAATCGAGCCGTGGCAATGCTTGCACACACATGTGATTATGCGCAGAGGTACACCCTACCAGCCAACCTCAGATCTACACGCAGGAACACATGAATGCACATATATTTGCACACATCCAGAGATAAACTCCCCCTCAGAAACCAAATTCCAAGAAATCGAGCTGTGGCAATGCTTGCACACACATGTGATTATGCGCAGAGGTCCACCCTACCAGCCAACCTCAGATCTCCACGCAAGCACACATGAATGCACATACATTTGCACACATCCAGAGATAAACATCCCCTCAGAAACCAAATTTCAAGAAATCGAGCCGTGGCAATGCTTGCACACACATGTGATTATGCGCAGAGGTCCACCCTACCAGCCAACCTCAGATCTCAGCGCAGGAACACATGAATGCACATACATTTGCACACATCCAGAGATAAACTCACCCCAAAGAAACCAAATTCCAAGAAATCGAGCCGTGGCAATGCTTGCACACACATGTGATTATGCGCAGAGGTCCACCCTACCAGTCAACCTCAGATCTCAACGCAGGAACACATGAATGCACATACATTTGCACACATCCAGAGATAAACTCCCCCTCAGAAACCAAATTCCAAGAAATCGAGCCGTGGCAATGCTTGCACACACATGTGATTATGCGCAGAGGTCCACCCTACCAGCCAACCTCAGATCTCCACGCAAGAACAGATGAATGCACATACATTTGCACACATCCAGAGATAAACTCCCCCTCAGAAACCAAATTTCAAGAAATCGAGCCGTGGCAATGCTTGCACACACATGTGATTATGCGCAGAGGTACACCCTACCAGCCAACCTCAGATCTCAGCGCAGGAACACATGAATGCACATACATTTGCCCACATCCATAGATAAACTCACCCCAAACTAAACCAAATTCCAAGAAATCGAGCCGTGGCAATGTTTGCACACACGTGATTATGCGCAGAGGTACACCCTACCAGCCAACCTCAGATCTCAACGCAAGCACACATGAATGCACATACATTTGCACACATCCAGAGATAAACTCACCCCAAAGAATCCAAATTCCAAGAAATCGAGCCGTGGCAATGCTTGCACATACATGTGATTATGCGCAGAGGTCCACCCTACCAGCCAACCTCAGATCTCCACGCAAGCACACATGAATGCACATACATTTGCACACATCCAGAGATAAACTCCCCAACAGAAACCAAATTCCAAGAAATCGAGCCGTGGCAATGCTTGCACACACATGTGATTATGCGCAGAGGTACACCCTACCAGCCAACCTCAGATCTACAAGCAGGAACACATGAATGCACATATATTTGCACACATCCAGAGATAAACTCCCCCAGAGAAACCAAATTCCAAGATATCCAGAAATGGAAATGTTTGCACACACATGTGATTATGCGCAGAGGTCCACCCTACCAGCCAACCTCAGATCTCAACGCAGGAACACATGAATGCACATACATTTGCACACATCCAGAGATAAACTCCCCCTCAGAAACCAAATTCCAAGATATCCAGAAATGGAAATGTTTGCACACACATGTGATTATGCGCAGAGGTCCACCCTACCAGCCAACCTCAGATCTCAACGCAGGAACACATGAATGCACATACATTTGCACACATTCAGAGATAAACTCCCCAACAGAAACCAAATTCCAAGATATCCAGAAATGGAAATGTTTGCACACACATGTAATTATGCGCAGAGGTCCACCCTACCAGCCAACCTCAGATCTCAACGCAGGAACACATGAATGCACATACATTTGCACACAACCAGAGATAAACTCCCCCTCAGAAACCAAATTCCAAGAAATCGAGCCGTGGCAATGCTTGCACACACATGTGATTATGCGCAGAGGTCCACCCTACCAGCCCACCTCAGATCTCCACGCAAGCACACATGAATGCACATACATTTGCACACATCCAGAAATAAACTCCCCCAGAGAAACCAAATTCCAAGATATCCAGCCGTGGCAATGCTTGCACACACATGTGATTATGCGCAGAGGTCCACCCTACCAGCCAACCTCAGATCTCAGCGCAGGAACACATGAATGCACATACATTTGGACACATCCAGAAATAAACTCCCCCAGAGAAACCAAATTCCAAGATATCCAGAAATGTAAATGTTTGCACACACGTGTGATTATGCGCAGAGGTCCACCCTACCAGCCAACCGCAGATCTACACGCAAGCACACATGAATGCACATACATTTGCACACATCCAGAGATAAACTCCCCCCAAAGAAACCAAATTCCAAGAAATCGAGCCGTGGCAATGCTTGCACACACATGTGATTATGTGCAGAGGTCCACCCTACGATCCAACCTCAGATCTCCATGCAAGCACAGATGAATGCACATACATTTGCACACATCCAGAGATAAACTCCCCCTCAGAAACCAAATTTCAAGAAATCCAGCCGTGGCAATGCTTGCACACACATGTTATTATGCGCAGAGGTCCACCCTACCAGCCAACCTCAGATCTCAGCGCAGGAACACATGAATGCACATACATTTGCACACATCCAGAGATAAACTCCCCCTCAGAAACCAAATTCCAAGAAATCGAGCTGTGACAATGCTTGCACACACATGTTATTATGCGCAGAGGTCCACCGTACCAGCCAACCTCAGATCTCAACGCAGGAACACATGAATGCACATACATTTGCACACATCCAGAGATAAACTCCACAAGAGAAACCAAATTCCAAGAAATCGAGCCGTGGCAATGTTTGCACACACATGTGATTATGCGCAGAGGTACACCCTGCCAGCCAACCTCAGATCTCCACGCAGGCACACATGAATGCACATATATTTGCACACATCCAGAGATAAACTCCCCTTCAGAAACCAAATTCCAAGAAATCGAGCCGTGGCAATGCTTGCACACACATGTGATTATGCGCAGAGGTCCACCCTACCAGCCAACCTCAGATCTCCACGCAGGCACACATGAATGCACATACATTTGCACACATCCAGAGATAAACTCCCCCTCAGAAACCAAATTCCAAGAAATCGAGCCGTGGCAATGCTTGCACACACATGTGATTATGTGCAGAGGTCCACCCTACGATCCAACCTCAGATCTCCATGCAAGCACAGATGAATGCACATACATTTGCACACATCCAGAGATAAACTCCCCCTCAGAAACCAAATTTGAAGAAATCCAGCTGTGGCAATGCTTGCACACACATGTGATTATGCGCAGAGGTCCACCCTACCAGCCAACCTCAGATCTCCGCGCAAGCAAAGATGAATGCACATACATTTGCACACATCCAGAGATAAACTCCCCCTCAGAAACCAAATTTCAAGAAATCCAGCCGTGGCAATGCTTGCACACACATGTTATTATGCGCAGAGGTCCAACCTACCAGCCAACCTCAGATCTCCACGCAGGCACAGATGAATGCACATACATTTGCACACATCCAGAGATAAACTCCCCAACAGAAACCAAATTCCAAGAAATCGAGCCGTGGCAATGCTTGCACACACATGTGATTATGCGCAGAGGTCCACCGTACCAGCCAACCTCAGATCTCAACGCAGGAACACATGAATGCACATACATTTGCACACATCCAGAGATAAACTCCACAAGAGAAACCAAATTCCAAGAAATCGAGCCGTGGCAATGTTTGCACAGACATGTGATTATGCGCAGAGGTACACCCTGCCAGCCAACCTCAGATCTACACGCAGGCACACATGAATGCACATACATTTGCACACATCGAGAGATAAACTCCCCAAGAGAAACCAAATTCCAAAAAATCGAGCCGTGGCAATGCTTGCACACACATGTGATTATGCGCAGAGGTCCACCCTACCAGCCAACCTCAGATCTCAACGCAGGAACACATGAATGCACATACATTTGCACACATCCAGAGATAAACTCCCCAAGAGAAACCAAATTCCAAAAAATCGAGCCGTGGCAATGCTTGCACACACATGTGATTATGCGCAGAGGTCCACCCTACCAGCCAACCTCAGATCTCCACGCAGGCACACATGAATGCACATATATTTGCACACATCCAGAGATAAACTCCCCTTCAGAAACCAAATTCCAAGAAATCGAGCCGTGGCAATGCTTGCACACACATGTGATTATGCACAGAGGTCCACCCTACCAGCCAACCTCAGATCTCCACGCAAGCACACATGAATGCACATATATTTTCACACATCCAGAGATAAACTCCCCAACAGAAACCAAATTCCAAGAAATCGAGCCGTGGCAATGCTTGCACACACATGTGATTATGCGCAGAGGTCCACCCTACCAGCCGACCTCAGATCTCCGCGCAAGCACAGATGAATGCACATACATTTGCACACATCCAGAGATAAACTCCCCCTCAGAAACCAAATTTCAAGAAATCGAGCCGTGGCAATGCTTGCACACACATGTGATTATGCGCAGAGGTCCACCGTACCAGCCAACCTCAGATCTCAACGCAGGAACACATGAATGCACATACATTTGCACACATCCAGAGATAAACTCCACAAGAGAAACCAAATTCCAAGAAATCGAGCCGTGGCAATGTTTGCACACACATGTGATTATGCGCAGAGGTACACCCTGCCAGCCAACCTCAGATCTACACGCAGGCACACATGAATGCACATACATTTGCACACATCGAGAGATAAACTCCCCAAGAGAAACCAAATTCCAAAAAATCGAGCCGTGGCAATGCTTGCACACACATGTGATTATGCGCAGAGGTCCACCCTACCAGCCAACCTCAGATCTCAACGCAGGAACACATGAATGCACATACATTTGCACACATCCAGAGATAAACTCACCCTCAGAAACCAAATTCCAAGAAATCGAGCCGTGGCAATGCTTGCACACACATGTTATTATGCGCAGAGGTCCACCCTACCAGCCAACCTCAGATCTCCACGCAGGCACACATGAATGCACATATATTTGCACACATCCAGAGATAAACTCCCCTTCAGAAACCAAATTCCAAGAAATCGAGCCGTGGCAATGCTTGCACACACATGTGATTATGCACAGAGGTCCACCCTACCAGCCAACCTCAGATCTCCACGCAAGCACACATGAATGCACATATATTTTCACACATCCAGAGATAAACTCCCCAACAGAAACCAAATTCCAAGAAATCGAGCCGTGGCAATGCTTGCACACACATGTGATTATGCGCAGAGGTCCACCCTACCAGCCGACCTCAGATCTCCGCGCAAGCACAGATGAATGCACATACATTTGCACACATCCAGAGATAAACTCCCCCTCAGAAACCGAATTTCAAGAAATCCAGCCGTGGCAATGCTTGCACACACATGTGATTATGCGCAGAGGTCCACCCTACCAGCCGACCTCAGATCTCAGCGCAGGAACACATGAATGCACATACATTTGCACACATCCAGAGATAAACTCCCCAAGAGAAACCAAATTCCAAGAAATCGAGCCGTGGCAATGTTTGCACACACATGTGATTATGCGCAGAGGTCCACCCTACCAGCCGACATCAGGTCTCAACGCAGGAACACATGAATGCACATATATTTGCACACATCCAGAGATAAACTCACCCCAAAGAAACCAAATTGCAAGAAATCCAGCCGTGGCAATGCTTGCACACACATGTGATTATGCGCAGAGGTACACCCTACCAGCCAACCTCAGATCTCAACGCAGGAACACATGAATGCACATACATTTGCACACATCCAGAGATAAACTCCCCCTCAGAAACCAAATTCCAAGAAATCGAGCCGTGGCAATGCTTGCACACACATGTGATTATGCGCAGAGGTCCACCCGACGAGCCAACCTCAGATCTCAGCGCAGGAACACATGAATGCACATACATTTGCACACATCCAGAGATAAACTCCCCCTCAGAAACCAAATTTCAAGAAATCGAGCCGTGGCAATGCTTGCACACACATGTGATTATGCGCAGAGGTCCACCCTACCAGCCAACCTCAGATCTCAGCGCAGGAACACATGAATGCACATACATTTGCACACATCCAGAGATAAACTCACCCCAAAGAAACCAAATTCCAAGAAATCGAGCCGTGGCAATGCTTGCACACACATGTGATTATGCGCAGAGGTCCACCCTACCAGCCAACCTCAGATCTACACGCAGGAACACATGAATGCACATACATTTGCACACATCCAGAGATAAACTCCCCTTCAGAAACCAAATTGCAAGAAATCCAGCCGTGGCAATGCTTGCACACACATGTGATTATGCGCAGAGGTCCACCCTACTAGCCAACCTCAGATCTCCACGCAAGCACAGATGAATGCACATACATTTGCACACATCCAGAAATAAACTCCCCAACAGAAACCAAATTCCAAGAAATCGAGCCGTGGCAATGTTTGCACACACATGTGATTATGCGCAGAGGTCCACCCTACCAGCCAACCTCAGATCTCAACGCAAGCACACATGAATGCACATACATTTGCACACATCCAGAGATAAACTCCCCTTCAGAAACCAAATTCCAAGAAATCGAGCCGTGGCAATGCTTGCACACACATGTGATTATGCGCAGAGGTCCACCCTACCAGTCAACCTCAGATATCAACGCAGGAACACATGAATGCACATACATTTGCACACATCCAGAGATAAACTCACCCCAAAGAAACCACATTCCAAGAAATCGAGCCGTGGCAATGTTTGCACACACATGTGATTATGCGCAGAGGTCCACCCTACCAGCCAACCTCAGATCTCAGCGCAGGAACACATGAATGCACATACATTTGCACACATCCAGAGATAAACTCCCCCTCAGAAACCAAATTTCAAGAAATCGAGCCGTGGCAATGCTTGCACACACATGTGATTATGCGCAGAGGTCCACCCTACCAGCCAACCTCAGATCTCAGCGCAGGAACACATGAATGCACATACATTTGCACACATCCAGAGATAAACTCACCCCAAAGAAACCAAATTCCAAGAAATCGAGCCGTGGCAATGCTTGCACACACATGTGATTATGCGCAGAGGTACACCCTACCAGCCAACCTCAGATCTACACGCAGGAACACATGAATGCACATGCATTTGCACACATCCAGAGATAAACTCCCCTTCAGAAACCAAATTCCAAGAAATCGAGCCGTGGCAATGTTTGCACACACATGTGATTATGCGCAGAGGTACACCCTACCAGCCAACCTCAGATCTACACGCAAGCACAGATGAATGCACATACATTTGCACACATCCAGAGATAAACTCCCCTTCAGAAACCAAATTCCAAGAAATCGAGCTGTGGCAATGCTTGCACACACATGTGATTATGCGCAGAGGTCCACCCTACCAGCCAACCTCAGATCTCCACGCAAGCACACATGAATGCACATACATTTGCACACATCCAGAGATAAACTCACCCCAAAGAATCCAAATTCCAAGAAATCGAGCCGTGGCAATGCTTGCACACACATGTGATTATGCGCAGAGGTCCACCCTACCATCCAACCTCAGATTTCAGCGCAGGAACACATGAATGCACATACATTTGCACACATCCAGAAATAAACTCCCCAACAGAAACCAAATTCCAAGAAATCGTTCCGTGGCAATGCTTGCACACACATGTGATTATGCGCGGAGGTCCACCCTACGAGCCAACCTCAGATCTCAACGCAGGAACACATGAATGCACATACATTTGCACACATCCAGAGATAAACTCCCCCTCAGAAACCAAATTCCAAGATATCCAGAAATGGAAATGTTTGCACACACATGTAATTATGTGCAGAGGTCCACCCTACCAGCCAACCTCAGATCTCAACGCACAGGAACACATGAATGCACATACATTTGCACACATCCATAGATAAACTCACCCCAAACTAAACCAAATTCCAAGAAATCGAGCCGTGGCAATGTTTGCACACACATGTGATTATGCGCAGAGGTCCACCCTACCAGCCAACCTCAGATCTACACGCAGGCACACATGAATGCACATACATTTGCACACATCCAGAGATAAACTCACCCCAAAGAATCCAAATTCCAAGAAATCGAGCTGTGGCAATGCTTGCACACACATGTGATTATGCGCAGAGGTCCACCCTACCAGCCAACCTCAGATCTCCACGCAAGCACACATGAATGCACATACATTTGCACACATCCAGAGATAAACTCCCCAAGAGAAACCAAATTCCAAGAAATCGAGCCGTGGCAATGCTTGCACACACATGTGATTATGCGCAGAGGTCCACCCTACCAGCCAACCTCAGATCTACACGCAGGAACACATGAATGCACATATATTTGCACACATCCAGAGATAAACTCCCCCTCACAAACCAAATTCCAAGATATCCAGAAATGGAAATGTTTGCACACACATGTAATTATGCGCAGAGGTCCACCCTACCAGCCAACCTCAGATCTCAACGCAGGAACACATGAATGCACATATATTTGCACACATCCAGAGATAAACTCCCCCTCAGAAACCAAATTCCAAGAAATCGAGCCGTGGCAATGCTTGCACACACATGTTATTATGCGCAGAGGTCCACCCTACCAGCCAACCTCAGATCTCAGCGCAGGAACACATGAATGCACATACATTTGCACACATCCAGAGATAAACTCCCCCTCAGAAACCAAATTCCAAGAAATCGAGCCGTGGCAATGCTTGCACACACATGTTATTATGCGCAGAGGTCCAACCTACCAGCCAACCTCAGATCTCCACGCAGGCACACATGAATGCACATATATTTGCACACATCCAGAGATAAACTCCCCTTCAGAAACCAAATTCCAAGAAATCGAGCCGTGGCAATGCTTGCACACACATGTGATTATGCGCAGAGGTCCACCCTACCAGCCAACCTCAGATCTCCACGCAGGCACACATGAATGCACATACATTTGCACACATCCAGAGATAAACTCCCCAACAGAAACCAAATTCCAAGAAATCGAGCCGTGGCAATGCTTGCACACACATGTGATTATGTGCAGAGGTCCACCCTACGATCCAACCTCAGATCTCCATGCAAGCACAGATGAATGCACATACATTTGCACACATCCAGAGATAAACTCCCCCTCAGAAACCAAATTTGAAGAAATCCAGCTGTGGCAATGCTTGCACACACATGTGATTATGCGCAGAGGTCCACCCTACCAGCCAACCTCAGATCTCCGCGCAAGCAAAGATGAATGCACATACATTTGCACACATCCAGAGATAAACTCCCCCTCAGAAACCAAATTTCAAGAAATCCAGCCGTGGCAATGCTTGCACACACATGTTATTATGCGCAGAGGTCCAACCTACCAGCCAACCTCAGATCTCCACGCAGGCACAGATGAATGCACATACATTTGCACACATCCAGAGATAAACTCCCCAACAGAAACCAAATTCCAAGAAATCGAGCCGTGGCAATGCTTGCACACACATGTGATTATGCGCAGAGCTCCACCGTACCAGCCAACCTCAGATCTCAACGCAGGAACACATGAATGCACATACATTTGCACACATCCAGAGATAAACTCCACAAGAGAAACCAAATTCCAAGAAATCGAGCCGTGGCAATGTTTGCACAGACATGTGATTATGCGCAGAGGTACACCCTGCCAGCCAACCTCAGATCTACACGCAGGCACACATGAATGCACATACATTTGCACACATCGAGAGATAAACTCCCCAAGAGAAACCAAATTCCAAAAAATCGAGCCGTGGCAATGCTTGCACACACATGTGATTATGCGCAGAGGTCCACCCTACCAGCCAACCTCAGATCTCCACGCAAGCACAGATGAATGCACATACATTTGCACACATCCAGAGATAAACTCACCCTCAGAAACCAAATTCCAAGAAATCGAGCCGTGGCAATGCTTGCACACACATGTTATTATGCGCAGAGGTCCACCCTACCAGCCAACCTCAGATCTCCACGCAGGCACACATGAATGCACATATATTTGCACACATCCAGAGATAAACTCCCCTTCAGAAACCAAATTCCAAGAAATCGAGCCGTGGCAATGCTTGCACACACATGTGATTATGCACAGAGGTCCACCCTACCAGC
Source organism: Rhamphochromis sp. 'chilingali' (assembly GCF_963969265.1). Lineage (NCBI taxonomy): Eukaryota > Metazoa > Chordata > Actinopteri > Cichliformes > Cichlidae > Rhamphochromis > Rhamphochromis sp. 'chilingali'. The sequence continues at coordinate 2,451,406 of NC_137938.1, forward strand.
CAACCTCAGATCTCCACGCAAGCACACATGAATGCACATATATTTTCACACATCCAGAGATAAACTCCCCAACAGAAACCAAATTCCAAGAAATCGAGCCGTGGCAATGCTTGCACACACATGTGATTATGCGCAGAGGTCCACCCTACCAGCCGACCTCAGATCTCCGCGCAAGCACAGATGAATGCACATACATTTGCACACATCCAGAGATAAACTCCCCCTCAGAAACCAAATTTCAAGAAATCGAGCCGTGGCAATGCTTGCACACACATGTGATTATGCGCAGAGGTCCACCGTACCAGCCAACCTCAGATCTCAACGCAGGAACACATGAATGCACATACATTTGCACACATCCAGAGATAAACTCCACAAGAGAAACCAAATTCCAAGAAATCGAGCCGTGGCAATGTTTGCACACACATGTGATTATGCGCAGAGGTACACCCTGCCAGCCAACCTCAGATCTACACGCAGGCACACATGAATGCACATACATTTGCACACATCGAGAGATAAACTCCCCAAGAGAAACCAAATTCCAAAAAATCGAGCCGTGGCAATGCTTGCACACACATGTGATTATGCGCAGAGGTCCACCCTACCAGCCAACCTCAGATCTCAACGCAGGAACACATGAATGCACATACATTTGCACACATCCAGAGATAAACTCACCCTCAGAAACCAAATTCCAAGAAATCGAGCCGTGGCAATGCTTGCACACACATGTTATTATGCGCAGAGGTCCACCCTACCAGCCAACCTCAGATCTCCACGCAGGCACACATGAATGCACATATATTTGCACACATCCAGAGATAAACTCCCCTTCAGAAACCAAATTCCAAGAAATCGAGCCGTGGCAATGCTTGCACACACATGTGATTATGCACAGAGGTCCACCCTACCAGCCAACCTCAGATCTCCACGCAAGCACACATGAATGCACATATATTTTCACACATCCAGAGATAAACTCCCCAACAGAAACCAAATTCCAAGAAATCGAGCCGTGGCAATGCTTGCACACACATGTGATTATGCACAGAGGTCCACCCTACCAGCCGACCTCAGATCTCAGCGCAGGAACACATGAATGCACATACATTTGCACACATCCAGAGATAAACTCCCCAAGAGAAACCAAATTCCAAGAAATCGAGCCGTGGCAATGTTTGCACACACATGTGATTATGCGCAGAGGTCCACCCTACCAGCCGACATCAGGTCTCAACGCAGGAACACATGAATGCACATATATTTGCACACATCCAGAGATAAACTCACCCCAAAGAAACCAAATTGCAAGAAATCCAGCCGTGGCAATGCTTGCACACACATGTGATTATGCGCAGAGGTACACCCTACCAGCCAACCTCAGATCTCAACGCAGGAACACATGAATGCACATACATTTGCACACATCCAGAGATAAACTCCCCCTCAGAAACCAAATTCCAAGAAATCGAGCCGTGGCAATGCTTGCACACACATGTGATTATGCGCAGAGGTCCACCCGACGAGCCAACCTCAGATCTCAGCGCAGGAACACATGAATGCACATACATTTGCACACATCCAGAGATAAACTCCCCCTCAGAAACCAAATTTCAAGAAATCCAGCCGTGGCAATGCTTGCACACACATGTGATTATGCGCAGAGGTCCACCCTACCGGCCGACCTCAGATCTCAGCGCAGGAACACATGAATGCACATACATTTGCACACATCCAGAGATAAACTCCCCCTCAGAAACCAAATTCCAAGAAATCGAGCCGTGGCAATGCTTGCACACACATGTGATTATGCACAGAGGTCCACCCTACCAGCCAACCTCAGATCTCCACGCAAGCACACATGAATGCACATATATTTTCACACATCCAGAGATAAACTCCCCAACAGAAACCAAATTCCAAGAAATCGAGCCGTGGCAATGCTTGCACACACATGTGATTATGCGCAGAGGTCCACCCTACCAGCCGACCTCAGATCTCCGCGCAAGCACAGATGAATGCACATACATTTGCACACATCCAGAGATAAACTCCCCCTCAGAAACCAAATTTCAAGAAATCGAGCCGTGGCAATGCTTGCACACACATGTGATTATGCGCAGAGGTCCACCCTACCAGCCAACCTCAGATCTCCACGCAGGCACACATGAATGCACATATATTTGCACACATCCAGAGATAAACTCCCCTTCAGAAACCAAATTCCAAGAAATCGAGCCGTGGCAATGCTTGCACACACATGTGATTATGCACAGAGGTCCACCCTACCAGCCAACCTCAGATCTCCACGCAAGCACACATGAATGCACATATATTTTCACACATCCAGAGATAAACTCCCCAACAGAAACCAAATTCCAAGAAATCGAGCCGTGGCAATGCTTGCACACACATGTGATTATGCGCAGAGGTCCACCCTACCAGCCGACCTCAGATCTCCGCGCAAGCACAGATGAATGCACATACATTTGCACACATCCAGAGATAAACTCCCCCTCAGAAACCAAATTTCAAGAAATCGAGCCGTGGCAATGCTTGCACACACATGTGATTATGCGCAGAGGTCCACCGTACCAGCCAACCTCAGATCTCAACGCAGGAACACATGAATGCACATACATTTGCACACATCCAGAGATAAACTCACCCTCAGAAACCAAATTCCAAGAAATCGAGCCGTGGCAATGTTTGCACACACATGTGATTATGCGCAGAGGTACACCCTGCCAGCCAACCTCAGATCTACACGCAGGCACACATGAATGCACATACATTTGCACACATCGAGAGATAAACTCCCCAAGAGAAACCAAATTCCAAAAAATCGAGCCGTGGCAATGCTTGCACACACATGTGATTATGCGCAGAGGTCCACCCTACCAGCCAACCTCAGATCTCAACGCAGGAACACATGAATGCACATACATTTGCACACATCCAGAGATAAACTCACCCTCAGAAACCAAATTCCAAGAAATCGAGCCGTGGCAATGCTTGCACACACATGTTATTATGCGCAGAGGTCCACCCTACCAGCCAACCTCAGATCTCCACGCAGGCACACATGAATGCACATATATTTGCACACATCCAGAGATAAACTCCCCTTCAGAAACCAAATTCCAAGAAATCGAGCCGTGGCAATGCTTGCACACACATGTGATTATGCACAGAGGTCCACCCTACCAGCCAACCTCAGATCTCCACGCAAGCACACATGAATGCACATATATTTTCACACATCCAGAGATAAACTCCCCAACAGAAACCAAATTCCAAGAAATCGAGCCGTGGCAATGCTTGCACACACATGTGATTATGCACAGAGGTCCACCCTACCAGCCGACCTCAGATCTCAGCGCAGGAACACATGAATGCACATACATTTGCACACATCCAGAGATAAACTCCCCAAGAGAAACCAAATTCCAAGAAATCGAGCCGTGGCAATGTTTGCACACACATGTGATTATGCGCAGAGGTCCACCCTACCAGCCGACATCAGGTCTCAACGCAGGAACACATGAATGCACATATATTTGCACACATCCAGAGATAAACTCACCCCAAAGAAACCAAATTGCAAGAAATCCAGCCGTGGCAATGCTTGCACACACATGTGATTATGCGCAGAGGTACACCCTACCAGCCAACCTCAGATCTCAACGCAGGAACACATGAATGCACATACATTTGCACACATCCAGAGATAAACTCCCCCTCAGAAACCAAATTCCAAGAAATCGAGCCGTGGCAATGCTTGCACACACATGTGATTATGCGCAGAGGTCCACCCGACGAGCCAACCTCAGATCTCAGCGCAGGAACACATGAATGCACATACATTTGCACACATCCAGAGATAAACTCCCCCTCAGAAACCAAATTTCAAGAAATCCAGCCGTGGCAATGCTTGCACACACATGTGATTATGCGCAGAGGTCCACCCTACCGGCCGACCTCAGATCTCAGCGCAGGAACACATGAATGCACATACATTTGCACACATCCAGAGATAAACTCCCCCTCAGAAACCAAATTCCAAGAAATCGAGCCATGGCAATGCTTGCACACACATGTTATTATGCGCAGAGGTACACCCTACCAGCCAACCTCAGATCTCCACGCAGGCACACATGAATGCACATATATTTGCACACATCCAGAGATAAACTCCCCTTCAGAAACCAAATTCCAAGAAATCGAGCCGTGGCAATGCTTGCACACACATGTGATTATGCGCAGAGGTCCACCCTACCAGCCAACCTCAGATCTCCACGCAAGCACAGATGAATGCACATACATTTGCACACATCCAGAGATAAACTCCCCAAGAGAAACCAAATTCCAAGAAATCGAGCTGTGGCAATGTTTCCACACACATGTGATTATGCGCAGAGGTCCACCCTACCAGCCGACCTCAGGTCTCAACGCAGGAACACATGAATGCACATACATTTGCACACATCCAGAGATAAACTCCCCAAGAGAAACCAAATTCCAAGAAATCGAGCCGTGGCAATGTTTGCACACACATGTGATTATGCACAGAGGTACACCCTGCCAGCCAACCTCAGATCTACACGCAGGCACACATGAATGCACATACATTTGCACACATCCAGAGATAAACTCACCCCAAAGAATCCAAATTCCAAAAAATCGAGCCGTGGCAATGCTTGCACACACATGTGATTATGCGCAGAGGTCCACCCTACCAACCAACCTCAGATCTCCATGCAAGCACACATGAATGCACATACATTTGCACACATCCAGAGATAAACTCCCCAAGAGAAACCAAATTCCAAGAAATCGAGCCGTGGCAATGTTTCCACACACATGTGATTATGCGCAGAGGTACACCCTACCAGCCGACCTCAGGTCTCAACGCAGGAACACATGAATGCACATACATTTGCACACATCCAGAGATAAACTCCCCAAGAGAAACCAAATTCCAAGAAATCGAGCCGTGGCAAAGTTTGCACACACATGTGATTATGCACAGAGGTACACCCTGCCAGCCAACCTCAGATCTACACGCAGGCACACATGAATGCACATACATTTGCACACATCCAGAGATAAACTCCCCCTCAGAAACCAAATTCCAAGAAATCGAGCTGTGGCAATGCTTGCACACACATGTGATTATGCGCAGAGGTCCACCCTACCAGCCAACCTCAGATCTCCACGCAAGCACACATGAATGCACATACATTTGCACACATCCAGAGATAAACTCCCCCTCAGAAACCAAATTTCAAGAAATCGAGCCGTGGCAATGCTTGCACACACATGTGATTATGCGCAGAGGTCCACCCTACCAGCCAACCTCAGATCTCAGCGCAGGAACACATGAATGCACATACATTTGCACACATCCAGAGATAAACTCACCCCAAAGAAACCAAATTCCAAGAAATCGAGCTGTGGCAATGCTTGCACACACATGTGATTATGCGCAGAGGTCCACCCTACCAGCCAACCTCAGATCTACACGCAGGAACACATGAATGCACATATATTTGCACACATCCAGAGATAAACTCCCCTTCAGAAACCAAATTGCAAGAAATCGAGCCGTGGCAATGTTTGCACACACATGTGATTATGCGCAGACGTCCACCCTACCAGCCAACCTCAGATCTCCACGCAAGCACAGATGAATGCACATACATTTGCACACATCCAGAAATAAACTCCCCAACAGAAACCAAATTCCAAGAAATCCAGCCGTGGCAATGCTTGCACACACATGTGATTATGCGCAGAGGTCCACCCTACCAGTCAACCTCAGATCTACACGCAGGCACACATGAATGCACATACATTTGCACACATCCAGAGATAAACTCCCCTTCAGAAACCAAATTCCAAGAAATCGAGCCGTGGCAATGCTTACACACACATGTGATTATGCGCAGAGGTACACCCTACCAGCCAACCTCAGATCTCAGCGCAGGAACACATGAATGCACATACATTTGCACACATCCATAGATAAACTCACCCCAAACTAAACCAAATTCCAAGAAATCGAGCCGTGGCAATGTTTGCACACACATGTGATTATGCGCAGAGGTACACCCTACCAGCCAACCTCAGATCTCCACGCAAGCACACATGAATGCACATACATTTGCACACATCCAGAGATAAACTCCCCCTCAGAAACCAAATTTCAAGAAATCGAGCCGTGGCAATGCTTGCACACACATGTGATTATGCGCAGAGGTACACCCTACCAGCCAACCTCAGATCTCAGTGCAGGAACACATGAATGCACATACATTTGCACACATCTAGAAATAAACTCCCCTTCAGAAACCAAATTCCAAGAAATCGAGCCGTGGCAATGCTTGCACACACATGTGATTATGCGCAGAGGTCCACCCTACCAGCCAACCTCAGATCTCCACGCAAGCACACATGAATGCACATACATTTGCACACATCCATAGATAAACTCACCCCAAACTAAACCAAATTCCAAGAAATCGAGCCGTGGCAATGTTTGCACACACATGTGATTATGCGCAGAGGTACACCCTACCAGCCAACCTCAGATCTACACGCAAGCACACATGAATGCACATACATTTGCACACATCCAGAGATAAACTCCCCAACAGAAACCAAATTCCAAGAAATCGAGCCGTGGCAATGCTTGCACACACATGTGATTATGCGCAGAGGTCCACCCTACCAGCCATCCTCAGATCTACACGCAGGAACACATGAATGCACATATATTTGCACACTTCCAGAGATAAACTCCCCCAGAGAAACCAAATTCCAAGATATCCAGAAATGGAAATGTTTGCACACACATGTGATTATGCGCAGAGGTCCACCCTACCAGCCAACCTCAGATCTCAACGCAGGAACACATGAATGCACATACATTTGCACACATTCAGAGATAAACTCCCCCTAGGAAACCAAATTCCAAGATATCCAGAAATGGAAATGTTTGCACACACATGTAATTATGCGCAGAGGTCCACCCTACCAGCCAACCTCAGATCTCCACGCAAGCACAGATGAATGCACATACATTTGCACACATCCAGAGATAAACTCCCCCTCAGAAACCAAATTTCAAGAAATCGAGCCGTGGCAATGCTTGTACACACATGTGATTATGCGCAGAGGTCCACCCTACCAGCCAACCTCAGATCTCAGCGCAGGAACACATGAATGCACATACATTTGCACACATCCAGAGATAAACTCCCCTTCAGAAACCAAATTCCAAGAAATCGAGCCGTGGCAATGCTTGCACACACATGTGATTATGCGCAGAGGTCCACCCTACCAGCCAACCTCAGATCTCCACGCAAGCACAGATGAATGCACATACATTTGCACACATCCAGAGATAAACTCCCCCTCAGAAACCAAATTTCAAGAAATCGAGCCGTGGCAATGCTTGCACACACATGTGATTATGCGCAGAGGTCCACCCTACCAGCCAACCTCAGATCTCAACGCAGGAACACATGAATGCACATACATTTGCACACATCCAGAGATAAACTCCCCCTCAGAAACCAAATTTCAAGAAATCGAGCCGTGGCAATGCTTGCACACACGTGATTATGCGCAGAGGTCCACCCTACCAGCCAACCTCAGATCTCAGCGCAGGAACACATGAATGCACATACATTTGCACACATCCAGAGATAAACTCACCCCAAAGAAACCAAATTCCAAGAAATCGAGCTGTGGCAATGCTTGCACACACATGTGATTATGCGCAGAGGTACACCCTACCAGCCAACCTCAGATCTACACGCAGGAACACATGAATGCACATATATTTGCACACATCCAGAGATAAACTCACCCCAAAGAAACCACATTCTGAGAAATCGAGCCGTGGCAATGTTTGCAAACACATGTGATTATGCGCAGAGGTCCACCCTACCAGTCAACCTCAGATCTACACGCAGGCACACATGAATGCACATACATTTGCACACATCCAGAGATAAACTCCCCTTCAGAAACCAAATTCCAAGAAATCGAGCCGTGGCAATGCTTGCACACACATGTGATTATGCGCAGAGGTCCACCCTACCAGCCAACCTCAGATCTCCACGCAAGCACAGATGAATGCACATACATTTGCACACATCCAGAGATAAACTCCCCCTCAGAAACCAAATTTCAAGAAATCGAGCCGTGGCAATGCTTGCACACACATGTGATTATGCGCAGAGGTACACCCTACCAGCCAACCTCAGATCTCCACGCAAGCACACATGAATGCACATACATTTTCACACATCCAGAGATAAACTCCCCAACAGAAACCAAATTCCAAGAAATCGAGCCATGGCAATGCTTGCACACACATGTTATTATGTGCAGAGGTCCACCCTACGATGCAACCTCAGATCTCCATGCAAGCACAGATGAATGCACATACATTTGCACACATCCAGAGATAAACTCCCCCTCAGAAACCAAATTTCAAGAAATCGAGCCGTGGCAATGCTTGCACACACATGTGATTATGCGCAGAGGTACACCCTACCAGCCGACCTCAGATCTCCGCGCAAGCACAGATGAATGCACATACATTTGCACACATCCAGAGATAAACTCCCCCTCAGAAACCAAATTTCAAGAAATCCAGCCGTGGCAATGCTTGCACACACATGTGATTATGCGCAGAGGTCCACCCTACCAGCCAACCTCAGATCTCAACGCAGGAACACATGAATGCACATACATTTGCACACATCCAGAGATAAACTCCCCCCAAAGGACCCAAATTCCAAGAAATCGAACCGTGGCAATGTTTGCACACACATGTGATTATGCGCAGAGGTCCACCCTACCAGCCGACCTCAGATCTCAGCGCAGGAACACATGAATGCACATACATTTGCACACATCCAGAGATAAACTCCCCAAGAGAAACCAAATTCCAAGAAATCGAGCCGTGGCAATGTTTGCACACACATGTGATTATGCGCAGAGGTACACCCTACCAGCCAACCTCAGATCTCAACGCAGGAACACATGAATGCACATACATTTGCACACATCCAGAGATAAACTCCCCCTCAGAAACCAAATTCCAAGAAATCGAGCCGTGGCAATGCTTGCACACACATGTGATTATGCGCAGAGGTCCACCCGACGAGCCAACCTCAGATCTCCACGCAAGCACACATGAATGCACATACATTTGCACACATCCAGAGATAAACTCCCCCTCAGAAACCAAATTTCAAGAAATCCAGCCGTGGCAATGCTTGCACACACATGTGATTATGCGCAGAGGTCCACCCTACCGACTGACCTCAGATCTCAGCGCAGGAACACATGAATGCACATACATTTGCACACATCCAGAGATAAACTCACCCTCAGAAACCAAATTCCAAGAAATCGAGCCGTGGCAATGCTTGCACACACATGTTATTATGCGCAGAGGTACACCCTACCAGCCAACCTCAGATCTCCACGCAGGCACACATGAATGCACATATATTTGCACACATCCAGAGATAAACTCCCCTTCAGAAACCAAATTCCAAGAAATCGAGCCGTGGCAATGCTTGCACACACATGTGATTATGCGCAGAGGTCCACCCTACCAGCCAACCTCAGATCTCCACGCAAGCACACATGAATGCACATACATTTTCACACATCCAGAGATAAACTCCCCAACAGAAACCAAATTCCAAGAAATCGAGCCGTGGCAATGCTTGCACACACATGTTATTATGTGCAGAGGTCCACCCTACGATACAACCTCAGATCTCCATGCAAGCACAGATGAATGCACATACATTTGCACACATCCAGAGATAAACTCCCCCTCAGAAACCAAATTTCAAGAAATCCAGCTGTGGCAATGCTTGCACACACATGTGATTATGCGCAGAGGTCCACCCTACCAGCCGACCTCAGATCTCCGCGCAAGCACAGATGAATGCACATACATTTGCACACATCCAGAGATAAACTCCCCCTCAGAAACCAAATTCCAAGAAATCGAGCCGTGGCAATGCTTGCACACACATGTGATTATGCGCAGAGGTCCACCCTACCAGCCAACCTCAGATCTCAACGCAGGAACACATGAATGCACATACATTTGCACACATCCAGAGATAAACTCACCAAGAGAAACCAAATTCCAAGAAATCGAGCCGTGGCAATGCTTGCACACACATGTGATTATGCGCAGAGGTCCACCCTACCAGCCAACCTCAGATCTCAACGCAGGAACACATGAATGCACATACATTTGCACACATCCAGAGATAAACTCCCCCTCAGAAACCAAATTTCAAGAAATCGAGCCGTGGCAATGCTTGCACACACATGTGATTATGCGCAGAGGTCCACCCTACCAGCCAACCTCAGATCTCAACGCAGGAACACATGAATGCACATACATTTGCACACATCCAGAGATAAACTCCCCCTCAGAAACCAAATTTCAAGAAATCGAGCCGTGGCAATGCTTGCACACACATGTGATTATGCGCAGAGGTCCACCCTACCAGCCAACCTCAGATCTCAACGCAGGAACACATGAATGCACATACATTTGCACACATCCAGAGATAAACTCCCCCTCAGAAACCAAATTTCAAGAAATCGAGCCGTGGCAATGCTTGCACACACGTGATTATGCGCAGAGGTCCACCCTACCAGCCAACCTCAGATCTCAGCGCAGGAACACATGAATGCACATACATTTGCACACATCCAGAGATAAACTCACCCCAAAGAAACCAAATTCCAAGAAATCGAGCTGTGGCAATGCTTGCACACACATGTGATTATGCGCAGAGGTACACCCTACCAGCCAACCTCAGATCTACACGCAGGAACACATGAATGCACATATATTTGCACACATCCAGAGATAAACTCACCCCAAAGAAACCACATTCTGAGAAATCGAGCCGTGGCAATGTTTGCAAACACATGTGATTATGCGCAGAGGTCCACCCTACCAGTCAACCTCAGATCTACACGCAGGCACACATGAATGCACATACATTTGCACACATCCAGAGATAAACTCCCCTTCAGAAACCAAATTCCAAGAAATCGAGCCGTGGCAATGCTTGCACACACATGTGATTATGCGCAGAGGTCCACCCTACCAGCCAACCTCAGATCTCCACGCAAGCACAGATGAATGCACATACATTTGCACACATCCAGAGATAAACTCCCCCTCAGAAACCAAATTTCAAGAAATCGAGCCGTGGCAATGCTTGCACACACATGTGATTATGCGCAGAGGTACACCCTACCAGCCAACCTCAGATCTCCACGCAAGCACACATGAATGCACATACATTTTCACACATCCAGAGATAAACTCCCCAACAGAAACCAAATTCCAAGAAATTGAGCCATGGCAATGCTTGCACACACATGTTATTATGTGCAGAGGTCCACCCTACGATACAACCTCAGATCTCCATGCAAGCACAGATGAATGCACATACATTTGCACACATCCAGAGATAAACTCCCCCTCAGAAACCAAATTTCAAGAAATCGAGCCGTGGCAATGCTTGCACACACATGTGATTATGCGCAGAGGTACACCCTACCAGCCGACCTCAGATCTCCGCGCAAGCACAGATGAATGCACATACATTTGCACACATCCAGAGATAAACTCCCCCTCAGAAACCAAATTTCAAGAAATCCAGCCGTGGCAATGCTTGCACACACATGTGATTATGCGCAGAGGTCCACCCTACCAGCCAACCTCAGATCTCAACGCAGGAACACATGAATGCACATACATTTGCACACATCCAGAGATAAACTCCCCCCAAAGGACCCAAATTCCAAGAAATCGAGCCGTGGCAATGTTTGCACACACATGTGATTATGCGCAGAGGTCCACCCTACCAGCCGACCTCAGATCTCAGCGCAGGAACACATGAATGCACATACATTTGCACACATCCAGAGATAAACTCCCCAAGAGAAACCAAATTCCAAGAAATCGAGCCGTGGCAATGTTTGCACACACATGTGATTATGCGCAGAGGTACACCCTACCAGCCAACCTCAGATCTCAACGCAGGAACACATGAATGCACATACATTTGCACACATCCAGAGATAAACTCCCCCTCAGAAACCAAATTCCAAGAAATCGAGCCGTGGCAATGCTTGCACACACATGTGATTATGCGCAGAGGTCCACCCGACGAGCCAACCTCAGATCTCCACGCAAGCACACATGAATGCACATACATTTGCACACATCCAGAGATAAACTCCCCCTCAGAAACCAAATTTCAAGAAATCCAGCCGTGGCAATGCTTGCACACACATGTGATTATGCGCAGAGGTCCACCCTACCGGCCGACCTCAGATCTCAGCGCAGGAACACATGAATGCACATACATTTGCACACATCCAGAGATAAACTCACCCTCAGAAACCAAATTCCAAGAAATCGAGCCGTGGCAATGCTTGCACACACATGTTATTATGCGCAGAGGTACACCCTACCAGCCAACCTCAGATCTCCACGCAGGCACACATGAATGCACATATATTTGCACACATCCAGAGATAAACTCCTCCTCAGAAACCAAATTCCAAGAAATCGAGCCGTGGCAATGCTTGCACACACATGTGATTATGCGCAGAGGTCCACCCTACCAGCCAACCTCAGATCTCCACGCAAGCACACATGAATGCACATACATTTTCACACATCCAGAGATAAACTCCCCAACAGAAACCAAATTCCAAGAAATCGAGCCGTGGCAATGCTTGCACACACATGTTATTATGTGCAGAGGTCCACCCTACGATACAACCTCAGATCTCCATGCAAGCACAGATGAATGCACATACATTTGCACACATCCAGAGATAAACTCCCCCTCAGAAACCAAATTTCAAGAAATCCAGCTGTGGCAATGCTTGCACACACATGTGATTATGCGCAGAGGTCCACCCTACCAGCCGACCTCAGATCTCCGCGCAAGCACAGATGAATGCACATACATTTGCACACATCCAGAGATAAACTCCCCCTCAGAAACCAAATTCCAAGAAATCGAGCCGTGGCAATGCTTGCACACACATGTGATTATGCGCAGAGGTCCACCCTACCAGCCAACCTCAGATCTCAACGCAGGAACACATGAATGCACATACATTTGCACACATCCAGAGATAAACTCACCAAGAGAAACCAAATTCCAAGAAATCGAGCCGTGGCAATGCTTGCACACACATGTGATTATGCGCAGAGGTCCACCCTACCAGCCAACCTCAGATCTCAACGCAGGAACACATGAATGCACATACATTTGCACACATCCAGAGATAAACTCCCCCTCAGAAACCAAATTTCAAGAAATCGAGCCGTGGCAATGTTTGCACAAACATGTGATTATGCGCAGAGGTCCACCCTACCAGCCGACCTCAGGTCTCAACGCAGGAACACATGAATGCACATACATTTGCACACATCCAGAGATAAACTCCCCCTCAGAAACCAAATTCCAAGAAATCGAGCCGTGGCAATGCTTGCACACACATGTGATTATGCGCAGAGGTCCACCGTACCAGCCAACCTCAGATCTCAACGCAGGAACACATGAATGCACATACATTTGCACACATCCAGAGATAAACTCCCCCTCAGAAACCAAATTCCAAGAAATCGAGCCGTGGCAATGCTTGCACACACATGTTATTATGCGCAGAGGTCCACCCTACCAGCCAACCTCAGATCTCAGCGCAGGAACACATGAATGCACATACATTTGCACACATCCAGAGATAAACTCCCCCTCAGAAACCAAATTCCAAGAAATCGAGCTGTGACAATGCTTGCACACACATGTTATTATGCGCAGAGGTCCAACCTACCAGCCAACCTCAGATCTCCACGCAGGCACAGATGAATGCACATACATTTGCACACATCCAGAGATAAACTCCCCAACAGAAACCAAATTCCAAGAAATCGAGCCGTGGCAATGCTTGCACACACATGTGATTATGCGCAGAGGTCCACCGTACCAGCCAACCTCAGATCTCAACGCAGGAACACATGAATGCACATACATTTGCACACATCCAGAGATAAACTCCCCAAGAGAAACCAAATTCCAAAAAATCGAGCCGTGGCAATGCTTGCACACACATGTGATTATGCACAGAGGTCCACCCTACCAGCCAACCTCAGATCTCAACGCAGGAACACATGAATGCACATACATTTGCACACATCCAGAGATAAACTCCCCCTCAGAAACCAAATTCCAAGAAATCGAGCTGTGACAATGCTTGCACACACATGTTATTATGCGCAGAGGTCCACCCTACCAGCCAACCTCAGATCTCCACGCAGGCACACATGAATGCACATACATTTGCACACATCCAGAGATAAACTCCCCCTCAGAAACCAAATTTCAAGAAATCCAGCTGTGGCAATGCTTGCACACACATGTGATTATGCGCAGAGGTCCACCCTACCAGCCGACCTCAGATCTCCGCGCAAGCAAAGATGAATGCACATACATTTGCACACATCCAGAGATAAACTCCCCCTCAGAAACCAAATTTCAAGAAATCCAGCCGTGGCAATGCTTGCACACACATGTTATTATGCGCAGAGGTCCACCCTACCAGCCAACCTCAGATCTCAGCGCAGGAACACATGAATGCACATACATTTGCACACATCCAGAGATAAACTCCCCCTCAGAAACCAAATTCCAAGAAATCGAGCTGTGGCAATGCTTGCACACACATGTGATTATGCGCAGAGGTCCACCGTACCAGCCAACCTCAGATCTCCACGCAGGCACAGATGAATGCACATACATTTGCACACATCCAGAGATAAACTCCCCAACAGAAACCAAATTCCAAGAAATCGAGCCGTGGCAATGCTTGCACACACATGTGATTATGCGCAGAGGTCCACCGTACCAGCCAACCTCAGATCTCAACGCAGGAACACATGAATGCACATACATTTGCACACATCCAGAGATAAACTCCACAAGAGAAACCAAATTCCAAGAAATCGAGCCGTGGCAATGTTTGCACACACATGTGATTATGCGCAGAGGTACACCCTGCCAGCCAACCTCAGATCTACACGCAGGCACACATGAATGCACATACATTTGCACACATCGAGAGATAAACTCACCCTCAGAAACCAAATTCCAAGAAATCGAGCCGTGGCAATGCTTGCACACACATGTTATTATGCGCAGAGGTCCACCCTACCAGCCAACCTCAGATCTCCACGCAAGCACACATGAATGCACATACATTTTCACACATCCAGAGATAAACTCCCCAACAGAAACCAAATTCCAAGAAATCCAGCCGTGGCAATGCTTGCACACACATGTTATTATGTGCAGAGGTCCACCCTACCAGCCAACCTCAGATCTCCATGCAAGCACAGATGAATGCACATACATTTTCACACATCCAGAGATAAACTCCCCCTCAGAAACCAAATTTCAAGAAATCCAGCTGTGGCAATGCTTGCACACACATGTGATTATGCGCAGAGGTCCACCCTACCAGCCAACCTCAGATCTCAACGCAGGAACACATGAATGCACATATATTTGCACACATCCAGAGATAAACTCACCCCAAAGAAACCAAATTGCAAGAAATCCAGCCGTGGCAATGCTTGCACACACATGTGATTATGCGCAGAGGTCCACCCTACCAGCCAACCTCAGATCTCAACGCAGGAACACATGAATGCACATACATTTGCACACATCCAGAGATAAACTCCCCCTCAGAAACCAAATTCCAAGAAATCGAGCCGTGGCAATGCTTGCACACACATGTGATTATGCGCAGAGGTCCACCCGACGAGCCAACCTCAGATCTCCACGCAAGCACACATGAATGCACATACATTTGCACACATCCAGAGATAAACTCCCCCTCAGAAACCAAATTTCAAGAAATCCAGCCGTGGCAATGCTTGCACACACATGTGATTATGCGCAGAGGTCCACCCTACCGGCCGACCTCAGATCTCAGCGCAGGAACACATGAATGCACATACATTTGCACACATCCAGAGATAAACTCCCCCTCAGAAACCAAATTCCAAGAAATCGAGCCGTGGCAATGCTTGCACACACATGTTATTATGCGCAGAGGTACACCCTACCAGCCAACCTCAGATCTCAACGCAGGCACAGATGAATGCACATACATTTGCACACATCCAGAGATAAACTCCCCTTCAGAAACCAAATTCCAAGAAATCGAGCCGTGGCAATGCTTGCACACACATGTGATTATGCGCAGAGGTCCACCGTACCAGCCAACCTCAGATCTCAACGCAGGAACACATGAATGCACATACATTTGCACACATCCAGAGATAAACTCCCCAACAGAAACCAAATTCCAAGAAATCGAGCCGTGGCAATGCTTGCACACACATGTGATTATGCGCAGAGGTCTACCGTACCAGCCAACCTCAGATCTCAACGCAGGAACACATGAATGCACATACATTTGCACACATCCAGAGATAAACTCCACAAGAGAAACCAAATTCCAAGAAATCGAGCTGTGACAATGCTTGCACACACATGTTATTATGCGCAGAGGTCCACCCTACCAGCCAACCTCAGATCTCCACGCAGGCACACATGAATGCACATACATTTGCACACATCCAGAGATAAACTCCCCCTCAGAAACCAAATTTCAAGAAATCCAGCTGTGGCAATGCTTGCACACACATGTGATTATGCGCAGAGGTCCACCCTACCAGCCGACCTCAGATCTCCGCGCAAGCAAAGATGAATGCACATACATTTGCACACATCCAGAGATAAACTCCCCCTCAGAAACCAAATTTCAAGAAATCCAGCCGTGGCAATGCTTGCACACACATGTGATTATGCGCAGAGGTCCACCCTACCAGCCAACCTCAGATCTCAGCGCAGGAACACATGAATGCACATACATTTGCACACATCCAGAGATAAACTCCACAAGAGAAACCAAATTCCAAGAAATCGAGCCGTGGCAATGTTTGCACACACATGTGATTATGCGCAGAGGTACACCCTGCCAGCCAACCTCAGATCTACACGCAGGCACACATGAATGCACATACATTTGCACACATCGAGAGATAAACTCACCCCAAAGAATCCAAATTCCAAAAAATCGAGCCGTGGCAATGCTTGCACACACATGTGATTATGCGCAGAGGTCCACCGTACCAGCCAACCTCAGATCTCAACGCAGGAACACATGAATGCACATACATTTGCACACATCCAGAGATAAACTCCCCAAGAGAAACCAAATTCCAAAAAATCGAGCCGTGGCAATGCTTGCACACACATGTGATTATGCGCAGAGGTCCACCCTACCAGCCAACCTCAGATCTCAACGCAGGAACACATGAATGCACATACATTTGCACACATCCAGAGATAAACTCACCCTCAGAAACCAAATTCCAAGAAATCGAGCCGTGGCAATGCTTGCACACACATGTTATTATGCGCAGAGGTACACCCTACCAGCCAACCTCAGATCTCCACGCAGGCACACATGAATGCACATATATTTGCACACATCCAGAGATAAACTCCCCTTCAGAAACCAAATTCCAAGAAATCGAGCCGTGGCAATGCTTGCACACACATGTGATTATGCGCAGAGGTCCACCCTACCAGCCAACCTCAGATCTCCACGCAAGCACACATGAATGCACATACATTTTCACACATCCAGAGATAAACTCCCCAACAGAAACCAAATTCCAAGAAATCCAGCCGTGGCAATGCTTGCACACACATGTTATTATGTGCAGAGGTCCACCCTACCAGCCAACCTCAGATCTCCATGCAAGCACAGATGAATGCACATACATTTGCACACATCCAGAGATAAACTCCCCCTCAGAAACCAAATTTCAAGAAATCCAGCTGTGGCAATGCTTGCACACACATGTGATTATGCGCAGAGGTCCACCCTACCAGCCGACCTCAGATCTCCGCGCAAGCACAGATGAATGCACATACATTTGCACACATCCAGAGATAAACTCCCCCTCAGAAACCAAATTTCAAGAAATCCAGCCGTGGCAATGCTTGCACACACATGTGATTATGCGCAGAGGTCCACCCTACCAGCCAACCTCAGATCTCAACGCAGGAACACATGAATGCACATACATTTGCACACATCCAGAGATAAACTCCCCCCAAAGGACCCAAATTCCAAGAAATCGAGCCGTGGCAATGTTTGCACACACATGTGATTATGCGCAGAGGTCCACCCTACCAGCCGACCTCAGGTCTCAACGCAGGAACACATGAATGCACATATATTTGCACACATCCAGAGATAAACTCACCCCAAAGAAACCAAATTGCAAGAAATCCAGCCGTGGCAATGCTTGCACACACATGTGATTATGCGCAGAGGTACACCCTACCAGCCAACCTCAGATCTCAACGCAGGAACACATGAATGCACATACATTTGCACACATCCAGAGATAAACTCCCCCTCAGAAACCAAATTCCAAGAAATCGAGCCGTGGCAATGCTTGCACACACATGTGATTATGCGCAGAGGTCCACCCTACCGGCCGACCTCAGATCTCAGCGCAGGAACACATGAATGCACATACATTTGCACACATCCAGAGATAAACTCCCCCTCAGAAACCAAATTCCAAGAAATCGAGCCGTGGCAATGCTTGCACACACATGTTATTATGCGCAGAGGTACACCCTACCAGCCAACCTCAGATCTCAACGCAGGCACACATGAATGCACATATATTTGCACACATTCAGAGATAAACTCCCCTTCAGAAACCAAATTCCAAGAAATCGAGCCGTGGCAATGCTTGCACACACATGTGATTATGCGCAGAGGTCCACCCTACCAGCCAACCTCAGATCTCCACGCAAGCACAGATGAATGCACATACATTTGCACACATCCAGAGATAAACTCCCCTTCAGAAACCAAATTCCAAGAAATCGAGCCGTGGCAATGCTTGCACACACATGTGATTATGCGCAGAGGTCCACCGTACCAGCCAACCTCAGATCTCAACGCAGGAACACATGAATGCACATACATTTGCACACATCCAGAGATAAACTCCCCAAGAGAAACCAAATTCCAAAAAATCGAGCCGTGGCAATGCTTGCACACACATGTGATTATGCACAGAGGTCCACCCTACCAGCCAACCTCAGATCTCAACGCAGGAACACATGAATGCACATACATTTGCACACATCCAGAGATAAACTCCCCCTCAGAAACCAAATTCCAAGAAATCGAGCTGTGACAATGCTTGCACACACATGTTATTATGCGCAGAGGTCCACCCTACCAGCCAACCTCAGATCTCCACGCAGGCACACATGAATGCACATACATTTGCACACATCCAGAAATAAACTCCCCCTCAGAAACCAAATTTCAAGAAATCCAGCTGTGGCAATGCTTGCACACACATGTGATTATGCGCAGAGGTCCACCCTACCAGCCGACCTCAGATCTCCGCGCAAGCAAAGATGAATGCACATACATTTGCACACATCCAGAGATAAACTCCCCCTCAGAAACCAAATTTCAAGAAATCCAGCCGTGGCAATGCTTGCACACACATGTGATTATGCGCAGAGGTCCACCCTACCAGCCAACCTCAGATCTCAGCGCAGGAACACATGAATGCACATACATTTGCACACATCCAGAGATAAACTCCCCAACAGAAACCAAATTCCAAGAAATCGAGCCGTGGCAATGCTTGCACACACATGTGATTATGCGCAGAGGTCCACCGTACCAGCCAACCTCAGATCTCAACGCAGGAACACATGAATGCACATACATTTGCACACATCCAGAGATAAACTCCCCAAGAGAAACCAAATTCCAAAAAATCGAGCCGTGGCAATGCTTGCACACACATGTGATTATGCGCAGAGGTCCACCCTACCAGCCAACCTCAGATCTCAACGCAGGAACACATGAATGCACATACATTTGCACACATCCAGAGATAAACTCACCCTCAGAAACCAAATTCCAAGAAATCGAGCCGTGGCAATGCTTGCACACACATGTTATTATGCGCAGAGGTCCACCCTACCAGCCAACCTCAGATCTCCACGCAGGCACACATGAATGCACATATATTTGCACACATCCAGAGATAAACTCCCCTTCAGAAACCAAATTCCAAGAAATCGAGCCGTGGCAATGCTTGCACACACATGTGATTATGCGCAGAGGTCCACCCTACCAGCCAACCTCAGATCTCCACGCAAGCACACATGAATGCACATACATTTTCACACATCCAGAGATAAACTCCCCAACAGAAACCAAATTCCAAGAAATCCAGCCGTGGCAATGCTTGCACACACATGTTATTATGTGCAGAGGTCCACCCTACCAGCCAACCTCAGATCTCCATGCAAGCACAGATGAATGCACATACATTTGCACACATCCAGAGATAAACTCCCCCTCAGAAACCAAATTTCAAGAAATCCAGCTGTGGCAATGCTTGCACACACATGTGATTATGCGCAGAGGTCCACCCTACCAGCCAACCTCAGATCTCAACGCAGGAACACATGAATGCACATACATTTGCACACATCCAGAGATAAACTCCCCCCAAAGGACCCAAATTCCAAGAAATCGAGCCGTGGCAATGTTTGCACACACATGTGATTATGCGCAGAGGTCCACCCTACCAGCCGACCTCAGGTCTCAACGCAGGAACACATGAATGCACATATATTTGCACACATTCAGAGATAAACTCACCCCAAAGAAACCAAATTGCAAGAAATCCAGCCGTGGCAATGCTTGCACACACATGTGATTATGCGCAGAGGTACACCCTACCAGCCAACCTCAGATCTCAACGCAGGAACACATGAATGCACATACATTTGC
This sequence comes from Rhamphochromis sp. 'chilingali', assembly GCF_963969265.1. Taxonomy (NCBI): domain Eukaryota; kingdom Metazoa; phylum Chordata; class Actinopteri; order Cichliformes; family Cichlidae; genus Rhamphochromis; species Rhamphochromis sp. 'chilingali'. The sequence continues at coordinate 2,472,430 of NC_137938.1, forward strand.
ACACATCCAGAGATAAACTCCCCCTCAGAAACCAAATTCCAAGAAATCGAGCCGTGGCAATGCTTGCACACACATGTGATTATGCGCAGAGGTCCACCCGACGAGCCAACCTCAGATCTCCACGCAAGCACACATGAATGCACATACATTTGCACACATCCAGAGATAAACTCCCCCTCAGAAACCAAATTTCAAGAAATCCAGCCGTGGCAATGCTTGCACACACATGTGATTATGCGCAGAGGTCCACCCTACCGGCCGACCTCAGATCTCAGCGCAGGAACACATGAATGCACATACATTTGCACACATCCAGAGATAAACTCCCCCTCAGAAACCAAATTCCAAGAAATCGAGCCGTGGCAATGCTTGCACACACATGTGATTATGCGCAGAGGTCCACCCTACCAGCCAACCTCAGATCTCCACGCAAGCACAGATGAATGCACATACATTTGCACACATCCAGAGATAAACTCCCCTTCAGAAACCAAATTCCAAGAAATCGAGCCGTGGCAATGCTTGCACACACATGTGATTATGCGCAGAGGTCCACCGTACCAGCCAACCTCAGATCTCAACGCAGGAACACATGAATGCACATACATTTGCACACATCCAGAGATAAACTCCCCAAGAGAAACCAAATTCCAAGAAATCGAGCCGTGGCAATGTTTCCACACACATGTGATTATGCGCAGAGGTCCACCCTACCAACCAACCTCAGATCTCCATGCAAGCACACATGAATGCACATACATTTGCACACATCCAGAGATAAACTCCCCAAGAGAAACCAAATTCCAAGAAATCGAGCCGTGGCAATGTTTCCACACACATGTGATTATGCGCAGAGGTCCACCCTACCAGCCGACCTCAGGTCTCAACGCAGGAACACATGAATGCACATACATTTGCACACATCCAGAGATAAACTCCCCAAGAGAAACCAAATTCCAAGAAATCGAGCCGTGGCAATGTTTGCACACACATGTGATTATGCGCAGAGGTCCACCCTACCAGCCGACCTCAGGTCTCAACGCAGGAACACATGAATGCACATATATTTGCACACATCCAGAGATAAACTCACCCCAAAGAAACCAAATTCCAAGAAATCGAGCCGTGGCAATGTTTGCACACACATGTGATTATGCGCAGAGGTACACCCTGCCAGCCAACCTCAGATCTACACGCAGGCACACATGAATGCACATACATTTGCACACATCCAGAGATAAACTCACCCCAAAGAAACCAAATTCCAAGAAATCGAGCCGTGGCAATGCTTGCACACACATGTGATTATGCGCAGAGGTCCACCGTACCAGCCAACCTCAGATCTCAACGCAGGAACACATGAATGCACATACATTTGCACACATCCAGAGATAAACTCACCCCTCAGAAACCAAATTCCAAGAAATCGAGCCGTGGCAATGCTTGCACACACATGTTATTATGCGCAGAGGTACACCCTACCAGCCAACCTCAGATCTCAACGCAGGCACACATGAATGCACATACATTTGCACACATCCAGAGATAAACTCCCCTTCAGAAACCACATTCCAAGAAATCGAGCCGTGGCAATGTTTGCACACACATGTGATTATGCGCAGAGGTCCACCCTACCAGCCGACCTCAGGTCTCAACGCAGGAACACATGAATGCACATACATTTGCAGACATCCAGAGATAAACTCCCCCTCAGAAACCAAATTCCAAGAAATCGAGCCGTGGCAATGCTTGCACACACATGTGATTATGCGCAGAGGTCCACCCTACCAGCCAACCTCAGATCTCCACGCAAGCACAGATGAATGCACATACATTTGCACACATCCAGAGATAAACTCCCCAACAGAAACCAAATTCCAAGAAATCGAGCCGTGGCAATGTTTGCACACACATGTGATTATGCGCAGAGGTACACCCTGCCAGCCAACCTCAGATCTACACGCAGGCACATATGAATGCACATACATTTGCACACATCCAGAGATAAACTCACCCCAAAGAATCCAAATTCCAAAAAATCGAGCCGTGGCAATGCTTGCACACACATGTGATTATGCGCAGAGGTCCACCGTACCAGCCAACCTCAGATCTCAACGCAGGAACACATGAATGCACATACATTTGCACACATCCAGAGATAAACTCCCCCTCAGAAACCAAATTCCAAGAAATCGAGCCGTGGCAATGCTTGCACACACATGTTATTATGCGCAGAGGTCCACCCTACCAGCCAACCTCAGATCTCCACGCAAGCACACATGAATGCACATACATTTGCACACATCCAGAGATAAACTCCCCCTCAGAAACCAAATTCCAAGAAATCGAGCCGTGGCAATGCTTGCACACACATGTGATTATGCGCAGAGGTCCACCCTACCAGCCAACCTCAGATCTCAACGCAGGAACACATGAATGCACATACATTTGCACACATCCAGAGATAAACTCCCCCCAAAGGACCCAAATTCCAAGAAATCGAGCCGTGGCAATGTTTGCACACACATGTGATTATGCGCAGAGGTCCACCCTACCAGCCAACCTCAGATCTACACGCAAGCACACATGAATGCACATATATTTGCACACATCCAGAGATAAACTCACCCCAAAGAAACCAAATTGCAAGAAATCCAGCCGTGGCAATGCTTGCACACACATGTGATTATGCGCAGAGGTACACCCTACCAGCCAACCTCAGATCTCAACGCAGGAACACATGAATGCACATACATTTGCACACATCCAGAGATAAACTCCCCCTCAGAAACCAAATTTCAAGAAATCCAGCCGTGGCAATGTTTGCACACACATGTGATTATGCGCAGAGGTCCACCCTACCGGCCGACCTCAGATCTCAGCGCAGGAACACATGAATGCACATACATTTGCACACATCCAGAGATAAACTCCCCCTCAGAAACCAAATTCCAAGAAATCGAGCCGTGGCAATGCTTGCACACACATGTGATTATGCGCAGAGGTCCACCCTACCAGCCAACCTCAGATCTCCACGCAACCACAGATGAATGCACATACATTTGCACACATCCAGAGATAAACTCCCCTTCAGAAACCAAATTCCAAGAAATCGAGCCGTGGCAATGCTTGCACATACATGTGATTATGCGCAGAGGTCCACCCTACCAGCCAACCTCAGATCTCCACGCAAGCACACATGAATGCACATACATTTGCACACATCCAGAGATAAACTCCCCCTCAGAAACCAAATTCCAAGAAATCGAGCCGTGGCAATGCTTGCACACACATGTTATTATGCGCAGAGGTACACCCTACGAGCCAACCTCAGATCTCCACGCAGGCACACATGAATGCACATATATTTGCACACATCCAGAGATAAACTCCCCTTCAGAAACCAAATTCCAAGAAATCCAGCCGTGGCAATGCTTGCACACACATGTGATTATGCGCAGAGGTCCACCCTACCAGCCAACCTCAGATCTCCACGCAAGCACAGATGAATGCACATACATTTGCACACATCCAGAGATAAACTCCCCAACAGAAACCAAATTCCAAGAAATCGAGCTGTGGCAATGCTTGCACACATATGTGATTATGCGCAGAGGTCCACCCTACCAGCCAACCTCAGATCTCCATGCAGGAACACATGAATGCACATACATTTGCACACATTCAGAGATAAACTCCCCCTCAGAAACCAAATTCCAAGATATCCAGAAATGGAAATGTTTGCACACACATGTGATTATGCGCAGAGGTCCACCCTACCAGCCAACCTCAGATCTCAACGCAGGAACACATGAATGCACATACATTTGCACACATCCAGAGATAAACTCACCAAGAGAAACCAAATTCCAAGAAATCGAGCCGTGGCAATGTTTGCACACACATGTGATTATGCGCAGAGGTCCACCCTATGAGCCAACCTCAGATCTCCACGCAAGGACACATGAATGCACATACATTTGCACACATCCAGAGATAAACTCCCCTTCAGAAACCAAATTCCAAGAAATCCAGCCGTGGCAATGCTTGCACACACATGTGATTATGCGCAGAGGTCCACCCTACCAGCCAACCTCAGATCTCAACGCAGGAACACATGAATGCACATACATTTGCACACATCCAGAGATAAACTCCCCCAGAGAAACCAAATTCTAAGATATCCAGCCGTGGCAATGCTTGCACACACATGTGATTATGCGCAGAGGTCCACCCTACCAGCCAACCTCAGATCTCAACGCAGGAACACATGAATGCACATACATTTGCAGACATCCAGAGATAAACTCCCCCTCAGAAACCAAATTCCAAGAAATCGAGCCGTGGCAATGCTTGCACACACCTGTTATTATTAGCAGAGGTCCACCCTACCAGCCAACCTCAGATCTCCACGCAGGAACACATGAATGCACATACATTTGCACACATCCAGAGATAACCTCCCCCTCAGAAACCAAATTCCAAGAAATCCAGCCGTGGCAATCCTTGCACACACATGTGATTATGCGCAGAGGTCCACCCTACCAGCCAACCTCAGATCTCCACGCAAGCACAGATGAATGCACATACATTTGCACACATCCAGAGATAAACTCCCCCTCAGAAACCAAATTTCAAGAAATCCAGCCATGGCAATGCTTGCACACACATGTGATTATGCGCAGAGGTCCACCCTACCAGCCAACCTCAGATCTCCGCGCAAGCACAGATGAATGCACATACATTTGCACACATCCAGAGATAAACTCCCCTTCAGAAACCAAATTCCAAGAAATCGAGCCGTGGCAATGCTTGCACACACATGTGATTATGCGCAGAGGTCCACCCTACCAGCCAACCTCAGGTCTCAACGCAGGAACACATGAATGCACATACATTTGCAGACATCCAGAGATAAACTCCCCCTCAGAAACCAAATTCCAAGAAATCGAGCCGTGGCAATGCTTGCACACACCTGTTATTATTAGCAGAGGTCCACCCTACCAGCCAACCTCAGATCTCCACGCAGGAACACATGAATGCACATACATTTGCACACATCCAGAGATAAACTCCCCCTCAGAAACCAAATTCCAAGATATCCAGAAATGGAAATGTTTGCACACACATGTGATTATGCGCAGAGGTCCACCCTACCAGCCAACCTCAGATCTCAACGCAGGAACACATGAATGCACATACATTTGCACACATCCAGAGATAAACTCACCCCAAAGAAACCAAATTCCAAGAAATCGAGCTGTGGCAATGTTTGCACACACATGTGATTATGCGCAGAGGTCCACCCTACCAGCCAACCTTTGATCTACACGCAGGCACACATGAATGCACATACATTTGCACACATCCAGAGATAAACTCACCCCAAAGAATCCAAATTCCAACAAAATCGAGCCGTGGCAATGCTTGCACACACATGTGATTATGCGCAGAGGTACACCCTACCAGCCAACCTCAGATCTCAACGCAGGAACACATGAATGCACATACATTTGCACACATCCAGAGATAAACTCACCCCAAAGAATCCAAATTCCAAGATATCCAGCCGTGGCAATGCTTGCACATACATGTGATTATGCGCAGAGGTCCACCCTACCAGCCAACCTCAGATCTCAGCGCAGGAACACATGAATGCACATACATTTGCACACATCCAGAAATAAACTCCCCAAGAGAAACCAAATTCCAAGATATCCAGCCGTGGCAATGCTTGCATACACATGTGATTATGCGCAGAGGTCCACCCTACCAGCCAACCTCAGATCTCAACGCAGGAACACATGAATGCACATACATTTGCACACATCCAGAGATAAACTCCCCAACAGAAACCAAATTCCAAGAAATCGATCCGTGGCAATGCTTGCACACACATGTGATTATGCGCAGAGGTACACCCTACGAGCCAACCTCAGATCTCCATGCAAGCACACATGAATGCACATACATTTGCACACATCCAGAGATAAACTCCCCCTCAGAACACAAATTCCAAGATATCCAGCCGTGGCAATGCTTGCACACACATGTGATTATGCGCAGAGGTCCACCCTACCAGTCAACCTCAGATCTCAACGCAGGAACACATGAATGCACATACATTTGCACAAATCCAGAGATAAACTCCCACTCAGAAACCAAATTCCAAGAAATCCAGCCGTGGCAATGCTTGCACATACATGTGATTATGCGCAGAGGTCCACCCTACCAGCCAACCTCAGATCTCAACGCAGGAACACATGAATGCACATACATTTGCACACATCCAGAGATAACCTCCCCCTCAGAAACCAAATTCCAAGAAATCGAGCCGTGGCAATGCTTGCACACACATGTTATTATTCGCAGAGGTCCACCCTACCAGCCAACCTCAGATCTCCACGCAAGCACACATGAATGCACATACATTTGCACACATCCAGAGATAAACTCCCCTTCAGAAACCAAATTCCAAGAAAACCAGCCGTGGCAATCCTTGCACACACATGTGATTATGCGCAGAGGTCCACCCTACCAGCCAACCTCAGATCTCAACGCAGGAACACATGAATGCACATACATTTGCACACATCCAGAAATAAACTCCCCCAGAGAAACCAAATTCCAAGATATCCAGAAATGGAAATGTTTGCACACACATGTGATTATGCGCAGAGGTCCACCCTACCAGCCAACCTCAGATCTCAATGCAGGAACACATGAATGCACATACATTTGCACACATCCAGAGATAAACTCCCCCTCAGAAACCAAATTCCAAGAAATCGATCCGTGGCAATGCTTGCACACACATGTGATTATGCGCAGAGGTCCACCCTACGAGCCAACCTCAGATCTCCACGCAAGAATACATGAATGCACATACATTTGCACACATCCAGAGATAAACTCACCCCAAAGAAACCAAATTCCAAGAAATCCAGCCGTGGCAATGTTTGCACACACATGTGATTATGCGCACAGGTCCACCCTACGAGCCAACCTCAGATCTCCACGCAAGAATACATGAATGCACATACATTTGCACACATCCAGAAATAAACTCCCCCAGAGAAACCAAATTCCAAGATATCCAGAAATGGAAATGTTTGCACACACATGTGATTATGCGCAGAGGTACACCCTACCAGCCAACCTCAGATCTCAGCGCAGGAACACATGAATGCACATACATTTGCACACATCCAGAAATAAACTCCCCAAGAGAAACCAAATTCCAAGATATCCAGCCGTGGCAATGCTTGCACACACATGTGATTATGCGCAGAGGTCCACCCGACGAGCCAACCTCAGATCTCAACGCAGGCACACATGAATGCACATACATTTGCACACATCCAGAGATGAACTCACCCCAAAGAATCCAAATTCCAACAAAATCGAGCCGTGGCAATGCTTGCACACACATGTGATTATGCGCAGAGGTACACCCTACCAGCCAACCTCAGATCTCAACGCAGGAACACATGAATGCACATACATTTGCACAAATCCAGAGATAAACTCCCACTCAGAAACCAAATTCCAAGAAATCGAGCCGTGGCAATGCTTGCACACACATGTGATTATGCGCAGAGGTCCACCCTACCAGCCAACCTCAGATCTCCACGCAAGCACAGATGAATGCACATACATTTGCACACATCCAGAGATAAACTCCCCAACAGAAACCAAATTCCAAGAAATCGAGCCGTGGCAATGCTTGCACACACATGTGATTATGCGCAGAGGTCCACCCTACCAGCCAACCTCAGATCTCAACGCAGGAACACATGAATGCACATACATTTGCACACATCCAGAAATAAACTCCCCAACAGAAACCAAATTCCAAGAAATCGAGCCGTGGCAATGCTTGCACACACATGTGATTATGCGCAGAGGTCCACCATACCAGCCAACCTCAGATCTCAACGCAGGAACACATGAATGCACATACATTTGCACACATCCAGAGATAAACTCACCCCAAAGGAACCAAATTCCAAGAAATCGAGCCGTGGCAATGTTTGCACACACATGTGATTATGCGCAGAGGTACACCCTACCAGCCAACCTTTGATCTACACGCAGGCACACATGAATGCACATACATTTGCACACATCCAGAGATAAACTCACCCCAAAGAATCCAAATTCCAAGAAATCGAGCCGTGGCAATGCTTGCACATACATGTGATTATGCGTAGAGGTCCACCGTACCAGCCAACCTCAGATCTCCACGCAAGCACACATGAATGCACATACATTTGCACACATCCAGAGATAAACTCCCCAACAGAAACCAAATTCCAAGATATCCAGAAATGGAAATGTTTGCACACACGTGATTATGCGCAGAGGTCCACCCTACCAGCCAACCTCAGATCTCAACGCAGGAACACATGAATGCACATACATTTGCACACATCCAGAGATAAACTCCCCCAGAGAAACCAAATTCTAAGATATCCAGCCGTGGCAATGCTTGCACACACATGTGATTATGCGCAGAGGTCCACCCTACCAGCCAACCTCAGATCTCAACGCAGGAACACATGAATGCACATACATTTGCAGACATCCAGAGATAAACTCCCCCTCAGAAACCAAATTCCAAGAAATCGAGCCGTGGCAATGCTTGCACACACCTGTTATTATTAGCAGAGGTCCACCCTACCAGCCAACCTCAGATCTCCACGCAAGGACACATGAATGCACATACATTTGCACACATCCAGAGATAAACTCCCCTTCAGAAACCAAATTCCAAGAAATCCAGCCGTGGCAATGCTTGCACACACATGTGATTATGCGCAGAGGTCCACCCTACCAGCCAACCTCAGATCTCAACGCAGGAACACATGAATGCACATACATTTGCACACATCCAGAAATAAACTCCCCCAGAGAAACCAAATTCCAAGATATCCAGAAATGGAAATGTTTGCACACACATGTGATTATGCGAAGAGGTCCACCCTACCAGCCAACCTCAGATCTCAACGCAGGAACACATGAATGCACATACATTTGCAGACATCCAGAGATAAACTCCCCCTCAGAAACCAAATTCCAAGAAATCGAGCCGTGGCAATGCTTGCACACACCTGTTATTATTAGCAGAGGTCCACCCTACCAGCCAACCTCAGATCTCCACGCAAGGACACATGAATGCACATACATTTGCACACATCCAGAGATAAACTCCCCTTCAGAAACCAAATTCCAAGAAATCCAGCCGTGGCAATGCTTGCACACACATGTGATTATGCGCAGAGGTCCACCCTACCAGCCAACCTCAGATCTCAACGCAGGAACACATGAATGCACATACATTTGCACACATCCAGAAATAAACTCCCCCAGAGAAACCAAATTCCAAGATATCCAGAAATGGAAATGTTTGCACACACATGTGATTATGCGAAGAGGTCCACCCTACCAGCCAACCTCAGATCTCAACGCAGGAACACATGAATGCACATACATTTGCACACATCCAGAAATAAACTCCCCAACAGAAACCAAATTCCAAGAAATCGAGCCGTGGCAATGCTTGCACACACATGTGATTATGCGCAGAGGTCCACCCTACCAGCCAACCTCAGATCTCCACGCAAGCACACATGAATGCACATACATTTGCACACATCCAGAGATAAACTCCCCAACAGAAACCAAATTCCAAGATATCCAGAAATGGAAATGTTTGCACACACGTGATTATGCGCAGAGGTCCACCCTACCAGCCAACCTCAGATCTCAACGCAGGAACACATGAATGCACATACATTTGCACACATCCAGAGATAAACTCCCCCAGAGAAACCAAATTCTAAGATATCCAGCCGTGGCAATGCTTGCACACACATGTGATTATGCGCAGAGGTCCACCCTACCAGCCAACCTCAGATCTCAACGCAGGAACACATGAATGCACATACATTTGCAGACATCCAGAGATAAACTCCCCCTCAGAAACCAAATTCCAAGAAATCGAGCCGTGGCAATGCTTGCACACACCTGTTATTATTAGCAGAGGTACACCCTACCAGCCAACCTCAGATCTCAACGCAGGAACACATGAATGCACATACATTTGCACACATCCAGAGATAACCTCCCCCTCAGAAACCAAATTCCAAGAAATCGAGCCGTGGCAATGCTTGCACACACATGTGATTATGCGCAGAGGTCCACCCTACCAGCCAACCTCAGATCTCAACGCAGGAACACATGAATGCACATACATTTGCACACATCCAGAGATAAACTCCCCCTCAGAAACCAAATTCCAAGATATCCAGAAATTGAAATGTTTGCACACACATGTGATTATGCGCAGAGGTCCACCCTACCAGCCAACCTCAGATCTCAACGCAGGAACACATGAATGCACATACATTTGCACACATCCAGAGATAAACTCACCCCAAAGAAACCAAATTCCAAGAAATCGAGCTGTGGCAATGTTTGCACACACATGTGATTATGCGCAGAGGTACACCCTACCAGCCAACCTTTGATCTACACGCAGGCACACATGAATGCACATACATTTGCACACATCCAGAGATAAACTCACCCCAAAGAATCCAAATTCCAACAAAATCGAGCCGTGGCAATGCTTGCACACACATGTGATTATGCGCAGAGGTACACCCTACGAGCCAACCTCAGATCTCCATGCAAGCACACATGAATGCACATACATTTGCACAAATCCAGAGATAAACTCCCCCTCAGAACACAAATTCCAAGATATCCAGCCGTGGCAATGCTTGCACACACATGTGATTATGCGCAGAGGTCCACCCTACCAGTCAACCTCAGATCTCAACGCAGGAACACATGAATGCACATACATTTGCACAAATCCAGAGATAAACTCCCACTCAGAAACCAAATTCCAAGAAATCGAGCCGTGGCAATGCTTGCACATACATGTGATTATGCGCAGAGGTCCACCCTACCAGCCAACCTCAGATCTCAACGCAGGAACACATGAATGCACATACATTTGCACACATCCAGAGATAAACTCACCCCAAAGAATCCAAATTCCAAGAAATCGAGCCGTGGCAATGCTTGCACATACATGTGATTATGCGCAGAGGTCCACCCTACCAGCCCACCTCAGATCTCCACGCAAGAACACATGAATGCACATACATTTGCACACATCCAGAGATAAACTCCCCCTCAGAAACCAAATTCCAAGAAAACCAGCCGTGGCAATCCTTGCACACACATGTGATTATGCGCAGAGGTCCACCCTACCAGCCAACCTCAGATCTCAACGCAGGAACACATGAATGCACATACATTTGCACACATCCAGAAATAAACTCCCCCAGAGAAACCAAATTCCAAGATATCCAGAAATGGAAATGTTTGCACACACATGTGATTATGCGCAGAGGTCCACCCTACCAGCCAACCTCAGATCTCAATGCAGGAACACATGAATGCACATACATTTGCACACATCCAGAGATAAACTCCCCCTCAGAAACCAAATTCCAAGAAATCGATCCGTGGCAATGCTTGCACACACATGTGATTATGCGCAGAGGTCCACCCTACGAGCCAACCTCAGATCTCCACGCAAGAAAACATGAATGCACATACATTTGCACACATCCAGAGATAAACTCCCCCAGAGAAACCAAATTCCAAGAAATCCAGCCGTGGCAATGTTTGCACACACATGTGATTATGCGCACAGGTCCACCCTACGAGCCAACCTCAGATCTCCACGCAAGAATACATGAATGCACATACATTTGCACACATCCAGAAATAAACTCCCCCAGAGAAACCAAATTCCAAGATATCCAGAAATGGAAATGTTTGCACACACATGTGATTATGCGCAGAGGTACACCCTGCCAGCCAACCTCAGATCTCAACGCAGGAATACATGAATGCACATACATTTGCACACATCCAGAGATAAACTCCCCAAGAGAAACCAAATTCCAAGAAATCCAGCCGTGGCAATGCTTGCACACACATGTGATTATGCGCAGAGGTCCACCCTACCAGCCAACCTCAGATCTCAGCGCAGGAACACATGAATGCACATACATTTGCACACATCCAGAAATAAACTCCCCAAGAGAAACCAAATTCCAAGATATCCAGCCGTGGCAATGCTTGCACACACATGTGATTATGCGCAGAGGTCCACCCGACGAGCCAACCTCAGATCTCAACGCAGGCACACATGAATGCACATACATTTGCACACATCCAGAGATGAACTCACCCCAAAGAATCCAAATTCCAACAAAATCGAGCCGTGGCAATGCTTGCACACACATGTGATTATGCGCAGAGGTACACCCTACCAGCCAACCTCAGATCTCAACGCAGGAACACATGAATGCACATACATTTGCACAAATCCAGAGATAAACTCCCACTCAGAAACCAAATTCCAAGAAATCGAGCCGTGGCAATGCTTGCACACACATGTGATTATGCGCAGAGGTCCACCCTACCAGCCAACCTCAGATCTCCACGCAAGCACAGATGAATGCACATACATTTGCACACATCCAGAGATAAACTCCCCAACAGAAACCAAATTCCAAGAAATCGAGCCGTGGCAATGCTTGCACACACATGTGATTATCCGCAGAGGTCCACCCTACCAGCCAACCTCAGATCTCCACGCAAGCACAGATGAATGCACATACATTTGCACACATCCAGAGATAAACTCCCCAACAGAAACCAAATTCCAAGAAATCGAGCCGTGGCAATGCTTGCACACACATGTGATTATGCGCAGAGGTCCACCCTACCAGCCAACCTCAGATCTCAACGCAGGAACACATGAATGCACATACATTTGCACACATCCAGAAATAAACTCCCCAACAGAAACCAAATTCCAAGAAATCGAGCCGTGGCAATGTTTGCACACACATGTGATTATGCGCAGAGGTACACCCTACCAGCCAACCTTTGATCTACACGCAGGCACACATGAATGCACATACATTTGCACACATCCAGAGATAAACTCACCCCAAAGAATCCAAATTCCAAGAAATCGAGCCGTGGCAATGCTTGCACATACATGTGATTATGCGTAGAGGTCCACCGTACCAGCCAACCTCAGATCTCCACGCAAGCACACATGAATGCACATACATTTGCACACATCCAGAGATAAACTCCCCAACAGAAACCAAATTCCAAGATATCCAGAAATGGAAATGTTTGCACACACGTGATTATGCGCAGAGGTCCACCCTACCAGCCAACCTCAGATCTCAACGCAGGAACACATGAATGCACATACATTTGCACACATCCAGAGATAAACTCCCCCAGAGAAACCAAATTCTAAGATATCCAGCCGTGGCAATGCTTGCACACACATGTGATTATGCGCAGAGGTCCACCCTACCAGCCAACCTCAGATCTCAACGCAGGAACACATGAATGCACATACATTTGCAGACATCCAGAGATAAACTCCCCCTCAGAAACCAAATTCCAAGAAATCGAGCCGTGGCAATGCTTGCACACACCTGTTATTATTAGCAGAGGTCCACCCTACCAGCCAACCTCAGATCTCCACGCAGGAACACATGAATGCACATACATTTGCACACATCCAGAGATAACCTCCCCCTCAGAAACCAAATTCCAAGAAATCGAGCCGTGGCAATGCTTGCACACACATGTGATTATGCGCAGAGGTCCACCCTACCAGCCAACCTCAGATCTCAACGCAGGAACACATGAATGCACATACATTTGCACACATCCAGAGATAAACTCCCCCTCAGAAACCAAATTCCAAGAAATCGAGCCGTGGCAATGCTTGCACACACATGTGATTATGCGCAGAGGTCCACCCTACCAGCCAACCTCAGATCTCAATGCAAGCACAGATGAATGCACATACATTTGCACACATCCAGAGATAAACTCCCCCTCAGAAACCAAATTCCAAGATATCCAGAAATGGAAATGTTTGCACACACATGTGATTATGCGCAGAGGTACACCCTACCAGCCAACCTCAGATCTCAACGCAGGAACACATGAATGCACATACATTTGCACACATCCAGAGATAAACTCACCCCAAAGAAACCAAATTCCAAGAAATCGAGCTGTGGCAATGTTTGCACACACATGTGATTATGCGCAGAGGTCCACCCTACCAGCCAACCTTTGATCTACACGCAGGCACACATGAATGCACATACATTTGCACACATCCAGAGATAAACTCACCCCAAAGAATCCAAATTCCAAGAAATCGAGCCGTGGCAATGCTTGCACATACATGTGATTATGCGTAGAGGTCCACCGTACCAGCCAACCTCAGATCTCCACGCAAGCACACATGAATGCACATACATTTGCACACATCCAGAGATAAACTCCCCAACAGAAACCAAATTCCAAGATATCCAGAAATGGAAATGTTTGCACACACGTGATTATGCGCAGAGGTCCACCCTACCAGCCAACCTCAGATCTCAACGCAGGAACACATGAATGCACATACATTTGCACACATCCAGAGATAAACTCCCCCAGAGAAACCAAATTCTAAGATATCCAGCCGTGGCAATGCTTGCACACACATGTGATTATGCGCAGAGGTCCACCCTACCAGCCAACCTCAGATCTCAACGCAGGAACACATGAATGCACATACATTTGCAGACATCCAGAGATAAACTCCCCCTCAGAAACCAAATTCCAAGAAATCGAGCCGTGGCAATGCTTGCACACACCTGTTATTATTAGCAGAGGTCCACCCTACCAGCCAACCTCAGATCTCCACGCAGGAACACATGAATGCACATACATTTGCACACATCCAGAGATAACCTCCCCCTCAGAAACCAAATTCCAAGAAATCGAGCCGTGGCAATGTTTGCACACACATGTGATTATGCGCAGAGGTCCACCCTACCAGCCAACCTTTGATCTACACGCAGGAACACATGAATGCACATACATTTGCACACATCCAGAGATAAACTCACCCCAAAGAAACCAAATTCCAAGAAATCGAGCCGTGGCAATGCTTGCACATACATGTGATTATGCGCAGAGGTCCACCCTACCAGCCAACCTCAGATCTCAGCGCAGGAACACATGAATGCACATACATTTGCACACATCCAGAAATAAACTCCCCAAGAGAAACCAAATTCCAAGATATCCAGCCGTGGCAATGCTTGCACACACATGTGATTATGCGCAGAGGTCCACCCTACCAGCCAACCTCAGATCTCAACGCAGGAACACATGAATGCACATACATTTGCACACATCCAGAGATAAACTCCCCAACAGAAACCAAATTCCAAGAAATCGATCCGTGGCAATGCTTGCACACACATGTGATTATGCGCAGAGGTACACCCTACGAGCCAACCTCAGATCTCCATGCAAAAACACATGAATGCACATACATTTGCACACATCCAGAGATAAACTCCCCCTCAGAACACAAATTCCAAGAAATCGAGCCGTGGCAATGCTTGCACACACATGTTATTATTCGCAGAGGTCCACCCTACGAGCCAACCTCAGATCTCCACGCAAGAATACATGAATGCACATACATTTGCACACATCCAGAGATAAACTCCCCCAGAGAAACCAAATTCTAAGATATCCAGCCGTGGCAATGCTTGCACACACATGTGATTATGCGCAGAGGTCCACCCTACCAGCCAACCTCAGATCTCAACGCAGGAACACATGAATGCACATACATTTGCAGACATCCAGAGATAAACTCCCCCTCAGAAACCAAATTCCAAGAAATCGAGCCGTGGCAATGCTTGCACACACCTGTTATTATTAGCAGAGGTCCACCCTACCAGCCAACCTCAGATCTCCACGCAGGAACACATGAATGCACATACATTTGCACACATCCAGAGATAACCTCCCCCTCAGAAACCAAATTCCAAGAAATCGAGCCGTGGCAATGCTTGCACACACATGTGATTATGCGCAGAGGTCCACCCTACCAGCCAACCTCAGATCTCAACGCAGGAACACATGAATGCACATACATTTGCACACATCCAGAGATAAACTCCCCCTCAGAAACCAAATTCCAAGAAATCGAGCCGTGGCAATGCTTGCACACACATGTGATTATGCGCAGAGGTCCACCCTACCAGCCAACCTCAGATCTCAATGCAAGCACAGATGAATGCACATACATTTGCACACATCCAGAGATAAACTCCCCCTCAGAAACCAAATTCCAAGATATCCAGAAATGGAAATGTTTGCACACACATGTGATTATGCGCAGAGGTACACCCTACCAGCCAACCTCAGATCTCAACGCAGGAACACATGAATGCACATACATTTGCACACATCCAGAGATAAACTCACCCCAAAGAAACCAAATTCCAAGAAATCGAGCTGTGGCAATGTTTGCACACACATGTGATTATGCGCAGAGGTCCACCCTACCAGCCAACCTTTGATCTACACGCAGGCACACATGAATGCACATACATTTGCACACATCCAGAGATAAACTCACCCCAAAGAATCCAAATTCCAAGAAATCGAGCCGTGGCAATGCTTGCACATACATGTGATTATGCGTAGAGGTCCACCGTACCAGCCAACCTCAGATCTCCACGCAAGCACACATGAATGCACATACATTTGCACACATCCAGAGATAAACTCCCCAACAGAAACCAAATTCCAAGATATCCAGAAATGGAAATGTTTGCACACACGTGATTATGCGCAGAGGTCCACCCTACCAGCCAACCTCAGATCTCAACGCAGGAACACATGAATGCACATACATTTGCACACATCCAGAGATAAACTCCCCAAGAGAAACCAAATTCCAAGATATCCAGCCGTGGCAATGCTTGCACACACATGTGATTATGCGCAGAGGTCCACCCTACCAGCCAACCTCAGATCTCAACGCAGGAACACATGAATGCACATACATTTGCACACATCCAGAGATAAACTCCCCAACAGAAACCAAATTCCAAGAAATCGATCCGTGGCAATGCTTGCACACACATGTGATTATGCGCAGAGGTACACCCTACGAGCCAACCTCAGATCTCCATGCAAGCACACATGAATGCACATACATTTGCACACATCCAGAGATAAACTCCCCCTCAGAACACAAATTCCAAGAAATCGAGCCGTGGCAATGCTTGCACACACATGTTATTATTCGCAGAGGTCCACCCTACGAGCCAACCTCAGATCTCCACGCAAGAATACATGAATGCACATACATTTGCACACATCCAGAGATAAACTCACCCCAAAGAAACCAAATTCCAAGAAATCCAGCCGTGGCAATGTTTGCACACACATGTGATTATGCGCACAGGTCCACCCTACGAGCCAACCTCAGATCTCCACGCAAGAATACATGAATGCACATACATTTGCACACATCCAGAAATAAACTCCCCCAGAGAAACCAAATTCCAAGATATCCAGAAATGGAAATGTTTGCACACACATGTGATTATGCGCAGAGGTCCACCCTACCAGCCAACCTCAGATCTCAATGCAGGAACACATGAATGCACATACATTTGCACACATCCAGAAATAAACTCCCCCTCAGAAACCAAATTCCAAGAAATCGATCCGTGGCAATGCTTGCACACACATGTGATTATGCGCAGAGGTCCACCCTACGAGCCAACCTCAGATCTCCACGCAAGAATACATGAATGCACATACATTTGCACACATCCAGAGATAAACTCACCCCAAAGAAACCAAATTCCAAGAAATCCAGCCGTGGCAATGTTTGCACACACATGTGATTATGCGCACAGGTCCACCCTACGAGCCAACCTCAGATCTCCACGCAAGAATACATGAATGCACATACATTTGCACACATCCAGAGATAAACTCCCCAAGAGAAACCAAATTCCAAGAAATCCAGCCGTGGCAATGCTTGCACACACATGTGATTATGCGCAGAGGTCCACCCTACCAGCCAACCTCAGATCTCAGCGCAGGAACACATGAATGCACATACATTTGCACACATCCAGAAATAAACTCCCCAAGAGAAACCAAATTCCAAGATATCCAGCCGTGGCAATGCTTGCACACACATGTGATTATGCGCAGAGGTCCACCCGACGAGCCAACCTCAGATCTCAACGCAGGCACACATGAATGCACATACATTTGCACACATCCAGAGATGAACTCACCCCAAAGAATCCAAATTCCAACAAAATCGAGCCGTGGCAATGCTTGCACACACATGTGATTATGCGCAGAGGTACACCCTACCAGCCAACCTCAGATCTCAACGCAGGAACACATGAATGCACATACATTTGCACAAATCCAGAGATAAACTCACCCCAAAGAATCCAAATTCCAAGAAATCGAGCCGTGGCAATGCTTGCACACACATGTGATTATGCGCACAGGTCCACCCTACCAGCCAACCTCAGATCTCCACGCAAGCACAGATGAATGCACATACATTTGCACACATCCAGAGATAAACTCCCCAACAGAAACCAAATTCCAAGAAATCGAGCCGTGGCAATGCTTGCACACACATGTGATTATGCGCAGAGGTCCACCCTACCAGCCAACCTCAGATCTCAACACAGGAACACATGAATGCACATACATTTGCACACATCCAGAAATAAACTCCCCAACAGAAACCAAATTCCAAGAAATCGAGCCGTGGCAATGCTTGCACACACATGTGATTATGCGCAGAGGTCCACCATACCAGCCAACCTCAGATCTCAACGCAGGAACACATGAATGCACATACATTTGCACACATCCAGAGATAAACTCACCCCAAAGGAACCAAATTCCAAGAAATCGAGCCGTGGCAATGTTTGCACACACATGTGATTATGCGCAGAGGTACACCCTACCAGCCAACCTTTGATCTACACGCAGGCACACATGAATGCACATACATTTGCACACATCCAGAGATAAACTCACCCCAAAGAATCCAAATTCCAAGAAATCGAGCCGTGGCAATGCTTGCACACACATGTGATTATGCGCAGAGGTCCACCCTAAGAGCCAACCTCAGATCTACACGGAGGCACACATGAATGCACATACATTTGCACACATCCAGAGATAAACTCCCCCTCAGAAACCAAATTCCAAGAAATCCAGAAATGGAAATGTTTACACACACATGTGATTATGCGCAGAGGTCCACCCTACCAGCCAACCTCAGATCTCCACGCAGGCACACATGAATGCACATACATTTGCACACATCCAGAGATAAACTCACCCCAAAGAATCCAAATTCCAAGAAATCGAGCCGTGGCAATGCTTGCACACACATGTGATTATGCGCAGAGGTCCACCCTAAGAGCCAACCTCAGATCTACACGGAGGCACACATGAATGCACATACATTTGCACACATCCAGAGATAAACTCCCCCTCAGAAACCAAATTCCAAGAAATCCAGAAAGGGAAATGTTTGCACACACATGTGATTATGCGCAGAGGTCCACCCTACCAGCCAACCTCAGATCTCCACGCAGGCACACATGAATGCACATACATTTGCACACATCCAGAAATAAACTCCCACTCAGAAACCAAATTCCAAGAAATCCAGCCGTGGCAATGTTTGCACACACATGTGATTATGCGCAGAGGTCCACCCTACCAGCCAACCTCAGATCTCAACGCAGGAACACATGAATGCACATACATTTGCACACATCCAGAAATAAACTCCCCCAGAGAAACCAAATTCCAAGATATCCAGAAATGGAAATGTTTGCACACACATGTGATTATGCGCAGAGGTCCACCCTACCAGCCAACCTCAGATCTCCACGCAGGCACACATGAATGCACATACATTTGCACACATCCAGAAATAAACTCCCCCTCAGAAACCAAATTCCAAGAAATCCAGAAAGGGAAATGTTTGCACACACATGTGATTATGCGCAGAGGTCCACCCTACCAGCCAACCTCAGATCTCAACGCAGGAACACATGAATGCACATACATTTGCACACATCCAGAAATAAACTCCCCCTCAGAAACCAAATTCCAAGAAATCCAGAAAGGGAAATGTTTGCACACACATGTGATTATGCGCAGAGGTCCACCCTACCAGCCAACCTCAGATCTCCACGCAGGCACACATGAATGCACATACATTTGCACACATCCAGAGATAAACTCCCCAAGAGAAACCAAATTCCAAGAAATCCAGCCGTGGCAATGCTTGCACACACATGTGATTATGCGCAGAGGTCCACGCTACCAGCCAACCTCAGATCTAAACGCAGGCACACATGAATGCACATACATTTGCACACATCCAGAGATAAACTCCCCCTCAGAAAACAAATTCCAAGATATCCAGCCGTGGCAATGCTTGCACACACATGTGATTATGCGCAGAGGTCCACCCTACCAGCAAACCTCAGATCTCAACGCGGGAACACATGAATGCACATACATTTGCACACATCCAAAAATAAACCCCCCCAGAGAAACCAAATTCCAAGATATCCAGAAATGGAAATGTTTGCACACACATGTGATTATGCGCAGAGGTCCACCCTACAAGCCAACCTCAGATCTCCACGCAAGCACACATGACTGCACATACATTTGCACACATCCAGATATTGACATACACACATACATGGCCAACGATTATAAATGTGGACCTCCTCTAGGCTCCGAATGCCTGGCCAGCCCTCTTGATGGGCTGGCACCACCCTCAGGCATGTAAAGTAAAGAAAAATGCCCGACCGGGCCGCCTGGCCACACTTTATATGGGTGGACCTCCCCCAGGTCTCACTGCCCTCCCCTTCTCAGAGAAACCTTCTACAGAAGAGTTAGGAAAGAAAAAACTTTTGAGTTCTGAATGTCATGGTGAGTCTCCACCTGTTACAGGTCAGTGCAGCCTGGACTGTCTCGAGACAGACCAGACCAGCTGCACCACAGACACTTCAAGCCTCATCTCAGTACAAAAACTAAAAGAACAACATAAAAAAGGAGAGAACTTAGCTTAGAAAAATGCTGGGTTACAGGAGGCAGCAGCACTGCAGAGGTGAGGACAGGCATCTGTTTGAAATAGACAAAACAGTAAGCATAGTCATACAGACACATACACACACACAGGCTCCGAAAGCCTAGCCAGCCCTCATGATGGGGTGGCACTGTCCCAGGCGTGTAAAAGAAAGCAGAAAAAACCCAGACCAGGCCACCTCGCCACCCTTTATATGGGTGGACCTTCCCCAGGCTCCGAAAGCCTGGCCAGCCCTTGTCATGAGGTGGCCCCGCCCACCAGAATCTGTAATCAGTTACTCTGGAAAGGATCCAGATGTTTCAAAATACTTCTCTGGCAAACATTTCCCTTCTGCAAACATAAATGCTGCAGTTAACGGACTAAAAGTCGTTGCTTTTCACCCCTATTTATGGATTTAAGAATCAAAGGACCAAGTTGGTGGTAAGATTCTAAATATATGTGACGTCATCATCCCGTAAGCCAATTAGGTTAGCTATTAATTGACTATGTGCACGTTCAAATTGGAGTAATCCTTAAGGACAAAAATAGTGAGTTTTTAGCTAACAATCTCATTATTATAACAAAGTATTACACACATAAATGCCGATATGCTAAATCCCCCCCTTCATGGTCTGCTCTTAAAAACGACCTCTCCCTGTTCCGTAAATCTCTTAAGCTAATAAATAAGCCCCAAGCAATCAAATTGCATAGATTTTTAGAAGAGTTTGATTTTTCTTAGCCCCTTATTTAAGTTATGTGTCTTGTTTATGGAACCTCAATTTTAGAGATTTTATGATCCCCCTTGTCTTCTTTATTTCTGTTCCTTGTTTTTCATTCTTTTTTTTATTGTTATTTATTTTTGTATTGGTTATTCATCTTTTTATATTATTATTATGTAGATGTGTGAATATGGATGTGTATGTATGCATGTGTATATGCATATATATGTATATATGTGTGTGTGTGTATGTATGTTTATTTTCAGTTATTGTCGATTTCATCGTGGTGTACAGGAGATGTGATTCTGTTCTGATTGATTTAATATGTGGCTTGTCTCTTTGAGATTGTCATTGTTATTGTTCTAAATAAAAGTTCATTTAAAAAATAACAAAAAAAGAATGTGTGCACGTAAGCATATGCTACTTCCGGTGCGGAAACTCCTGTGGGGAGCTGTGTTTCCGGTGTCCTATTCGCGCCTGGTTTACGGTCCAAAACAAGTTAAGCAAATGAATGAATCAAGCGGCGATTTACATTTCTATAGATGTCTCGGGCATTTACCCAATATATCTGTAAATGATGTTCGATATTGTCGATATTTTTCCCCGCGCCTCAGAGCAAAAGAGAAAAGGGATTCAAATGTTATATTTCTCAGCTGTCCCTCGTTTATCGCGGGTGTTATGTTCTAAAAATAACCAGCGAGAGGTGAAATCAAGTAGCCAATTTTATTTTTTGACGTTGCAAAATGTTTCGTGGACATCGTGGACATACAGTACTGCACTTCAGAGTCACACTGCTAGCATCGATGCAGCGATTCTGTACTGTACAGGAGAGACATCACGGAGGAGATCGTCTGCAGCGATCAGGACGCAGGACACAATGTGCCGTAAAAATAAGCATGCAAACTTGCACTAAAAAATCTGAAACAGCGAGGTGAAAGGTGAACCGCGTTATAGCGAGGGACCGCTGTAATTTTGAAGGTAAGTCACAACATACCCTTCGTACATACTAATGTATAGAAACCGTTACCAGCAATCATTCATTTTTGTGTGGTTTTCACGGTTTGTTAACATGCTGTGTAGGTGTGTACTTGACTAGCTGATCTCGACATAACGGGGAAACATCTGGTTTGACTGTTCTTCACCTGTAGTTTGAATGCTGAACATTTGCCTGTTTAGATCATGAGACCAGTCACTATACAGAGATGTGCTTCTGAGTGTGGACGATGTGTCTTCTGCTGCAGTGATGCAGTTCTGCTTGTGTTGAGTGATGTAAACAACTGATCGATCTAAACGCTTTAAACGTCAAAATTGATCATTAGATTTTTTATGACACAGCAGCGGTGAGTGTTCCCACCTTCTGCTCTTTGTAACTTAACGCCATCTTTCCGTTTTCGAGTTCTGGACATGATTTTGGAGTATATCTTCGCAGTAGCGATTGACCGCAAAGTAAAGCTACCGGAAATGCACAACCCCACATCCGGTCTCAAAACAGGAAGTTAGCATTGTCTCGTGCACATAGTCAATTAATCCTGCATTTTTTTTTGTCAAAGACATTTCTCACCATGAAATTACCCGATTCAAAACATGAACAGATTCACGGAGTAATCAGAAAAGTTTAGCATGAATCTGGACATTAGATTTAAGATTTAAGTTTTAAGCTTATCAGATATCACTTGTTAGAAGCTCCTTACCGTTTGAAGAAATCTCTTCTCAATCTGCTGTCCTCTTCTGCTTTCAAACTGATTTCAGGTTGATCCAGGTATCGTTTGAAACAGGTTCTCCTCTGTCACGTGACAGTCGGAACGAATCTGCGTAACCATGGTTACAGGGGACCCTTTGGAGCTCCGCTGCTCAGCAGCAAAATATTTCAGATCAATATGTAAATACTCCAACTCTAAAACCAAGTAAAATAAATATGCTGCATATGTGTATAGTGCACCGCGAACGCGTTCAATTTCTGGAAGAGGCTGTAAAACGGAGTTAAAAGGTGACCGATGGCAGCCATACTGAGGTGAGTTGTTGAGGATATGTCGAGCTGTCGATAAGCACGGCTGTTTCTGTGCTCTTATATACTGTTTTGCTGGCGTTAGTGAAGCTGCTTTCAACAATGTAACATTGTTGAACTCTGATGATTAATGAATAAACTCTCGATGTGACGACGTGAGCATGTAATTGTAACCCTGTGTTCATTTAGTCGTTTGATACCGTTTAATATCCAGCACATCTATTGGGTGTTTTCTTATAACATGCCCTGGAATCATTTTAAGTTTTACAATGCCGGTGATTTACGACTCTTTCGCGACAGTCAACTGTGGCGTAAACTCTGGCGGGTCTCAGAGCTAGCTTATGTGAGCCAGCAGTGACATCTATACATGCAGTAGCCTTAAAATACTGATTATTTATTCTGCTGCGAGGTAAGAATTTGTTTTATACGTTTATTGTCACATTGTGCGCCATGTTATTGTTTCGGTGAAAAGAATTTCTACAATGGCGGACTTAGACAAAATAGTGTTACTGTTAATTTGACTCTCTGCAGTGTTTAAATGCTTACATATACACAGTTTACTTGTGTCAGCTAGTGGGAGGGCAGAGAGCGCAGCCTTTACAATTGTTTTATTGTAGAGTGACAGGAACTGCCTATGAGCTTCTAATCAAGCAGAAGTATTGACAGAAAATCTATCAAAGGAAATACATTGATGAAAATGAAAGAAGAGAAATATTTATATGATGTTCCATCTTCCTGAGAGCTGATTGGCTGTGATGACTCCTTCAAGTACTACATGCTACTTTGTCCTGCTAGTTAAGCCTGCTGTCTGTTCTCAGGCCTCCTCCTGTTTCACTGCCATATATCCATCACCAGAGGGCTCCACTGACCTGCCTGCTGACATCAGAGCACACCCCTGTGTCATGTGACCTGGCAGGAGTAGCAAAGCTGGACTCAGACCTGGCCCAGGCAAGTTCAAAGGCAGCTGTGGTAGAGAGAGTATATGGGCTCAAATTGTGCTCATAAATATTTTGTACTTGTAAATCAGGATTTGTGTGTTAGGTGAGCACTCGGCTGTCGGGGAAACTTGTTTTGTAAAGGTCGTTTAGCTAACCCGTGCAGGTGAATGAATTTCCCCTGACTAAAGAAATCAAGAGAAACGCACCGGGCTGCTCAGTGACTAACCACGGTTACTGTACTTTTATTATGAGTATTATACTGTAAGAGCAACAGGCTGGACTCTGCTTCTGCTCCTGTGCAGAGCTGATTATTAAATATGTGCAAACAGAAGCATGTTTTCTGTCGCTTTCCACATGTGGAACGACATTAACGCCAACTTTTAAAAAGCTGGCACTTCAGTAACCCCTCATTAGTCAATAGCTACGGATTAAATAGCAAAGCCCGATACTTATGTACTGAAACCAACTACTTCCGCTTGGCAGCTTAAGTTAAAATGTTAATTTTTTCCTCTGATTATTTTTTAGCACTGACTCTGTGTATTTTTTGTTTGTTGCAAATATTCAGGTTAAAAAACTGTCCGAATTATTTTTAATGAGTTATGTTCACAAAGTCACATGTGCAGTACTCTGTATAGCTTGCATCCTTTAGGACAAATAATTTGAAGCATTAATATTTCTTGTTCAATACTGAGCTGATAACACCTCTGTATGTTGTGACCAGGATGCAGCAGCAGACTGAACCTCGACTGAAACCTGCTCCATCATCTCATCTTTGCAGATGTCCATTTATAAAGCATCAACAACTCACAGGTAAACATGATGTTAGAAAATGTGTTAGTAAGGCCTTTTGTCAGTGATATTCAGTTAACAAACAGTCAGGTGAATAATCAACACTGAGACACTTGTGTAGGTTAACGTGCTGCACGGGTGAAAAGCTCAGAGCTAATCACACCGAACTGCAGTATTCGTTTATTTTTATAGGTTACATCGTCAATATGCAAATATAATCACATTTCCTGTTACGCAGATTCTGATGCTGTCTGTGTGTGTGTGTGTGTGTGTGTCACAAAGTATGTGTGTTGCAAGTCAATTTCTAAGAATATAATGCAAGTCAACTTCTGCGGATATGTATTTCTGTGCTGGTCTCTTGCGGTAAAGGCCAGTGTCACAGGGTCAGCTTCCTGTTTCTACAGAAAACTGTGTCTGGTGAAATATGTATAACATAACTTTTGAAGCATAAGCAAATAAAACAATAAAAACTCCCTAACATCCCTCCCTGTTGTTACCGTATTTCACCACTTCAATCATACTTTATTATCAGCTAACAATCACTTGCACATAACATTTTCAATTGTAGCATCATTCAGTATATGCGAATGTGTGTGTTCCTATACTAAATCTTCTTCGTCCGGTTCATCTTCTTGTGGCAGTCCAACATAGGTGATCACTGTGGCCTGTACCATTTTGCCAATCATTGATCTGATACAGGGTAGAATGCAAGTTGAGAACATGCAAAGCAATAAAAGAAGAACTCCTATCAAGACAAGTCCTTTGATCACGAGGGTCTTTCAGCTGCCGCTCAGCAGCCAGGTCAGCCAGTCCTCTGTGTTCATGACATAGTCTTGTTGCTGTGCATTACTCAGTTGTCGTAACTTCTCCAGGGCGGTGGTCATGGTCAAGGAATGCACGCTATCTGGAATATAGGTGCAGCAAGTGGTGTTGAATAAGACACAGAGGCCCCCTCTCTCAGCGAGAATCATGTCCAGGGCAACTCTGTGTTGCATGACCACTATTCTGATCGCGTCGATTTCCTCATTCTGAGCCTTGTTTATCCATGTTGAGCTGTTCAGGAAAAGTCCAAATCGGTAGTCAAGAGTCTCGATTCTTAGCATGTTTTTTCCATTCCCGATCCATGGGAAAAGTGAGTGCAGGACTTTCTGTCCGGTGGTCCACAACTTGAACTCCGCTGGCACATCACTGCCCCAGATTGGATCATGAGGTTGCACGTCATCAGTGCTCCTCTTGCGTCTTGGTTGGTCCTGATGGAATATTCTGAATGTGTGGTCTGACACTAAAATTGGGGCGCAGAGTCCGGTGCTGTTGGGTGGGATGGTGAAGTATGTCTTTGAGCCACATGCCCAAGCTGTACCCTGCACCCAATATGTGCCATTCAGGAAGCTTATCCGTGCCTTTCTGTCCTGCGGCATCCGGAAAGTCTGGGAGCAGTTTTGGTTCATCCCCAGCTTTCTGTTGCCGTATGCGAAGGTGAAACACATTGGATGTTGTATTCCTGGTTCCCTCCTGACGTTGAAAGATTTTCCCTTGTCATTGGTCGCATTCAGGTGTACCCAGTATCGGTCATCACAGCTGTAGTTCCAGTCTGAGACCTCTGGTGCACAAGATACTACCTCATTAGGTTTATAGTTGATCAGTGTTCCATTACACCGTGGCAGGTCGGGTTTTGAGACTTGTGTCTTTAACTCAACCTTGAAGAAGAAGATGTCTTCGGGGGAACATGTTCCGCTGGTGGCTTTGTAGAATATACATAGGGCTTCGGAAAGGCTGGGTGATTTTCCATACAGGGTGGCTTGCATTGCTGTTGTTGGGAGGTGAGAACAGACGTAGCAGCCAGTGTGGTTGTCTTCTGTATGTACTCGGTTGTAGACGTACCGGTACCAGGCATTGTTCAGTCAGGGGTGGTTGTGCTCTTTGTCCATATCCTTTAGGTGTAAGTTGTCATATGACCATTTCTTCTGCAGGTGGTGCTGTGGGTCCTCGTCTGTCCAGGTGAGTATCAGTAGGCTCACTAGGAGCGCAATGCCAGTCATTATGAGGACAAGGTTCTTCATGATGACCAGGCACACCCGGGCTCCAGGTGAGTAGACCACTGGCGAGAAGACAAAAGGGCGGGATATACCCAAACAGCCCTTTCCTCCACCAGGGAACACCTAGGAGTCGGGGGAACCGGCGTCTATGCTTGTGTTGTCACTCACTTTTTTGCAGTGGCTTTGGTGGATCCAAGATGGTCTTTCTGCTATTTTGCAGGCAGTCGGTGTGCTGAGTAAGACCTGATATGGGCCTTCCCACCTTGGTGAACTCCAATTCTTTCTCTGGAGCACTTTGATCAGGATCCAATCACCTGGTTGCAACCTGCAAGAAACTGGAGAGAATCTCTTTATTCTCAAATAATTTAATCATCCACTCTGCTAGGGTGGTTTCTCTTATAGACTTATTAATAGGCTCACTAGTGAGAGGCAGTGGGAAAAAGGTCTCCCGTGAAGTGCTTAGGGAGGATATCTGACATTCCCCCCTTTCCGACACACGTGTTAATCCGTGTGTCGCTAATGCTGCCGTCTTGTGTAGGGATTGTGGCAATACTGGTTTGCCATTACAGGTCAGTAAGTCATTGTGTAGTTCTACTCCACACTTTAGCCATTTCTTACGCTCTGCAATAGGTGCGGCTTTCTGTTCATCTTTAAGTACATCAAGTGGTATTAGATGTGAGGTTTCAGACATCAAAGTCTGTACAGGTTGCTGTGCTGCCTTCTTTGCTGCTCGGTCTGCAAAGTTATTGCCTTCAGTAATTTCTGAATTATCTTTTTTGGTGTGCAACGCATATTGACTGTCAGTGTGAATATTTATATATTTCTATTTCTCGACCTTTGCGCAGCATGCACGTATGATAGCCGCTAGTTCTGCACTCTGTGCTGAAAAAGAGGAAGCTAAAGGTTTCGCTTCTAAAACAGTGTCTACAAAAGTAGGCTGCAGTGTACTAAAAATGTCTGGTCGGGGTTTCATTTTTTCAGTTAGCTTCTGCATACAGCTGTGTTCGGCACCATCTACTTCCGCAGGAAGGAGAGTGCTTGTCACAGTCAGGCAAAGCTAAAACTGTGCTTGTTTGCAGGGCAAGTTTTAAGTCAATAAATGCTTTGTCTGCCTCTGGTGTCCATTCTATTTCATCTTTCAGAGCTAAGTGTTTGCCATAGATCAGGTTTTGCAAAGGTTGGGCCAGCAGTGCATATTCAGGTAT